>NC_142160.1:7585757-7888787 GCF_024610735.1 Ursus americanus | reverse complement strand
CATGAATTTAGAGTCACTTTAAATTGACATTTTCCCATAAATTTGGAAGTCCTTTGATATAAGGTGTATTAATTGGCCAGTATCTTTCATAGCACAGGACTTATATAAAGCTAAGAAAAGTACTTGGAGTTTTTCAAATTTTTATTTGATTCTCGATATAGTTAAAGAGGTCTTGTATTTTATGGGCGATCCTTTGCTCAATTCTAGATTTTTACCTTTTATAAAATGTTTTTAGGCTTCTAATTTTTAAACAAAGTTTCCATAACTGAAGTGTTTTTTAAACCATTTCTCCATTAAAAATATTTGTGAAGTCTCTACCAAAAACCATTAGAATAAATGAATTCATTGAAGTTGCAGGATACGAAATTAATATACAGAAATCCATTGCATTCTATACAGTAATAGCAAACTAGCAAAAGGAGTAATTAAGAAAACAATCCCATTTACAACTGCATCAAAAAGAATAAAGTATCTATGAATAAATTTAACTAAGGAGGTAAAAGATCTATATTCTGAAAACTGTAAGACACTGATGAAAAAAATTGAAGATGACACAAATTAAAAGATAGTCCACGCTCCTGGATTAGAAGGATTAAAATTGTTAAAATGTCCACACTAATCTATAGGTTCAACGCAATCCCTATCAAAATGCCAATAGTATGGGGGCGCCTGGGTGCCACAGACAGAAGAGCACTGGACTCCCAGTTTCGGATCTCAGAGTCATGAGACTGAGCCCTCCAGGGGCCCCTACTCAGCGCAGAGTCTGCTTGAGTTTCTCTCCCTCTCCCTCTGCCCCGCCCTGCTGTGTACTCTCTAAAATACATAAACCTTAGGGGGAAAAAACCCACAATAGTATTTTCACAGAATTACAATAATATGAAAGTGTGTATGAAATCACAAAAGACTCCAAAGCCATCTTGAAGAAGAACCAAGCTGGAGCTGTTATGGTCCCTGAATTCAAGTTATACTATAAGCCGCAGTCATCCAAACACGATGGTACGGACACAAAAATAGCTCGATGGAACAGAAGAGAGCCTAGAAACAAACCCAAGCTATATGGTCCGCTCATCTACCACAGACAAGGCAAGAATATACAGTGGGGGGGGGGGGCATCGTCTCTGCAGTAAATGGTGCTGGGAGAACTGGACAGCTCCGTGCACAAGAATGGAAACTGGGGGGCGCCTGGGTGGCACAGCGGTTAAGCGTCTGCCTTCGGCTCAGGGCGTGATCCCGGCGTTGTGGGATCGAGCCCCACATCAGGCTCCTCCGCTATGAGCCTGCTTCTTCCTCTCCCACTCCCCCTGCTCGTGTTCCCTCTCTCGCTGGCTGTCTCTATCTCTGTCAAATAAATAAAATCTTAAAAAAAAAAAAAAAAATGGAAACTGGCCAGTTCCCATGGGAGCAGCCCAGCGAGGCACAGGTAGGGCCTGCACGCTCCGTGCGTTTGGGGAAGCCAGACCTTTTACCGTGGGGGGCAAGGAAACCTGCTTGACTTTTACCCTCAGTGGAGATATTTTTCTTATGCTACATTATAAAAACATTTTCCTTTTGACTTAGAGATGCTCTCTTTTATGAGGCTGTAGCTAGTCAAACACTGAAAAGTGTGTTTGGAAAGCTGATGAGGTCTTCGCTCACAGGATGCACAGAAAACCAAGAGACCCACAGCACTGTCCACTTGCAGTCACGACACACGTCTGCACGTGACAGTGTATGTACTCTCGTGTACACTTACCCTATCATCATAAATAAGAAAATTGACAATGATTCCAGAATTTCATAATTCCAACAAGTCATTAATATAAGGCCCATATTAAAACTTTACCAATTACCCCAATAATCTGTTTTACGGATTTAAAAGTGCAAACCAGAATCCTTTAAAGTTTAGCAACTGCATTTGGTTGTTTTGTCTCTTCAGTAACTCTGTCAAGTACAGCCCCCCCCCCCTTTTTTTTTTTTAACAAACAAACCAAACCACCACCAAAAACCTCTCATTCTGAATTTGTCTGATCACTTTCCTATAAGATCATTTAACCTGCTCCTCCCTCTTCCCTATGTATTTCTGGTAAGTTCGAAATGGAGTCTAGAGATAGATCACATTCATATTAATCCATTTTGGCAAAAATACTTCACAGGTGACGTTCATTTTAAATGCAGTGAGAACACCTCCGATCGGGAGGCCATAATGTCAGGTTTTGTTGCTCCGAGGGGTATTAAGTTTGACTGCTTGGCTGAGATGACAGCTACACGATCTCCCCTTGAAAGCTACCACTTTCCCTTAGAAACCTGTAAGAAATCGGAGATGTAATCCTTTTGGCATCAAGAAAATCACCTAGTCTCCTAACAGGTGTAACATCTATTGATGATTTGTCCCTGAATGAATTATTACACTGGGGTTAGGCTTTGCTACTAATTACCAAAGCCAAGCTTTTAAAAGTAAAAGAATGGGAGAATGAAAAGAAGGGATGGAAGATTCAGTAACAAGTCTCTCTTCCTATAAAAACGCCAGCCTTTTCAAATTGATCGCTGTGGCTTTCCAGATCTCATTTTGGAACACCAAGTCAAGAATTTTACTTTCTCATTAAAGGTCTCTAGCATCCGTCCTTGGACACTAGTAGAAATAGGACAGAACAAAGAGGAAGAAGGAAAAGAAATCAAGAAGGAAAAACACATCGGAGTATCTCAGATCTGAACAAGCTCTACTTAAAGAGAAACCTTTTATATGGTAGAAGCAGAAAGTCATCCATAGATACAAAAACCGCTAAGCAAATGTTTGAGGAGAAACACAGTATTTACATAGTCTCAGCATGCACACCCCCAAATTATTAATTTAATATGAAAAAAAAAGCTTTGAAGTAGAGCAGACAGACCCTCCTTAACCAAGCAAAGTTAACATCACCAATAGGACAGACAGAAGGCAGGTCCCTCCTGATGCACCTGGACACCACCTCACTTCCCAGCTGTTCCTACCCAAGATGCAAACTCCGGATTTCATCACGCAAACCCAAGCTGAGAGGCGTGCTGGGATAACTCTTCCGTGCTCTTTAAAAATAAAGGTCGAGAGGGACAAAGAAATGCTGAAGAACTATTCCAGATAAAGGAAACTAAAGACGTACAACAACTAAATGCAGTAGGAGATTCTGGACTAGACCCTGAGCCAGAAAAAAAAACAGCCATCAAAGACGTTACGGGAACAACTGACAAAATTGGAATATGGACTGTGCATTAGGAAATAGTTTTATGTCCATGCTAAATTTCCTGGTTTTGAGAATTGTCCTTTGTACAATTTGTGACAAAATGTCTTTGTCTGAGATGAACATAAGTACTTAGGGACAAAGGGACATCTAACCCTCAAATAGTTCTAAAATATACGTAATATGCATATACATCAATATATTTAAAGAAAGAAAGAATGGGGCAAATACGAACAATTGGTGAATCTGGGTAAGGAGTAGATGTAGGATTCTTGCAACTTTCCTGAGAGTTTTCAAATTTTATTCCCCCCACCAAAATAAACCAACCCTTGTTTCTTTCACTTTCCTTGCTCTCAGCTCTAAAATTCCAGTGGGGGAAGGAGAGCTGGATCAGAGACAGGAAACCTGGTTATAAACGTCACATTCAACCACACCTTTGCTGGGATGCCTTGATCTAAACCCTCTCTCTCTCGGTCTCCAGGTTTTTAATTTTGCATCTGCATAAATGGGAAGTCGGCCTCTAAGGTTCAAGGATTCCAGGATAGGCTGCCCAAATGGAAAGCTCTGAATAAGTTTTTGTTCATCTTTTGGGACTTCGCTACCCACACTTCCAGATACAGCCTTTGTCTCCAATTCCCATCTATTTTCCCAGCTGCCTCTGAAGCTCCCAGAGTAGGTTGAGTCAGTTGCTCTCGAGTTTCTCATCTCAGGATGGATCAGGTAGAGGGGTGCTGCTTGTCTCAAGAGATACTGGCACCAAGAGGACAGTTTTGGGTCTTGATTGGCCAAGACATGTCAGAATGCCCAGGACTTTTACTGCTGTTTGTGGGGTCGGGTGGGGGTGGTCAAACAAAGACAGAAGATGGTGCTTATTTGCTCACGAAAAGTATCTACTTCCAAGCGTCTCTCAGATTGCTGCTCCCATCTCAGAGCATCCAGGTAAATTTCACCCATACATCTTTCTTCAAATTGCCAGGCTGAGAGTGTCTGACTGAATATAATTAAGAAATTAAACTCCCAAAGTTTAACAACATTGACCATATCTATAATACTGTTGAGCGAGGGGGGAATAAAAAGATTCAGAATAAGACCTCTAGAGGTACGTGGGTGGCTCAGTTGGCTGAGTGTCCAAGTCTTGATTTTGTCTCAGGTCATGATCTCAGGGTCCTGGGATGGAGCCTTGCGATGGGCTCTGCACATAGTGTGGAGTCTGCTCGAGATTCTCTCCCCCTCTCCCTTTGTACCTCCCCCTGCTTGTACTCTATATCTAAAATAAATAAAAATCTTTAAAAAAAAAAAAAAAAGAAGACCTCTAATTGCTCTCTCACCTTTCCCATTCTGAGTTTTTTTTCTGTTAAAAAAAATTAAACCTGTGGAGTCTGGAAAATGAGCATAGTTAGAAATTATCTAAATATTAATAGTTTAAAAATGGTTAAAAATTATTTGTGGAGGGGTGGAAATTGCTACCCCTACACCGAAGCACCATGTCATGGAGCCTTCTAGCCCCGAGCACATCACTTCCTGAGGACCCTCACACTTGATTTCAACTCATTAAATATTCAGATGGTATTTGGGAAAGTGATGTTTTGAGGAACCACACAGTTAACTTCATAGACGAGAAAGTGAAGCTCTGGAGTCTAGACTGTGATATTAAGGTATCTGAATCTAGTTTCTGAGGGGCTCTTGTTAAGAGAGGAGACCCAAATAGAATCGCAAATATTCCCTCCCCAAGTAAACTTAATAAATAAGCAAAAAAGTGGGCTACCCCACCCAAAACAAATCAACAGCTACCAAATAAGAAAAGGGACATAACATAATGTAATAAAACTTACAAACCAAGAGCGAACAACGTAAAAAGGTGAAGTCTAGAAACAGGTGAGTGGCATATTAACTTAAGATTTTATTTATTAGAGAGAAAGAAAGACTGCGCACACGTGCGAGTGGGGTAGGGGGTGGGGAGAGACTCTTGAGTAGACTCCCTGCTGAGCAGAGCCCAACATGGGGCTCAATCCCACCACTGTGAGATCATGACCTGAGCTGAAATCAAGAGTCAGAGGTTCCCCAACTGAGCCACCCCATGGCATATGAATTTAATACTGCTGACAAGTTACTGCAAATTTAGTGGCTTAGAACAGCATAAACTTATCATTATACAGTGCTCAGAAGTTTGCAGTGGGTTTCACTGGGCTAAGAGCAAGGTGTTCCTAGCACCGTGTCCCTGCTGAAGGCTCCAGAGCAGAATCCATTTCCTCACCTTTATGCAGGTGAATAAATGTTCGTAATGTTACTTATTTATTCACCTGTGTCAGAGCCCAAAGTGAGATTTTAAAAATGAGTTAAGGACATGAAAAGCAAGATTATAAGAATTAAGGGTAAGATAATAAATGCAGTAGGAACCAAACCAACTACAGAACTAATGAACGAATTAGGAATACCAAGGAATTGAAAGGATCACACCACGCTGAAAATGAGAGGACAGTCTTGAGCTGATCGTAATGAGTACCTATCACAAAGAGAAAGAAATAAGATCAGTGAGTGGAAGCTACTGATTCAGAGACAGACTAAGGTGATCCAACATTAAGGTGACTGGTTCTCTGAAATGGAAAATCCAAAACATGGAACAGAAGGTGGGTTAAAAAAAAAAAAATGAAAGAAACAAACTCATCTTCAGATCCATGGACACACAGTAATTAAGGAAATTCTGGATAGAACTCCCTCTTAAGCCACTGAATATACAAAATAAAGAATGCTAGCAAGGAGGCAGAAAGACAAACCACCTGCAAGGGTTGAAATTCGACCTGTCTCCAGACTCGCTGGAAAACAGCAAAGCAGTTTTTACAGAGTGTGGGGGAAAAGAAAGTGTAACTCAGCGATATTATACCCAGCCCAGATATTCTTCAAAAACAAAGACAACAGACAAGATACCTTAATGTATGAAAGACATCAGCCAACACACAGCTGGTATCCAGCTAATTAAGAATGAATCCAGAACTGAGCTGTGAGGATGAAAAGACAAAGAGGGGACTAAACACTGAATCGCATGAAATATGCAGCTAATCCCAGAGGGCATGGGAGCGGCGATGACAGACGGGTGAGCATTATGAAGCCAGTCGTTAAACGCATCCATACGTTCATACATAAACCAACAAACGTAACAAAGTCAGAAATTTGGAGAATGGGTGACAGAAGGAAGAATCAATGTTCAAATGCTAGGTTTCAAACAGGGAAGCAATCAACATGGTTTGAAATTGGCACATGAACTTAGAAAACACCTCTGAATTCTAAATGTTTCTCATAACTGGTTTTTAAAACACTTGTGTTTTGCAAGAAATACTATCTCTTATAGTTAAATATTTTTTGCTTGTTTCTATTCCATTAATTTAGGTAAACTGCTATTTAAATATTTTCATTTAAAAATAACATGTATAGCAAGACGTCATTTTTAAATAAGAGTTGTTACCACATAGTCTACCCACATTTCCCCTCAAATTGTGTGTGTTCACGGACAGTTGTTCAAGTAGCATGAGTGATGGGTATTTCTGGGTGGCATATTTTGGATGGTTGCTCATTCAGTATCTATGCACTTCCTTGAATTACTGAGCGTACTATTAAAAAATATATAGGATTTTCTTTTAAAAGAAGATTGAAAAATAAATGGGTCAAGTGGTTCATCTCGGTATGATGATCACTTGATCTTTGAAATTTTAAAATGTTTATTTTTTAAAAAATCAGAAGTCTGGATGGAGTTAATAAAAAAAGATTCGAGACCCCAAATTAGACATTGTTTCTAGCACCTTCCAGAGGAAGAGGTCCGGACCCACAGACCCACATTTGGACAGGTGTACCCTCTTGGATTATCAGAGTAGGACTATCAAGCTGCCCCTAGCTGTTCAAGGTCACTCATGTCATTACCTTTGCTCTGATTTCAAGCTCCCAAAGCACTTTCTGATCACAAATTGGCTTTGGGTGTAGCTTTCCTAGAGAGAGAGTGTGAACAGACCAACAGATTCTAACCACACAAGGACAGGGACCCTGTGTGTCCCGTTCACTGCTGTATTTACAACAGTTGGTGCACAACAGACACTTAATGAATCTTCCTTAATTGACCTTACACAAGCTCTGATCTGCTGGACAGTCATCTGTTCATGATACAAATCAGTGAGTTGACATTGTGGTTTATGCACTGGGCTCTGTGAGCTTAACAGTCTACGGAATCAATCAGCCGCTGGATAATGACAGAATTACGATTCAGAGTTTACAAGGCTGACCACCTGTGAGCTTTCATGACATCACCGTCCTTCCCAAGGGCCCAGTCCTGGCCACAAACTGGTCTCCCTCAACAGCTCTGTTACCTTGCCGCATTTCTCAAACCATTAGGCAGGGCACCAAATGTTACGTCGACATTTTTGCATTTATTTGTATAGGAGAGTAATTTATTTTAGTAATTTTTGTTATTAAAACTGATTTTTGCTAACATAGGAGACACTTAGAACGAACTCCTCCCTCTCCAGTTTGCTCTACCGTTTTTGTACTTTAAATGTTGGTGGTCTATCTAGCAAAGTTACATATGCTGGTGAACAAGATGATGGCAAATCCGTGGTTAATGCATTCAGGGACACTGAAGCACCTTTGGGTGGGCTTGCGGGTGGGGAGGGGTGGCAAGGATGCAGGGTCGGGGCATGTGGGGGGGGGGGAAACACATTCTGTATGCCCTGTGTTTTCACAGTCATTTGTGTTTCTGAGTATTATTCACAAAATAATATTCCCATGTAATCCAGGATGTTTCAGCTACTTTGCTTTAACTTGTAAGTCCCTTGTGAAAGCCTGATTCCTACTCTATTTCAAACTGGTAAAGAATTATGGCACAGGCCGGGCCCAGACCTGGCACCTCTCCCTTCCTTGAGACTTTATGAGTAGCCAGTGGATTTTAAACAAACCTTCTAGACAACCCATTAAGAGGGGCAGTAATTAATTTTATCAGTTATAAATTACCAACATAAAATTACCAACATGAACACGAGCCAGTATTTTTAGATCTCCCTCTCCTCGCCCTCCTCTCCCCAGGGGCCAGGAGTGGAGAGAAGGTTTATTTAAAGTGATAGGAAGCAGTTTAATTGCAGTGCTTATCAGTAGGCGCTGTTTCATTTAGGCTTGTCTACAATGAAAGCCACCCCCCCTCCCAGTCCCAAACCTGCCTTGCCCTGTGTTTACTGGAGTGCCTTTCCTAGTGGAGATGCCAGCTAAAGATCAGAGATTCCTGAGTTCAGCAAACTGGGGGGTCTCGCTTCTCCTTCCCCCGTGATGTTCAGTCAGGGAAATAGGACCTCCTGATGGCGAGGGGATGAAGTGATGAAATTCCACAGATCTGGTTCAATTTCACATCCTGTGCTTCACAAGAAACCTTGATAACGTTACCTGTCACCTGTGCGTAGTGCTCAACTCACCATCTCTTTCATGTACGCCTTCTCATTTCATTCTAAACGTGACTCTGAGATCTGGGCAGAGCAGAATTTACTTTTTTCACCCATCAGGTGAGAAAAGCAAAGCTCAGAGCTCGTCCAAGGTCACAGAGTCAGCAAGTAGCCAGTCTGGAACAAGAGCCCAAGAACAATGCAGGATTCCCTTCTGAATGTTACAGCCGTTATGCCATTACTGCTTCCTGGTTTGGTGATGGAGGACTTGGTGACACAGGCCTTACTTTCATGTTCTTTCCCCCCAGGGACAGTTGGAGTAAGGAAGCTTTAGGAAGTGAAGAGCCAGCTGTGTAGATGGTGTCCAGAAACAGCATTTGGCTATGAAGGCTATAACAAAGCCATGAGAAAACTGTGGCCCAGGGCATGGGTGTGGGTGTATCACCATCACTGGAGGACCAGCAAGAATGCATTTGCCAGTTCATGAGTTCTAATCTGAGAAAGAGTTCCTTGAACTGAAAGATGAAAATACAAAATAAAAATGACTAGATACAATGGCAGTAATTCTAACTAGGAAACTACAGAGCATGGGTTTAGCTATAGTGATGATGACCTCAGACGTTTTTATATTGATGCACAAAAAAAAAAAATATAGGAACGATCACTGAATTTCAATCCAAGATGAGAACTATCGTCTTATAGCTATCATGAAAACTTGGCAGGTTGAGAATCTTCTCTAATGGTAAGAGCAAATGGAAACTTCAATCATTCAAAAGAAATACCTAGTAGGAGGGAAAGAGGAGTCACGTGAAATGTTTAGAGCATGTAGTCTTATTTGGACATCCACTGACTGAACTAGACAGGGAAAAGCATGTAGGTAAAGCTCAAGGAGAGCGAGACCAAAACTCAACCAGTGGGAGTATGCTTCTGATCAAAAAGCCTGTAGCAATCACTATTAGGAGAGACACAGAGCTCAAGACTGGAGAACAGATTAGAAGAGAACTCCAGTTTCTTTATATAAGGCAGGCTTCTAGACCCCTAAGAAATAGCAGATCCTGTTGGAAGGAAAACAGATGTTGGCAAAAATCACAAAATGAAAATGACAAATGTTAGAAAACATTCCAACTCTAATCATTTCTGGTTTCTCCCATGGCGCGTACCCAAAATAATCTGTAAAAGTGAGGAAAGACTGGACTCAGGCAATGTTCATGTTTTCCAAGTGGGGAGGAGGACAGATTCCAGAAACAATAGACCCCTGGCAAGCAATAAAAATCCTACCAGAGCATTAAGCAGGTGGTCTGCCATTTAGAATGAGAAGCAGTGATCTTCAGGAGGCAGCACGGGTCACTAAGAACAAGTCATGACACTGGGACTTTACTTCTCATGGTGACTGAACTGACAGAGGGCAGGGATCCAAGGATGTAGAAGACCTGCCATTAGCACAATTTCTGACACTTTCTCATGATAATGGGCAAAGTAGAAAGACGGGCTGGATGTTAGTAGAAGAGCTAAATTTGTAGCCCGTTGGACTTGCCCAGAGTGTTGATTGCTGTGTCCACGTCCAGTTGGGTAACAGAGGAAAGTTCTCCAGTTGGCTTCTGAGCTTCATCTTTGACTTAGTCTTGATCGATTTTCTATTAATACTTGAGAACAGACACAGAAGCAGTAGTGAGTCGAAGCTACCTTGGAAGAGCCGGTCGCTAAGTTTTCAGAACACTTACGAGATGTTGACATCGTGTTGTTAGCTTGTAATTGTTCACGGGGGGTATTTCGACTACAGACATTAGTAAGCACTATAAATCAGGGCCTTTCCTTTCTCTTCCCCGCAAGAACGGGTTGTTAAACATGGACTACCAAACTACTGAATGGAAAATAGGTGCATTACTTAGGAATTTTGACTAAAAATAAGATTGGTTTAAGCAAACAAGCAAAAAAAAAAAAAAAAACAAAAAACAAAACCCAGCAATTTCAAGAGAAACTGTCAAGTCCACATTAGATCTGGCTTCAGGCACAGTTGGAAGCTGGACTCCTGAAGTCACAAGACTCAGTCTCTCTCCCTCTATTGCAGTCCTGCTCTTCTGCTTCCCACCATGTTGGCTTCATCCAGTAGTAAAGCAAGGCTCTTCTGTCAGGATGGCAACCCCAGTGGAAAGAGAAGCCCTCTTCCAATCACTTCGGTAAGGGGAATAGGATGCCTTGTTGTTTAGTCTGGGATCCATTCTCCTCTCTGGGTATAGAGACTAAGAATGGGGAAGTGGGGGGCTGGCCGAAGGAAAATCATGATGAAGCTACCAGCAGAAAGGGAGATGGGTGCTGGTACGTGTGTCTACCAAGTACATTTACTTGATCTCTGAAAAGGCAGAGAAACTATAATTAAAGCTAAAAGAGTGTAATCACAGGATGATTGAATTAATGGGCCTAGAATGTCAGATCGGGAAATGTTAGAGCTATGCTATAAATGTTTAACCACGGAGTATTGTATTCAGTTCTTGGCACTGCAATTTACAAACGACATTAAATATCCACGGGAAGGCTGATGAGGTAGTCCTAAAATCATCTATGTAGAAGAACATATGAAAAATAGTTGAAGAAACAAGAGAATGCTTGCTTAGATAAAAAAGTTGACTTTGTAGCACACAGGATATCGTTCTTCAAATATTTGAAGTCCTCTTCTACCAGCGTCCTCTGTGTGACTGTAGAGGGTAGAGTCAGGGGACCAGGGGGCAGATTTGACTCAACATAAGAAACTACTATCTAACCGTGAAGCTGTCCAACAACTGAATGGGTTGACCCTTAAGTCAGGGAGCTCTTTGTTACCAGAAAGGTTCAAACAGGATTTGGATGACCCAACTTCTGGAAAGCTATAGAACTGCCTTGAGACATTGTATAGAATAGTGTTCTACGTAGAAGTTAGGTTCTCGAGTCAGTGGGTAAGGCAGAAATCACATCCAGCCAAAATCACCTTGAAAATACCCCATTGCACACGTGAATATAGATTATGGGTCGGTGCATGTGACGTATCAATGTAGGAATTTAATGACGCCCAGTCTAATGCAGAGTACAGTCATTTAAACACCAGAAACACGGGACGTGACTACAGTAGCTCCAGTCTTTTGACTCCAAAAATAGTTTCAAAGTAGACACCAACCAAAATTAATACTTTGACCTTGGCCCATAGAGAAGCTATTAGGTAATGGTCTTTTACTATCTCCCTTTATGAAATTTACATTTAAAAGATGCCAGAAGACTGTCACCAGAAGTCTGTAGCTCCTGCCATCTCCTGTTACCATAAAGCCGCGAAGGTCTAGTGATGGAACAGATGGTCTACAGTGGGGTCTGGCCAGTTAGAGGAAGAAGGCAGAGCCCCTTTCTAAATCAAAATAGGACCAGGGACACACTAACACTACAGTCACAAGACAGGCGTACTGATGGCCCGATGACTTAAAGTTTAGCAAGGTTGTTCTTTTCCCTTTTTCTTTCAGAAAAATTTGAAACCAAACCTATCCACTGCCCATTTCACGGAAATTGAAGGGGAGGGGCAATCCACTCGCCGAAATTTCAGGACCACGAGGACAATGCGTTCTTTTCCCAGTCCCACCAGTCAGAGGCTAACAGCAGCAGTATTCATCCCAAACACAACATCTATTCAAACCCCTTGGGATACCCAGAGATGTTGCCCTGGGCCCCTGGCACCGAGCGGCAGGGAATGAATTCCCAGACGAGGAGACCAGTGACAGGGGTACCGTCTCAGCGGAGCATGAGGAAAGACTTTGAGTGGAGCGGGCTAGAATGAGCTCCCTGTGACCAGCACGCTCCAAGCCAAGGGTCACAGGCACATCACGAGGACAAGCGGACGAGGAGAACTGCACACCTGATACGGGGCAAGGACACCGAACAACATCTGAATCCTTGCAGCTCGGCCAGTGTCTGGTGCTAACCGGACTGTTTGCACAAAATAAAACCAGGGAGAATAATCCCAGGCAAGGAAACCTTTCAGCTGTGTCCTTAGCAATTTCTCAACAATAAATCCCACTAGAGGACCTCCTGCATGATGTTATTTAGGGCAGTTAAGGGAGAATTTGGAATTACTTCAATGCCATTTAAATTCATTATCTAATGCTAATTAAAATGATTTGTTTCGCTGTCACCAAGGAAAATCTTGTTAGGGAAACGGATGAGCTGCAGGCAGCTCTGTCGCTGAGCTGGGGGCAGACACGCGCTTACAGCACCACGTGGCCTACGTCATGGACAATGAAGGGTGGGGGGAATTAACCTGGCGGTGTAACCGGCCTTGGGCAGGTTCTGACCGCCAGCCAGGCATCTAAGAGCCCTCCGCTGGACAGCAGGAGACCAGCCTCGGACCCGCTTCGTCCCTTGAGGGCAGTCACCTCATCTTTCTGAATTGGTTTAGATCTGTGGTTTTCAACATTAGAATCACCAAGGGAACTTTTCAACAATCCAGATACCCAGGCTCCAACACAGACCCATTAAATCAACATCCAGGGAGACCAAGCCCAGGCAGCAGGACTTTTAAGTTCCTTGGGTGATTGCCCCTGTGTCTGGCGGTCTCTCAGGACCCCTCCAGCCCTGTGCTTGTGTCTGTCTCTCTCCCCGTTTCCAGACTAATTGAGTGATGGGACATCACTGGCTTAGCTCATCACCCTCTCGCAGACACTGGGTAAAATGAATCTGACTCAACTGAATTCTGCAGGAGCATCAGGGAGGAAGTAACTGGTTAAATCATGGTCCAGGTCTTTGAGCTCTGTCGGTATATGCCTAGTGCATACTAGGTTCTCGGTACTCATTGGATCAATGAATGGCGCAGAAACTAAAAATTCGATTTAGCAATTCACCCCGTCTCTCTGCTTCACTTTGAGTAGCATTTTAATCAGTTTGCTGCTCTTTATAACTTAGCAAAGAGAGTTCGTTACTGAAGTTAAATAATGTATTAGACACCTCTTTAATAGAATACCCCCAAATAGGAATGTTCTAAACAACGAAGGGTTTATTTTTATAAAACCCTGGCTTTCAAAGCATGGTCCTGGGGCTAGCACGATCCATATCACCCGGAAATTTGTTAAAAATGAAGACTCTTAGGCTCCGAAGCATACCTACTGAATAAGAAATTCTAGGAGTGGGGCCCAGAAATCTCTCTTAACTAGTTACACAGGTGATTTGAGAACCCTGCCTTGATAAAACAATTGGGAGAGTTGGCAGTCCAAGGCTAAAATTGCAACTCCATGAAGTTGTCAGGGACCCAGGCTCCCTTCTGCTCACTGTTCCTCCATCCTAAGGTAAAAACCTTATCCACATAATTCAACATGGCTGCTGGAGTTCCAGCCATCACATCCAAGCTCAGAGGAGGACGACAGGGAAAAGACCAAAAGAGGGAACTTGCATTTAACAGGACTTTCTCTCACTGGCAAAAAACTTTTATCTGATGAAGAGTTGAAACACTGTCTCAGAGTTGGGCACAGACCATCTGCCTAAAAAATTGGGGTTGTGTTTCTGAGGGATTGAGGAAACTAGCTCTTTCTGACTTAATCACTCAACAATGGTAATAAGGAAAACCAAAACTTAGGAGAGCTTTCTCTAGGTCCAGGCGCTGCAATTACACAGAGAATGGTTAGTCCTTTTGCTGTTGCAGGAGCCGGGGCGTGCAGAGGTGGGTTCACGTGCCCTGATGTCACATAACTAGGAAGTGGTGGAGAATTCCAACCGAGGCAGTTCATCTGCAGAGCGTGTGTTCTTAGCCTCAAAGCTGAGCTGCTCTGATAAAAGTGTTGGTGGAGGAGAGGAAAGCAGAGTCCTAACTGTTCTCTCCCCTCCGTTCCTCATTAGCAGGAATAACCTCGCCTTGGCTTTGCCAATACTTAATGAGGTTGAGCTTGCAAAGCCACCCTCAGCCCACTGGGAATGGCTACTTTGTTCTTCTGCAGACGGTTTCCAGGTCACTAGGGCAGGTCTGCAGTGGTGTCTGCACATTAACCAGCTCAGCCTTACGTGAAGGCGGATCCGGGGTTTGTGAGGCCCGAGGCTTGTAAAATTTAGGATCTCCCCTGAAGATTATAAATGCAAAGTTAGGTAGCAGAGCTTCAGAATGCCCAACGATCAAGGGACTCTGATACTTAAGCCCCACTGGCTTCGCAGGAAATCTGCTTCCAGCCTAATGCTCTGCTGGCTGAGCGTGTGGGGCCCAGAGGACACAGCCACGGGGTGGCAAGCAGGCACTTCATTTAGAAGAGCCATTAAAGAGGACATTCACCAGTGGTCTTTTTTTTTTTTTTTAAGATTATTTTAGGGAGACAGCGCATGAGTGCAGGGGTGGGGAGGTGGGGGGGGGAGAGGGGAAGAATCTTCAAGTAGACTCCCTGTTGAGTGCAGAGCCCGACTGGGGGCTCAATCCCAGCATGCCAAGATCATGACCTGAGCTGAAATCAAGAATCAGCTGCTTAACGAACTGAGCCACCCAGGGGCCCCACATTGTTTTACTTGTAACAGCCAAACCCTGTTACCTAAGGAAATCTTGCTCCAAATTTGAACACATTCAACAGATATAAGTGGGGTTACCCCAACTGGAGTCCAGGCAGTTGGCCAGGAACCCCATCTGCTCTGCCCCTACCTCCTGTCACATTCCAGCTCCCAAGGCATCTCAGGGCACCTGGGTCTTCAAAGATCCCATCGGAAAACATCTATCCAGAGCCCCTCTTCTTCCTGAGGCCAGAGCTAAGATCCAGAAAGTTTCAATGGCACAGCCCCTATCACACACCTGGTGTGGGACTAGAATTCATACCTATCCACAGATCTTTTCATTCTACCATAATCATCCTTGGATTCCTAGGCCAGCCCTCAAAAACCGTGTACTGAGCTCTCTCGCACCTTATCCCCAAGGCAGTATTTATTGTGCTGTAGAATCAAAGGGGTTGCCCGTTTCTATGGTGACTCAGAGCATCCCCCTTCCATTGTTGTCCCAGTGGAGGAAGACCAGGTCCTTCTGCAGAAGCTCCTAGAGACTGCCCCACCCCTCAAACTGTAAGTCCTTTCTCCCTGGCACAGCCAAGGAAAGGCAAGAGGCAGGGAATGGCGCAAGTGGGCAGTTTTACCAGGGAGGGGGAAAAGCAGGAACACCTGCGTTCCTAGGAACGTGAACTGTATTTATAAATTGAGCACAGATAGAAGCTATCACAATACCATGAAAAAAGATTCAAGGACATCTCGAATGTAGGCACCATAGAGATTTTGTCTAATTTTTATTGCTGGCAGGATTAAATACAGCTGCACATGTATCCTCTTCACTTGCTGGGATTTCGGGTCTTGCTGACTGCGCTTCGGGTCTGGGCAGAACTTTGAGAAACGTAAGAAACTTCGCCAGAGAGACCTTTCATTTGAAGCCGCTGGTTCCCACTGAAGCACTGCTCTAGTTTTTGCCCACCGCGGTCTCCTGAAACCTTCCCCATCACGCGGCTGCTTTTTCTTTCAGATTCTCTTGGTCCAAACCCTTCCTTCTCAAGTGAGTTCTAGGTGGGTCGGGTTGCCCGACTTAGGTCTTATCAGAAATTCTCTTGTCAGGCCCTTGTTTTCTCAATTATCCCAGCTCCCTCAACAACTCTCAAGCTGGTGCGAAATTTTAATAGTCTTCTGTAACCACAATTGTGAATCTCGAAGGCTTTAACACAAATTACACTTAAGATGCCATCTGACTAACAGTGTTCCATAGAACAGTCGTGTTCCGACTGCAGGTGACAACACGACAGGGAGCGGAAATGCAGGTACCCCCCCGCTTTTCTCGAGTTACACCACTTTGTTTTCCTGAAGGACCTACCTCAGTACCTGCTTTCGCTCACGAAGAGAAATACGAGAGGGGTTTTCCCTTTTAGGGGGAAAAAAAAAGTCAAGGAGAAAAGCTCAAAGTGTTCAGTGTCTGGCACCGACTGAGCCTCTGTGGAAGCAGCGGGCCCCTGAGCAGAGACAGTGGCCCCCGCCCGCCCAGCTCCGTCCCCGGGAGCTACCGCCAGCCTAGCTCGGGGGCAGGCCGCCCTGGCTTTACACTAGGCGTCCGGGAGCGTGTGTGCTTTCTCTTGATGGAGTTTGTGCGTCCAGTAGCAAGATAGGGCCTAAGGTAGCAGAAAAGCCCGAGAGAGGTTGTTTTTTGGGATCTGGGAACACTCAAAAATTTTTCCATATAAATTAAGGATAATGGCTTTCTCCGTGTTACCCCATTTCAGCTTCCAAAAGTTTTTGCAGAATTGCATGACTTTCAGAGAGCGGGGGAAACCTGTAGCTTGCTTCTATTTGGAAAGGAGCGTCAGCTGGCTGACACCTTTTAGGAAGAGCGGGTAAATCTCCGGGGGTTTTAGGCACTAAAAGGTTGCAAACTACCGTAATTACACCTCAAGTGCGATACAGAAAAGAGAAGCTAGTTCGCAAGGTCAGAAGTGTTTTCCGAACAGTAAAAACAGGATTCTCCTACAAATACGTAATGCGTTGAAGGTTGGTAGAACCCACTAGTGAGACAAAAAGCGAGGTGGTAAAGCTGTGTACGTCCCGAGCCCCATCGGTACGCATATAGAGTATGTGAAAGCTGCCAGGCGTCGGAAAACCTGCAGGTGCAGGGGGACTTTGGGATCTTCCCCTGAAGCCGGTCCTTACACCTTCAGGTGAGAGGCACCCTCCTACCCCTGAAGGAAAAGCAGCACCCTGAGCTCCGAAGGGCCCGGACACCCAGAGAAATCGGACTGCGCAGGCCTTGCTTTTCCCCCAGTTGACTACGCTCTCCCTTTTGTTCTACTCTTATTTTCCCTGATTCTCCTCTCAGCAAGCCCAGCATGAAAACGCTCAGGTTTAACGGCTTCTTTGGGTCTCCATTCCCCATGAAGGCTGAACTTAAATAAATCTGTGTGCTTTTCTCTTGTTAATCTGTCTTTTGCTACACAAGCTCCAGCTTAGAAGAGTAACTTAGAAGAACTCAGAAGGATAGGAAAAATTTTTCCTCCTCTAATACAAATACCAAATACATACGTATACACACATATATCCACACACATGCATTCAATGAACGACCAGTAGGATAAGATTGCAAAGTTACATCAACGGCAATAAAACTAGCCTCCTGAATGGTCTCCACTCTGGACAGAAATTGTTTGCAGCATGTTGATTTCTACTTTTTACGACCCACCTTTCCAGAATCTGAGCTTGAATTAAAAATACTAGGTCAAACAAAGTTACATCTCCCTAAAAAAGTAAAAAACTCCTGTGATTTTAGTAGATAATGCTCTAGGAGGTCTTTAGATGTGGCAAATCTTTTTGCCCTATTTCCAGGCTTTTGCTAATTATGCCTAATGCAGTTTTTGCCTCTGTATACTGCAACCCTGTGACTTAGTCACCGAACTAGGCAAGGACTAGTTCATCAGGGGAAACCCGAACACCTACAGATTTACGGGCACCTTCAACACGCATCATCTCCTGTGCTTCCGACCCCAGCCCTCTGAAATTTTCAGATATTTTTATTCTTACAGCTAAGCGAACAATGACTCATAAAAATTGTGACTTACCCACTTTTCTTGGTCAGAGCCGGGACCCAGCTTCAAAGGCGGACCTTCTGAAACCAAACCCCAAGCACGTCTCTGTCTCGGTGGTACTGCCCGCAACACCCCCTCACACTTGTAGGAAATCTTGGTTTAAAAAGTCTTTGTAAATTGAGGGAACAGGTGGCCTGTGTTATAGATGAGCCACTGAGGACCGAGATCACCTGCTCTCCAACAGCAGCGGCCATCCGGGGCCCAGGTGCTCCACACAAGCCCGTGGAGTCAGCCACACCGGCTCCGGGCGCTGACGCCTGCTCCCTCTCCGGACGCCAAGACTCCTAGACAAGCTGAAATGCCCCCACGTCTCCGCTCTACCCAGGCCTTGTGGCCCTGCCAAGTGACCTCAAATTCCTCTTTGCCCGAGCTGACAAAGTCCCTTTCCAACCTGTCTAGCTCTTAGCCTCCTTGTGGAGCGGGCTGATAGACCGAAGGTGCTGGTCCCTGGCAACAGCTAAAGGGCTGTTCCTACCAGGGTTATTTGCATTTTAAAAGGAGCTGATTTGAGCTCCTGCTTTCTCCTCCTCTGCCTCATGTGTGGGCAAGAGATGACTGAGCCTTTCACCCTCTTAACCCCAGGCACTAGCTACAAATGGAATGATGGCTTACACCTTTGACTACTTTGTTTTTGAGATTTTGAGAGCGAGTGAGCGCGTGGGCGCATGGGCCGGGGGAGGGGTTGGGGGAGTGGCCGACTCCCTGCTTAGCGGGGAGTCTGACTCAGGGCACCATCCCAGGACCCTGGGATCATGAGCCAAGCCAAAGGCAGCCGCTTAACCAGCTGGGCCACCCAGACGCCCCACCTTTGACTACTTTCTTACTGTACATCACTGTTAAATTATAAGATATGAACCTAAAAATGGTAATGAATTCATGGAAGTTTCTATGTGATTTCTTAGTCAACATATAACTAAAAAAGTACAAGTGTTATTCTGCATTTTGGGGCAAGGGGTGCTGAAATGTTCGATGTTGAAAATGTCAAAGATGGGAACTTTGACTTCCAAGTCATGACTTCGAGAGTCCTCACAGGGGCTTTTCCAGCAATCCCCAAATGCCATGATCCTACCTGCCCCTGCGGAAGCCTGGCCCTGAGCAAGCCCCAGCTGTGTGTCGGGCCCAGCTGTAGGTCCTTTACCAAATGTAAGCTTATTTTCAGGACCTCACTGCCAGCTTCACGTTCGTGTATTTAAACATCTATCCTATTTCCCCATCCTCCCAGCCCCTTGCCACCACCCTTCTACCCTTGTTTTTACAAGGGTGGCTTTACTGAGTTCACATGTGAGAGCATACAGTATTTCTTTGTTGTGACATTATCTCATTCGGCATTAATGCCTTCAAGATCCATTCACGCTGTTGCAAATGGCAGGATTTTCTTCTTTCTGGTGGCTGAATTATATTCCAACTTGTGTATGTATGTATACATACACACACACACACACACACACCGTATCTTTATATATTGATGGACACTTGGTTTCTAGGTCTTGGCTATTGCAAATAATGCTGCAGTGAACTAAAACATGCTATGGTGAGACGGGCAACAGTCCTGTACTATAAGCATCAAACTTGCTAAGAGACTAGATATTTCTCACTACAAAAAACAGTAATTTTGTGACTGATAGAGGTGTTAGCTAATGCTACAAAGGCATTCACATTGTAACAAATTTGTCAACTGACATGTTTACACCTTAAACTTATACAATGCTACATGTCAATTTAAAACTTTTTAAATGTTTTAAAGCAAAAAAAGAAAAAGCCCACATACATAAGCTCATTTAATTCTCACAGTGACAGATGTGTGCATGATCTTTTTATAAATGAAGAAACTGAAGCATATCGGCTATGGATCTTCTCCAAGGATGCCCAGTGGAGAGAGCCAGGCTTCCAGCCACACGCGGTTCTAGGCTGGTGCCCGGGCCACTGTGCTCTCCTGCCTCTCATTTTACTGTAAGATTTTCATTTTCAAAAGGGGTGTACTTTGTGCGCAAGCACAGAGCAGAAGACACCTCACCCTAGCCCTGTTCACCTGCAGGAGTCCAGCAATCAACAAAAGTTTGGAAGAAGGGAAAAGCAACTACAGAAAAGCGAAACGGGGCACTTGGGTGGCTCAGTGAGTTAAGCATCTGCCTTTAGCTCAGGTCATGATTTCAGGGTCCTGGGATCGAGCCTGGCGTCGGGCTCCCTGCTCAGCTCCTCCCTCGGCCCCTCCCCACTGCTCGTGCTCACTAATAAATAAATTCTTAAAAAGAGAAAAGTAGGCTTACACAGAGAGGGAGGAAAAGATGAACACTGTATTTTACCATCTGTACTAGGTAGGCCCCGATGCTAAGAGCCACCATTACTTTATGTATCGCTAAGAAAGCTGCCTATTAAAAATGACCTGGCTAAGACACCATCAACTGCAAGACACATCCTTTCAGCTTGTTCACCTGTGAACAAAACGTGCATTGTTAGAACTGAAGGAACAGAGTAAGCTCCAAGCGAGGCAGCACCAGGCGGCCGACTAAGGAGCTTGCCATCCCAGGGACCGTGGCCAAGGGAACGGTGCTGATTTGGGAGACCTGGGTCACCTGCACCTGGGAGAGGCAGGACCGAGAAATGTGGGAGGGGAACCCCAGGGGTGCCAGATGAAAACATAAGCCCACCAGGTTATTAACACAAGCAGTCACAGTGGATTCCAACAGTTCGATATTTGGAACTAGACTGAGGAATTAAGCAATAAAGACGGAGCAGAGTTGTTGATTTGGCAAGAAAAATAAAACTCGACTTGTCTTTTTCCCCCACGTAGCTTTCTTGCTGTCACATACCTGTCTCTAAGAAGCCTGGTCTGTCTGTCCACCACTGCACACTGTTGAACGTCACGAGTCACGTCTTTCTGGTAGGTGTATCAATAAAAATATGCGTTCCAAATGCAGGAGGATTTCTATCTAAAAGTCAAGTCTGTTTTCAAGCATCTGGAAGTCATTTAAAATATCTGAATTATTCATTATGCCTAATTATAGTCATCAAGAGCACACAGTCAGATGATTCTCATAACCTTACCAGATTCCTATCACCTCCCATTCAAGTGGTCATCAACCCGCGGGCACAACTAAGCGCTAATTATTTTCCCTCAAGACATAATTAATTCCCCTCAGAACGAGAGAGCACGGACCAAACTTTCTCATTACCCCATTTTTGCAGCTTTGTCCACTTAGATTCAGCAGTGGGCATGAATCCATCTTTAAAGATTGGGTAAGGGGCGCCTGGGTGGCACAGCGGTTAAGCGTCTGCCTGCGGCTCAGGGCGTGATCCCGGCGTTGTGGGATCGAGCCCCACGTCAGGCTCCTCCGCTATGAGCCTGCTTCTTCCTCTCCCACTCCCCCTGCTTGTGTTCCCTCTCTCGCTGGCTGTCCCTATCTCTGTCAAATAAATAAATAAAATCTTAAAAAAAAAAAAGATTAGGTAAAACATTTCGATACAAGATTCTACACACTATTCCTTTGTAGGGAGGGGAGTGGACATGGCAGCGTATCCGGCGAGGCCCTGTCTGGGTGCGAACACGTGCACAGCACCGGCGTCTGCTTGCACACTTCTGCTCCGGTTCACAAAAGTCATGGGAGTCGTGGGATCCTGATAGCAAGCTCTCTCTCCTGGGTAAGAATGTGCAATTAAAAGCTTTACGAATTCACCAGGGAAAAGGTTAGGGAATTTGGGTCACTTCGGTGGTGGCGGTTTCATAGTGAGGTGAGAAAAGACGGATATGTTGGCTAGGGCGGCCACAGCAGATACCACAGACGAGGTGCCTTCAACACCAGAACCTCATCTCCTCCCGGTACTGGAGGCCAGAGGTCCAAGATCAAGGGGTCAGCAAGGGGGGTTCCATCCGGAGGCTTCCCTCCTTGGCTGGTGGACACCGTCCTCTCTGTCTTCGTGTGGTCTTTGTGGGTTGTGTCCT
Source organism: Ursus americanus (assembly GCF_024610735.1). Lineage (NCBI taxonomy): Eukaryota > Metazoa > Chordata > Mammalia > Carnivora > Ursidae > Ursus > Ursus americanus. Next base: position 7,866,667 of record NC_142160.1, on the reverse strand, counting down.
CATCTCTTTGTAAGGACACCAGTCATACTGGATAGGGTTCACCCTATGACTTCATTCTACTTGACTTACCTCTTCAAAGGTTCTGTCTCCAAATACAGCACATTCTGAGGCACTGGCGGCGGGGGGGGGGGGGGTTAGAATTTCAACACAAACTTAAAGAATTCAGCCTGTACCAGGTGCAAATTATTATAAACTTGTTTCCTTAGGTTAAGCAAGACCAGAAGTGAGAAAGGAGCTCAAGAAGATTTTTGTATTTGTTCAGTTCATTGGTTTTGGTATGGAATGTTTATGGTTAGTGGCTCAGTATTCATTGCTGTTTTTGAGAACTTGTGCTCTCTTATTCTAAAAATACACGCCTACCCTCACCTTTCCAAGACTCGAGTGATTAACCTGCTATAATTAAGATGTAGTCTTTTCAAAACTTCTTTGAAAATAGTAACATGAGTGCCATCTCACGTAAGAGCCAATCCTCTGACGGAGAGAGCACGCGGGAAGCCACTTCCTGAATGGGGGGTCCTTATTCCACCAGGCGACGGCACAGAGCCCCAGGCTTAAAAGGAAAACAAGGTTCCTCCCTGCAGGCAAGGTCTGATCCTGGGGAAAAGCATGGGGTTGGTGCAATCTGAAAACTGCAAAAAGCTGTATTTGGAAATTAAAGACATTCTCAAATCAAGCTCTTTCCACAGAAAATAAACCCTCCAGCCAGCCCGGTTGCTTTCAGTTTGGTTAAAACCATTTGTAGATTTCTGCTAAGAATAAATATGGTCCAAACTTAGAAGAACAGAGTAAAGAGGAGAAAAGCTATCGGTGAGTGAGCACTAACAAATAATCTGGGAGAACAGAAAGCAGTGGAGGAGGGGACAGGGCAGGGTGAGGTGAATGCCAAGTGCATGTCGGGGAGCAAGCCAATTGTCACCGTGATAGATACAAAATGCCAGCAGTCTGAGGGTCTAGGTGCTGGGGAGAGGCCTGGGATGGAAAACAGGGAGACTGCCCCAAACTGGTTTACTGCCACTCCGTATCTTGGCAAAAGGCCAACAGTGTATTCTCTGGACTTGCATCGGCTCAGTTCCTCCAGGTTCGGGGCCCAGGAACAGGAGAGCATGAGGGAGAGGCACTGTCCTTACTGTGAGTGGGAGGGTGAATTCAAATCTGCACACTGAGTGCCGAGCAGCTAGAATACTGACTGCCAGGTGGACTTCTCTCCGGGGCACTGAAGGGCCCCAGACGAAAGGCCTACAGATCGTGACATCCAGAGGACTTCTGTGAAACAGGGGCTTCCGCACCTGTGCAGCGGACCCTCCCCAGGAGAGGAGGAAACAACTGCCCCTTTCTCATCAGTTTTCAGTGTCTGAAATAGAGAGCCAAAGATCTCTCTAGCAAAGCCTCAAACACAGGAAAGAAACCAAGACAAATAGAAGTGCAGATAACAGAAAGGAGACAAAGCAAAGTAAAACAAAATGAAGTAAAATAAACATCAAACACAACATCCTGAGACATGAGAGAGAGTTCATCCAAGGCGCAAAACAAGGACACTTCAGTGGAAGGGCTGGCTGGCAGAGGAAGGAGAGGAAATATGTCACTCATTTCTGGCCAAAACAACAAAAAGCCAAAGAAGTAAAAATCAGAGGATCAAACCAAGCACTCAAAATCGCAGTTAACAGAAGTTCCAAAGAAGACAGAAATCAGAAAAGAAAAAAAAAAGTCAGAGGAACAATGCAAATTCAAGTCCCAGAATGGAAGAGCTAGAGTTTTCTACGTTTCCAAGTGCCCAGCATGAAGCATGGAAAACAGACACGCGTCATATACCCACGCACAATGTCCTGCAAGATAAGGCAGCTGGGGATTCAAAAAAGTGCAACCTTCCCCAGAAGCCCATCCCCCCTCAAAGGCCACATATAAAAAAAACCGAATAAGGATGGCATTCAGCTTCCACAGCAACTTCACATCAAAGAAAATATTGCCCAATGTCCTTAAAATTCTGAGGCAAAATTAATTTTAAACCAGAATTCTATATCCAGCTGAACTAGGTACCCAGGTGTGAAAGGGGGTGAATGAAGACATGTGGACTTTCAAATTTTATCTCCTCTGCATTCTTTCACAGGAAGTTATTAGAGATGTGCCTCATTCAAGAGGGTGTTAAGTAAGAAAAAGAAATCCTGGAAACGGGCTTTCCATGGGAGAAATGGAGGGAAGGCCCAGGATGATGGCGGTGGTCGTACAACAGTTCCTCCGGACATCCCGAAAGCCAGCTGGCTCCGGGAGGGGTGTCTAAGGGAAAAACAGGAACGCCAGCCGACTCAGTGCGTTAGCGTGGAAATTAAGATTTAGAGATGGTCAGGTCAGCACACTTTCGGCGGCCAGTTTCTGAAGATCCAACTAAAAACAGCCCGATAAACCGGCTTCCTGTCTCACATGACGCCCAGTAGCAGGGCAGCTCCAGGCGTTGATGTACCCCGCTGCTCGACTTCCCACCTTGGGCTCAGCCGTCAGCAGCACACTGTCTTCTACCACAGCTGCAAGACAGCCCAGCAGCTCTAAGCGCCCAGTCTGCACATCCGACGTTGCCTGGCAGGAGAGGGACTCTTCCTCAGGGGTTATGGTCTAAGAAACCTTTTCCAGGAACACCACTTACAAGGTTCACTGGCCAGGCTCCGTAAGATCCACCACTGACTTAAAGATATTTATTTATTTATCTGAGAGAGACAAGAGAGCAGAAGAAGGGCAAGGGGCAGAGGGAGAGGGAGAAGCAGACTCCTTGCTGAGCAGGGAGCCCAATATGGGGCTCGATCCCAGGACCCTGGGATCATGACCTGAGAGGATGGCAGCTGCTCAACCAACCGAGCCACCCAGATGTCCCCTCCCCCACCACCGTGGTGAAAAGTCTTAATCTCTATTTTCCTATAAAGGAAAGTCAAAAGAAAATGCCAACAACTAATAGATTAAACAAACAAAACCCACAACAAAAACCCAAATCTGCATTTAAAAACTAAGCAGAGCTGAAAAGAACCGGAAGACATTACTTCTGGGCAGGGCAAAGCAGGGGTGCAGAGGAATGGGCAAAAGAAGGGCTGATCCTTCGGTTGTGCTCTAATTTTAAAATGATGTATGGTACTTTGTTCAGTCTCCTAGATGGAATAAATAGTAGGGCTTTTTCTCCACTTTCTGAATGTGCCCTTTATATGGAAAACACACAATGTATTCGTCAAACAAAAGCAAGCTCTGATGTGGCTTTTCCCGCAGGCACCTCCTTGCCCCATCCCACCTCCACCCTGAGACCAGGTGGCAGGATCCTGCCAAAGGCCAGTTCCAGGTATCAGCTTTTGTTCCCTGGGCAGGTTCAATGTTCCCGGCAGGACAGTGGGGAGGGTGGAATGCATCTTGTATGGGGGGGTAGTCATGGGCCCCCTCGTCACGTCAGGTAAGGCAAAGCAGCTCTCCTGGAATGCAGTGCCAGACCTGAGGGGGTGTCCTGTCCTGCAGGCCACTTAGAGACAGCCCCAAGGCTTGGTATCCAAGCAGGCGGGGGGGGGGGGGGGGGGGCGCGGCTACAGGAGCCCCAAGGAGTCTACAGACCCTTCCACACTGGGTTGTTAACCACCAAGCAGTTTTAAAATTCAAACATCCTACTCATGCTTAAATTTAAACTTCTGCACTGTTAACAAATTTGCATCTCCTTTCTTCTAACGCAAACCCTGTAAAGGCTTCAACTATTTCAGGAAAAGTCTAGAGGGAGAAAGTCTTACCACAGGGAGTTATCTACTTGGAAGGCCTAGCTTCAAAAATAGGGAGATTCCCCCAGTGACCTTGACCTTAACACCACTGTGATGCCCTCATTTCTGTAGCACATTCCCCCCTAGCACTCACCTTACTTGAGTGCCTTTCTTTCAGACTAAATCTAACCTGGAACCCAATCCCTAAGGCAGCTGGGAAGGGGGCGGCTCTGGCTGCAGGGCATCCTCTCTCCCTGTAGCCATTAAGGCTCCAAGGCTACTGGAATTTCCCCCAAGCAAAACTATTCAGTGTCACCTCGCTGCTCCCACCACAGACTACTACCCTGGGCTCTTTTTTGCTATACCCTCCCTTCCTTCAAGGTCCTCAAGTCCCACCTCCTCCATGAAGCCTTCTCAGACTACTGCTTCTGAAGATGTCTTCTCTTCTGAATCAACTCATGCTTTCTACTTGGTATGTATTTGGTTGGTCCCACCGTCTAGGATGGTTAAACCTCTTACGTTACCGCCTCACATCTGATTTGCTCACTACTCAGTATGATAGAGGACTTGGCTGGGGTTAAAAAAAAATGACCATTTTTAGAAACTGTTTTATAAATAGACTCTTATACAAAAAAGAAACATATACAGAGCACCCAGATTCCAAAGAAGGTGGACCCGAGCCCTTCTTTTCCACACTGGGAAAAGAAGCCAGGAAAAATGATTCTCTCTTGTTCTTAAGTGTGTCCACTATGCAGCCAGTTTTTCAAGTAGCATTTCTATTCCTTTGCTGGTGCTTTTGTTTTTCTCCAGTGTGGGAATGAGGCCTTTCAGCCCAGCCTTGACTTCGTGTGCAACGCCTTGATCGGAACTCTGGAGGAGGCTGAAGAGAGGAGACAAAGATTAACAAACAAAAAAATCATGTTTCATAAAAACCCCTTATCATCTGCAATTACGATCGCCACGCAAGGTATAAACAACTCACTGATTTGTGAGACAAGTCTTGTAATGGTAAGCACATCTTCTGAACTCCCCAGCTGAAAGATGGGGGCTGGGAGCCTATGTTCTGGAACGTTTTCTGATCTTGCTGAGAGTCACTCCAGCGCAGGAGCAAGTCCGCTCCGTACAGAATTGGTCCGACATGCGCTGCATTATCTCAGGACTAACACCCTGTCTCAGAAAGACTTCCTGCATGTGTTCTATCTCCCCTCCCCCGCCCCGATGAACTCAAGAACAGAAACCTTTACTTCTTGATTTCACGGCAGCACAGGCGCACAGCACGTGGCCGGGAAGTGCTGAGCGACCGAATGAGCACGAGCGCAGGGGTGCACAGAGGAGAGGAGGAGGGCCCGCCAGGGAAGCGGGGAAGAGCCGGCCCCCCGCCGGACACCTCAGCTCTGTAGCTGACACATGGGAAGGGGTGAGCAGCTTTCCCTTGGAGCCTAATGGCCCAGATCTGAGAGCTGCCTCTGCCACTCGGTAACTTCACAAGCAGGAGCACGCTCTTTAAATTCCCTAAGACTGTTTCCTGACCTATAAACGGGATCAACAACACAATCCACCTTACTCTACCGCAGAGAGAGTTTTTGAGGCTCAAATGGTCTCGTACCTAAAGCACCTAGACAGAGCCTGACCCTTAGTAAGCACTCAATAAACTTGAGCCATTAAAACAGACAAGTCGGCTCTGCTTTCTGAAACCTTGCTAGAAAGCTCTATCTCCGCAAGTGAATGGAGTCCTGGAGGCTTGTAAGAGGAAGGCCCCTTTCTCTTTAAACGGGGGCTGGGACACAGGGGCCTGACTGCAGAACACTGGGGCTGGATCTCCTGGATTCCCCCTTGAGGCTGCCCTCTGAAAGACATCCGAAAAACAAATCACATGGCATTTCCCAGAGTCCCTGGTCCTAAGAACCTCCATCACGCGCACAGAGCGGAGGGCGCGTTAGCAGCACCAGGCAGCAGCCCGCTGTTTTGTGCGAGACAAGCAACAAGTACGGCCAGCCAGCTGCAAAGCCGAGAGAGTTGTTACAAGTCCCTGTAAGAAGGTAGTTTTTATTTTCTATACCGGCGAAGCACAGTCACATAACCCACAGCAGTAATAAAGGTTAGTATTTGTTGAACACACGTGCTGGACGTAATGCTAAGCGCACTAGAACCCACCATCTAGCGTGGCCTGCGCGATGACTTGTGATTACCCCAAAGCCAGCTTCACAACCAAGAAAACGAAGTTTCACAGAAGCTGAATAATTTGCCCAAGACTACACAGTGAGCTGGGACTGGAACACAGGCAGCGAGTCCAGAGCCCATGATGACCTCTAAATGCTGGAGAATTCTGCTTCCCTGAGTCATTTTTCAGGCTGCATACAAGGCTGAAACTCTTTTTTTACCCAGGATGCCTTTTCACGTATTGTAAAAAAGATTTACGGGGGAAAAACACTGCACGAATTTGAAATAAAATATAAAGCAGCAGAGACTTTTACCAAACAAGTCAAGCACACATGACAGTACTCTACAACCGCCCAGCACTGACTACTGTATTAATCAAGTATTAGGTCATTTGAACCTCAAACACCGATGCACCAGTGTCCCACCTCTGAGTCGTGTTCCACCAGAAACCTGCAGTGTCCTTCTGATGGTTGAGATCCGCCCAAATGGAGCTATGACCGATGAGCAAGCTCTACAAATTAATTGCATGGCATGGCTGAAATCTGTAGTTAATTGAGTGTTAATGAAAGGATACGTCAGTAGTATGTGTTAACATTCTAAATGCCTGGTAAAAAACCAGACAAAAAAACCTCACATTAAATAAGTCCACTTTTCAGCGAAAGGATTCTGGCTATTCAACATCACCCGGAAAATTAGCGAATTTCAATGAGAAATGAACAAAATGACCTGCACCACCCACATATCTGGCGATCCTGATCTGCCCAAAGAAATGAACGCCCGTAAGGAGTGTGTCTGAGCCTATGTGCTCCAAGTCAAATCATACACTGACTGAAGACTTGTAACATTTCCAAACAATGTAGATTAAATTGCATGGGGTGTTGCCCGTGAAACACTGTGGGAAATTCAAATTTAAGATTGGTGTCTCTTTTTCCAAACCTCAGTAACACAGCAGGGAAAAAAAAAATCGACAGTGATTGCTTCCCAACGACAAACAAATCTATTTTAAATGGATGTTGCTAATAGAAGGGTTTCACATCCAGGAACAGAACGCACGGAAACTGACTTCTCGAGGACCTGTGAGTTATAAACTCGACGTAACTCCGTCTGGAGAATACTAAACAAGTGGAGCGCACGCCTTGATTCACAAATCATCAGTTTTCTACCATTTTAATTAGAAATAAACAATTACCTTGCAGACTTCACTAGCAAATGCCTTCAGAATCCTTTTAAGAGTACTTGAAAATCACGAAAGAAAATTGCATGTAAAGTCAGTCATGATTTAAAAAGGAACTTTGTCACAGTTTTCAGAGGGACAAAGGCTAATCCATTAAAAAGAACACAATTAAAATTTTGGTCAAAACCATAAATGTGGTGAGACCATCAAATGATATAAATACTGTATGATCTCTCTTATATGTGGAATTTTTAAAAAAAATATTATTTATTTATTGGAGAGAGACAGAGCACATGAGTGGGGGGAGGGGCAGAGGGAAAGGGACAAGCAGAACCCCCCTGAGCAGCAAGCCTGACATGGGACTCCATCCCAGCACTCCAGGATCAGAATCTGAGCTGAAGGCAGGCACTAAACCAACTGAGTCATCCAGGTGCCCCTCTTACACATGGAATCTAATGAAAAAAACAAAAAACCAAAAAAAATCCGAAACCGACCAAGGTCGTAAATACAGAGAACAGATCGGTAGCTGCCAGAGGCAGAAGTATGTGTGTGTGGGAGAGGGTCCGGGAGGAAGGTGTGGATAGGGATACAGGAGATCAAAAGGCAAAAAAATAAAAAATAAAAAAAAATTATAAAACAAAATTTTAAAGAGAAAAAAAAAGTGATGTGGTCTCTTCTGCATCTGTTCTCAGGATGGTGGAAATGAGCTGCAACAGGCTTAGAGGAATTAGGACCAGGGTAGGAGTTGTGATATTAGCTGAACTAATGGCTTATTATTTTACATAATATGTATTTTAAGCCAAACAAATGCTAAATGCAATAGGTGAACTAGTCGCTATAGATCTTTTTTTGAGATACACAATTAATAATGGCAAAAATAAAGCTCCAGAACACATGCACTTGGCAAGTCCTATGAATTACAAAATTTATAACTGGGTGTTGGAGCGCTCCATAATCTGGGGGAAGAAGGAGGCAGTGAAAGGGATCTCTACAAATTAATCACACGTAAAGGGCTTTCCTGAGAGGGCGAGAGAAAGAATACAACTCCATTTTGGTTGAAACCATAAATGGGGTGAAACACCAAATGAGACCTTATGAATGTCACAACTTCACAATCCTTGGATCTGGAAGATGGCGGACAAGTAAGGACTGACTGGAAGAGTTACACTCGGCTTCTACTATTTGGTACACTTGTCTAGACCCTGAGTGACTACGAGGAATACTGAACGATCAGGAACAGAGATCGGAAGCAAGAAAGAAGGTGAAGGAAGCGTCCTCTGCGTGACCAGGCACTCAGGAGGAGGGCCGTGCGCAGAAAGGCACGCAGCACACGTACCTGGAAAGAATAATGGCACCACGGTTGACGCTAGCCCAGGACTTCAGGTTCTTCATACCAACATGCTCGACAAGTGTTTTTGCAAAACAACCTGAAAAATATACTGAAACTCCGTGAACATTATACAAGATTTAAACTCCCCATCTCCGTCCCAACTGCCCTTAAAATCTGCAAAGATGTTTTAACAAAAAAGTGAATAAAGAGAGTTTTCACTCAACCTCCCTTTCACACTAAAAGTTCCAGCTCCGATTTATTTAATGTCTTTTTAATATAGCTATTTCTTTCAACTGTGGTCCAAGTCTTAAACTATGTTTAGCAGTAATTACTCAAGACAAACAATGAGTTCTTATAAAATGCTCACTTGCTCGGGTTTGCATCGCTTCGTACTCTTTAACGATTTAACCCTGACATGAAAGGTCTTCAGGAAGTCAGTGTTTGACAGCGGCACCTCATGCCTGGATGGAATCAAGGTCTCCCTCGTGGGAAATGCTCACTTTGGAAGGTGCCATGAAGAACACTAGTGGTCAGGTGACTGTTCGGCAGCCACCTGGTAATTTCTCTCCACAGAGCTAGACATTCACCCATCAAAAATATTATTCATCTTTTGTTATTATTGTGTGTGTTATTATCAGATTCCCAAGTTCTTGGTATATAATCTTCAATTCACAGTGCCATCTAAGTATGACTAATTCTTGGACAGCGGAGTAACTCTGAAAACTAGGATTTGGTGTAGATGGAAGTGTGGGCAACCTATCTTGAAAGCAAGTATCTTCGGTGGGTAGCGTGTATAATCCACCCAAAGATACCCAACTGTGAGGACCCTTTAACAGCCAAGGGGCCTCTGGCTACACAGCTCTACGGCGCACGCTAAGGAAGGACTATAATCAGCTAGTGAGGCAGACAGTGTTTTCCAAAGGCGAGCACAAGAGTATTTCTAGAATGCTGCACATCCCCACCCCCAGCTGGAGGTGGAATCAATGCCTTCTTTTGAATGCTGGTGGGCCTTTGTGACTGACCTAACCAAGAGAGTGTGGAAGAGCTTTGTTCAATAACTTCTGAGGTTAAATCATAAAAGCACCAAGCACCTGCTTTCTTCTCTTAAAACCCAACCATGGGCTGGGGACTGAGGCTGTTGGACTGAGCCATTGCCAGCCGTCGTCTAAGTGGATACTCTGACCCCAAAGAGAGCAGCCCCAGAGGACTGTAAGCAAAACCAGACTTCACCAAACCCTGATCTGATGTTGTTCGAGAACCACCAAGCTTTGAGGTGGTTTGTTACACAACAACAGATAACCAAGACAGCTCTAGCCACACTGGTTCAGTGCTACACGAATCTGATACACACGTGAGGTCCCTAAGGCGTGTTTTAGGGCTGTCAGTGTAATTAATTAAGGAAAAATATCACTAGAAAATTCTTTGGATTTTTAAAAGCAAGCCAGACAACTTTTCTGACACGAACTCAGCTCAACTGTGCACCAACTTCTTAATAATGAAAGATGACTTAATACGTTATTTTTTCTTCAACATTTGTTACAGGAAGCTTTCTCCTTCACAAAAAGTTTGCAATGAAAACCAGCCCCAAGTGTTTATTCTTAAAGGCAGAGTGAGAAGCGACAGCTCGACTGCCATATTGATTGCCTCACTAGCCATTAGAACTGCAACTTGCCTCAAGACATAAATTCATGATCTGTCACTTTTCTTAGACACAATGACAGAAAGCCCAAACTGTTTGAACTCAGTGCGGGGAGATGTCCTTAGCGGCTAAAATGCTGGATGGAGCTCAAATTTAGCAACAGAAGGTCTGGTCAAAGACAGGGCCAAGAAAGGAATGGTATGCAACTTTTCAATTCAATTCAAAGATGCTGTCTCCTCCTCTTGAGAGCTGAGTTTCTACAGAGCAGCTGTGAGGGGTGTGAAAAACCACAAAGGCCAAGGACTGGCTTGCTCTGTGGTCACATGTATTTCAATGCCAAATAGGCAACAGTTCAAGATTCTGATGAGGACAATTTTCTTTTGCTTATGCCTTCCTCCACACTAGAGATAGATATCCTGCTTTTCAACTGGGGTAGTGACACTCACAAATGTCTTCCTACCCCAGCTCTCACCCCTGCCAAGGAACAGAATGGCATTTTAGGGCCCTGGCTGTACCAGGTCAGAAGTCTGAAGTCGCAAGGGAGGAGAGGCAGTGAGGGAGGGTGGGAAAGACAAAGGAAATTAAAGGACTCCAGGACATAAACTTCCAGCACTTACTAAAGCATTATCTGTAAGTACTAAATCATTTCTTGTCCTAGACACAATTTCTAAACACTCAACAAATTTCATCTGAACATAAATGGTGGGCTTCATGTTCAGGGCTGCCAGGGATTAGGAAATTCCACAGATGATGAAAGAAAAGTTCATGTTTTACAGTCTACCTTCTCTTCCACTTTCCTTCATCTTCTCATCCTGTTCTATTAACCACTTCAGAACTAGATGTCCTGCGGGATGCTCTGCGACGTGAAGCTGGAAGGAAGACATAGAGAGCTGTTTTCAGCCACGCCCTGGCCTACCATCCGTCTTCGACCACGCACAGGTGAGGATGTGGCCACGTGGGAACTTCCACAGTGCTGAGGAGGTCTTTGCCGAGAATGACCACGCATACCCGGATCTAGTCCAATCCCCAGACTGACACTCAGAGGGATGGTTATTAAGGTACCCACTGAGAAGCACTCAGGCCAGCTTCCGGAGCTCCCCACTGAACAGCACCAGCCCAGTGCCCGTGTCCGGATCATGCCAGCCACCATTCAGGTGCACAAATAAACCTATGGGACCAAACATTACAGCAGAGAAACACAGAAAGCTGGTGCTGAATGATGTTTAAATATGAACCGGTCTCCCACACCAAGGATCTCTCCTTATGGAGAATGGAGACAACGCCCTATCTTCTATGGAGAAAACTCATCATGGGTACATCTTCCCAGCTTGATAATCTGCTCTGCTCTATGAGGGCAGGTCCAGGGCTTCTCGAAGGCCCATGGGCCACATCAGCACACAGCAGGCTCCGCACACACGTCTGGTCATCAGGCTTACGACCTAGTGCAGGACAAAGGCCCTGCGCGGTTGGCCTTCTGCCCTCCTCTCTTCCTTCTGCCAACTGATCTCCTATCCCGAGCCCTGGAGCCTTCTGTTCCCAACCACACCAAGCCGCTTTCCTCCTGCGGACTGCTGCACACACTCTTCGCTCTGCCTACGATTTCTGGTCTCGGCAGAGCTTTCACTGCCTCAGGGAAGCCTTCCTGGGGACAGGCTGGCTTCGTTCTCATACAGTCCCACAGAACCCACAGGTTTCCCTCACAGCGCTTATCTCAATCCTAACTTAGGTAATTATCTGTGTACCTGTTCACTTAAATATTGTGCTCAACAGAACGGTAAGCTCTGGGGGCGGGGACAGTGCTGAGCACTGCCTCGCACAAATCCGGCACGTGAACCGACGACCTTCAGATGCAAGGCAGAATCATTCACGGGCCAGATAACATAGGCCGGCGCTATCAGAAAGAGCACTTTTTAATGAGAGGGAATTGGGGAAGACTTCCATGAGAAGGATTCTGGGGTCCTTGCAGGATGAGTGAGGCCTTCTGCATGGACAGCACAGCAAAATGGAGACACGGGTAGCATCTAGGCTGAGGGAAGCAACATGTGCAAATGCAGAGAAGTGCCAAAACCCAAAGCAAATTCAAAATAGAATTAAGAGCATAGAATATGCTAGAAAGGCAGTCTGGGGCCAATCGTGGACAACAGAGAGCCACATTAAGAAGATTCTGTTTCTCCTCTTTTGTAGGTAGTATGAAGTCATGGGAACATTTTGCGCAAGTGTTGTAATGGCACTGGATTTTGAATTCTCAACAATCAGATGTGCTGTCAGGATGGGGTGAGGTGAGACAATTAGCATTCGAATTCCTTTACAGCAACATTCTCAGTGATGGGGGTTTTTGCAACACTGCCGCTTTCCACCTGTCTTGCAAGAGCACGTTACCTCTCCATCCTTGCCACCTGGGTGGAGCTCTGCCGCTGCTAAGCTGGCGATGGCATTCATGGCAGGCTGAACGTCCCCAGTGGCGGCTCCCAGAATGTCGGACACCAACACACACGCGGACTTATCCAGCACCAGTTCTTGGGCGTGTCCTTGCAGGTAGCTTAACAAAGCGGGAGAGATGGCCTCTAAGAGCTCTCGTCGGCGGATCGCTGTATCCTTCTTACTGCAGGAACATGGTGAATGAGGCGTTAAGGCAAGATGAAAGGCAAAGGAGATACAGCGATCTTATTACCACAAAACCCTCTAAGGCTTAAAACAGTCTTTGTCAAACGTACTGCAATCGTCTGTCCTTACTGTGCATGCAGGCGATAAGCAATTTAAGGGTGGGATACCTCTCTTCCATCTTTGTGACCCCAGCATCTGAACAGTGTCTGGCACAGAACAAGCACTCGGTAAGTGAACCTTGCCTTACGTAACACCACAACAGCCCAAACCAATCTCAAACCCAAACAGCAGCAACAATCATAACACAGGATTAGACCACTTTATGGACTCTACTCTCTAGCATACTTCACTATGTGTTACCAGGAGCTTCAGGTGAAACTGACTTCCAGGGAGGATGGTGGGGTAGGAGGACCCCTCCGTCCATGGATACCACTAGGTAACACCCACATCAGTGTAAATAACCCAGAGAACGACCACGGGATCGGCACAACAGACCCTCCATAGCTAAATGTAGAGAAGAGGCCATATGGAAGAGGGTACGAAGGGTAGAGACACTTTGGGAGCAAAAAGGACCTCCAGGACTGTGGAAGGGATACAGCGGGTGTGGAGAAGGGAGGGAAATAGACCCTCATATCAGGCACCCCATACACGGGGTGCCTGTGTGGGGAAGACAACTCCCCATAACATTTGGCTTTGAAATTCAGCGGGGCATAATTTCATGAGTTCTTACAATCAGTGGGGTTTAACACCTGGAATTTTAGAAAATTAGCGTGCTTGGCTTGGGAGAACTGGAAGGGTGGGAGGAAATGGGAGTCCCTGCCTTAAGGAGACAGCACAACAAACAGCTCTGTGGAGACACAGCCCAGAAGCCAGCAGTTTAAAAAGCATTTGGAGTATACGGGAGTGCAATCTGTTTACTAATCTCACAGCCTGTGATGGAGGGGCAGGGATCCTTGGGAGACTTCTACAGGAACAAAGAAGAGTGGTCATTCCCTTCCCTGTCCCCCAGCCAAGATACATGGACACCTGTGGGTACCCTGCCTGGACAACACTCTCCGCCTGATTTGCCAATAGCGTGCCCCACCCCTGAGCACATCTGCAACACAGCCCCTCCAGCTGGGCCTCAGCTCCAGGGCCCCTCCCACAGGAGAGCAGCGCCAACCTTGCTAACACCGTATTCTCTGGCAGACCTCCCTCCTCCAATGCGCCCTTGGCCAGAGACCATCCAAAGCAGCTTGGCAAGCTGACAGGGGCCAGCACCACTCGAAAGCAACTCCTGGCTCAGGGAGAGGGGAAGTGAACCACATACACCAGTCCAACGCAGCTCCAGCAGTGTCTGGGGCAGACAGCCGGTCTGACTGCAGGCTCTGCCCACCAACGAAAGTTTCTCAGGGGACAACACCGCAGTTTGGCGCCACTGCATCTCTGGCAAACGCCTGGTCTGCCTCAACTCAAGTCCAAGGCGGTCCCCCACTGGCCCACTAACAACACAGGGACCAAACACCGCCCACGACAGGGTAAGAGAGCCCCTGCACATAAGTGGAATGAAGGAAAAAAGTGGCTCGGCCACAACAGTAGGGTGCACACAGCACACAGACCAGGCACCCCCGAGGGCCAGGTTCTGGGGACCAGGGACACCTCACTGCAGGACACTACAGGACCTCTGCCTCATAAGGCCACTACCATCAAGGGCAGGAGACATGGCTGACTTTCCTAACACACAGAAACAGACGCAGAGAGTTAGACAAAATGAGGACTATATCTCAAATGAAAGAACAGGACCCAAACAGCAAGAAACCTAAATGAAACAGAGGTAATAATACACCTGATAGAGAATTTCTAGTAATGGTCATAAAGATACTCACTGGACTTGAGAAGAGTGGGAAAGCTCGGTGAGATCCTCAACAAAGAGACAGAAAACACAAAGGAACCAATCAGACATGAAGAATATAGTAACTGAGATTAAAAATATGCTGGATAGAATAAATAGTAGACTACTCTTCCAGTAACAGAATAGATCAGTGACCCGGAGGACAGAGTAATGGAAAGCAATCAAGCTGAAACAAGAAACAATAATAAAAAATGAAAACAGATTTAAAGGAACTCAGTGACATCATCAAGCATAACAGTATTCACATTATAGGGATCCCGGAAAAAGAAGAGAGAGAAAAGGGGCAGAAGACTTACTTGAAGCAATAGCAGCTAAAAATTTTCCAAATCTAAGAAAGAAAACATACCCAGACCCAGGAGGTACAGACAGCTCCCAACAAAATCAAACCAAGGAGGTCCACACCAAGACAAGTAATAATTCAAATGATGAAAAGTAGTGATAAAGAGAGAATTTTAAAAGCAGCAAGAGAAAAGAAACCATTTATATACAAGGGAAATCCCTAAGGCCAGCAGCAGACTTTCCAGCAGAAACTTGACAGGCCAGAAGCAAGTGGCACGATACATTCAAAGTGCACAAAGAAAAAAACCTGCAACCAAGAAAATTACTCAACAAGGTTATCATTCAGAATAGAAGGAGAGAGAGTTTCCCAGGCACCACTAAACCAGGCCTATAAGAAATGTTAAAGTGGACTCTAAGTAGAAACGAAAGACCATAAGCAGAATTAAGTAAAGTAGGAAGCATAAAAGTAGTAACATTATGTAAATCTATAAAAATCAGTCAAGGGAGTCACAAAATAAAAGGATGGAAAGTATAACACCACATAGCTAAAATGAAGGGGGAGGAGAAAGCTAACAATTTAGCACTTTTAGAACAGGTTCGAACGAAGGGACTATCAACTTAACATGGACTGCTATATGCATAAGATGTCATATATAAACCTAATGATGACCACAATTCAAAAAAACCAGCAATAGATATGAACTGAATAAAGAAAAAGGAATCCACGTATATCATTAACCAAAACCAGCAAACTGTGAAAGACAAGAGCAAGAGAAGGAACTGAAAACTATAAAAAAACCCATAAAATTAGTAACAAAAGGCAGTAAGTACACATCGATCAATATTTACTTTGAATGGAAATGGACTAAACACTCCAATGAAAACACAGGTTGACAGAATGTATAAAAAAAGACCCATCTAAACGTTGCCTACAAGACTCATTTCAGACCTAAAGACATGCACAATGCTAGTGAGGGGATGGAGAAGCATCTAGCACGCAGATGGAAGTGAAAAGATAGCTGGGGTGGCGATACTGAGATCGGACAAAACAGACCTTAAAACAAAGACCGCAACAAGAGACCGATGAGGATACTACACCATTATTAAGGGGATAATCCAACAAGAAGATACAACGATTGTAAATATTCATGCACCCAATGTGGGAGCAGCCAAATACACAAAGCAGTTAATAACAGACAGAAAGGAAGCAATGAATAGTAATACAACAATAATACAATAATACAACAACAGGGGACCTTAACACCCCCTTACATCAATGGACAGATCACGTGAACAGAACATCAACAAGGAAACAGTGGCTACGAATGACACACTGCACCAGAGGGATGGAACAGATGTAACAGATACATTCAGAACATTCCAACCTAAAACAGTAGAATACACATTCTTTTCAAGTTCATATGGAACATTCTACAGAATAGATCACATATTAGTTCACAAAACAAATCTCAACAAATTCAGAAAGAATCACGTCATATTATGTGTCTTTTCTGACCACAATGCTTTGAAAGTAGGAATCAACCACAAGAAAAAATCTGCAAAGAACACAAATACATGGAAATTAAATAACATGCTACTAAACAATGAATGGATCAACCAAAAAATCAAAGAGGAAATGAAAAAACGCTAGGAGACAAATGAAAATGAACACCCAAGTGGTGCTAAGCAGTAAATACATAGCAACAGCGGCCTGCCTCCAGAAGCAAGAAACACCTCGGAGAGGTAATCTAACCTTACCCCTAAGAGAGCTAGAAAAAGAAGAACAATGAAACCCAAAACCAGTAGAAGGAAGGAAATAATGAAGATCAGAGCAGAAATAAAATAGAAACTAAAAAAAACCCAATAGAACAGATCAATGAAACCAGGAGCTGGTTCTTTGAAAAGATGAACAAATTGATAAACATTTAGCCAGACTTATCAAAAAAAGAGAGGGCTCGGGGCGCCTGGGTGGCTCAGCTGTTAAGCGTCTGCCTGCGGCTCAGGTCATGAGCCCAGCGTTCTGGGATTGAGCCCCTCATTGGGCTCCCTGCTCAGCAGGAAGCCTGCTTCTCCCTCTCCCACTCCCCCTGCTTGTGTTCCCTCTCTCGCTGCCTCTCTGTCAAATAAATAAATAAAATCTTAAAAAAAAAAAAAAAAAAAAGAGAGGGCTCAAATAAATAAACTCAGAAATTAAAGACGAGAAGTAACAACCCACACCACAGAAACACAAAGAATTACAAAAGAATCTTATGAAAAATTAAATGCCCACAAACTGGACAACCTATAAAAAAGGGATAAATTCCTAGAAACATATAACGTCCGAAAACTAAATCCGGAGGAAACAGGAAATTTGAACAGGCTGACTACCAGCAATGAAACTGAAAGAGTAATAAAAAAATTTCCAACAAACAAAAGTCCAGGATCAGATGGCTTCACCAGTGAATTCTATCAACATTTAATGAAGAGTTAATACCTATTCTTTTCAAACTATTCCAGAAAATGGAAGGAAAGCTTCTAAATTCATTCTATAAGGCCAGCATTACCCCGATACCAAACCAGACAAAGGCAACTACAAAAAAGAAAGAGAATCACAGGGCAATCTCTCTGATGAACACAGATGCAAAAATCCTCAACAAAATATTAGCAAACCAAATCCATTAATACATTAAAAAAAATCGTCCACCACAATCAACTGGGGTTTATTCTTGGATGCAAGGGTAGTTCAATACTCACAAATCAATCGACATGATACATCACATCAACAAGAGAAAGGATAAAAACCGTATGATCACTTCATTAAATGCAGAAAAAGCATCTGACAAAGCACAACATCCATTCATGACACATCCCTCAACAAGGCAGGTTTAGAGGGAACAGACCCCAACATAGCAAAGCCCATACACTAAAAACCCACAGCTAACATCATCTTCAATGACAAAAAACTGAGAGCTCTCCCCTAAGATCAGGAACAAGACAAGGATGTCCACTCTCAGCGCTTTCATTCAGCTGAGTACTGGAAGTGCTAGCCACTGCAATCAGACAGCATCGAGAAATAAAAGGAATCCAAATAAGTGAGGAAGAAGAAAAACTTTCACTATTTGCAGAGGACATACTATATAGAGTAAGCCCTAAAGATTCCACCAAAAACCTACCAGACCTGATACATGAATTCAGTAAGGTTGCAGGATACAAAATCAATATACAGAAATCCACTGCATTTCTATACACCAATAATGAAGTAACAGAAAGAAAAATTAAGAAAACAATTCCATTTGCAATTACACCAAAAGAAGAAAATACTTAGGAATAAACTTAAACAAGGATGTGAAAGACCTGTACTCTGAAAACTGTAAAACACTGAAGAAAGAAACTGACGGTGACACAAACTGAATGGCAACATGTTTTGTGCTGGTGAACTGGAAGAACAAAGTCCACGCTCCCCAAAGCAGTCTACAGATTTCATGCAATCCCTATCAAAATACCAACAGCATTTTCTCCAGAACTTGAACAAATAATCCTCAAATTTGTATGGAACTACGAAAGACCCTGAATAGCCGAAGTGATCTTAAGAAAGAACCCAACTGGAGGTATGGCAATCCCAGATTTCAAGATAAACTACAAAGCTGTAGTGATCAAAACAGTAAGATACTGGCATAAAAACAGACACATAGACCAATGGAAAAGAACAGAGAGCCCAGAAATAAACCCTCAATTAATCTTCAACAAAAGATTGTGAGGCAAGAATATGCAACAGGAAAAGGACAGTCTCTTCAACAAAGGTGTTGGGAAAAGTGGACGGCTACATGCAAAAGAATGAAGCTGGACCACTTTCTTACACCATACACAAAAATAAACTCAAAATAGATGAAGGACCTAAATGTGAGACCTGAAATCATAAAAATCCAAGAAGAGAACACAGGCAGTAATTTCTCTGACATTGTCCATAGCAACTTTTTTCTAAATATGTCTCCCGAGGCAAGGGAAAGGAAAGCAAAAATAAACTAAAAATAAAAAGCTACTGCACAGCAAAGGAAACAATCAACAAAACTCAGAGATGATCTACCGAGCAAGAGAAGATATTTGCAAGTGACATCTGATAATGGGTTAGTATCCAATATATATATAAAGAACTTACATAACTCAACACCAGAAAATCAAAGAATCCAATTAAAAAATGGGCAGAAGATATGAATGGACATTTCCCCAAAGAAGCCATCCGGGTGGCCAACGGACACATGAAAAGATGCTCAACGTCACTCATCATCAGGGAAACACAAATCAAAACCACAACGAGATACCACCTCATTATGTCAAGATCAATAACATAAGAAACAACAAGTGTTGGTGAGGATGTGGAGAAAAAGGAGCCCTCGTGCACTGTTGGTGGGAATGCAAACTGGTGCAGCCACTGTGGAAAACAGTACGGAGGTTCCTCAAAAAATTACAAATGGAATTACCTTATGATCCAGTGATCGCACTACTAGGTATTTACCCAAAGAATATGAAAACATGAACTTGAGAAGATACACGCACCCTTATGTCTACAGCAGCATTTTTTACGACAGCCGAATTATGAAAGCAGCCCACGTGTCCATCCATTGATGAATGAATAAAGAAGAGGTGGTATATACATAAAGGAATATTATTCAGCCATAAAAAAAGAATGAGAGCTTGCCATCTGCAACAGCATGGACGGCTCTACACGGTAGAAGGCTAAGTGAAATTAGTCAGTCAGAGAAACATAAATACCATATGATTTCGTTCACATGTAGAATTTAAGAAACCAAATGAACAAAGAAAAAAAAAAGACAAAGCAAAAACCACTCTTAACTCAAGAGAACAAACTGTTACCAGAGGGGAGGTGGGGGGGGATGGGTATAACAGTTGAAGTGAATTAAAAAGCACACGTAACGTGATGAGCACTGAGTAATGTACAGAACTGTTCAATCACTACACTGTAACCTGAAGCTAATGTAACACTGTATGTTAACGACACTAGGGTTAAAAAAACCAAAACAACCTTAAAAACACTCCTATAGTTTAAATTGAACAAATAAAGAGAGCAAAATCAAACCAAATCGTGTACACTGAGCACCTACTATGTGCCAGGCACCCGGAGGCATTCTTTTGGGATGATACTTTTATTTCTTTTTCCAGATAAAAAGAATCTGTCAAAATTACAGGCTTAAAAATGGGATTTACCTTCTGAGTTTTAGAGAAGCAGCAAGATAGAGGGTATGCGTGCATGAGCAGATTTCTGGAAACATAAGGTATTTATGTAGCAGAGGAGCAAAGGGCTCTAGCGCCTCGATTCTTCTTACCTGTGTGCGTTGCCGTCTCCTTTCTGTAGAACCTCGATGATCTCTCGCACCGTATGTGCAGGATCTCTGGGGCTCAGCAGGTACAAAAGGACCTTCCTCCCGTATTTGTCGTTTACTATGTTAGGCAAGGAACTAATAATTTCCTGGAAAATTAAGAAACAAAAAACTGAACCTATGTGCTTAAAATAATATACACTTGAAATCTGAAGGGTACAGAAGGCTCCATGCTTAACTATTTTCTCCCACGCACTTAATAGAAAATGTGGAGCTGATTTTGAAATCTTGTCCTTAAAACACAAAGACTGACGCTCAGAGCACAGAACTGATCCTGGATTGTCACCAGCATTACTGAACAAGCTGTTTATAGAACTGACCAAGCTCAAGGACTTAAAAAACCTTTACAGGAGCTCTCTTCCTTCACTGTGACCAATAGTTCTCAGGCCACTGTTACTAGGAACGTGGCTTGCTGGGGTCACCGAGCAGATACAATTTGCAGCGGCTCTCAATGAAGAATCAGCATCGATGAAGAACATTGTTATTAGAATCTCCCCACTGAGGTGTATGTAAGAGAGATAAAGGAACTCTGTTATATGGAACAAGTGAATAAAGGCTTTTAAAGTTAGTTGCTTGTTCATGGCAAATGAAGGCTGTTTAAGTATTGCATTGAAAACAAAAATAGCGGGAAGGGGAATCACTGTAGAAAGAGTCCACGGAGCACTTACAAATAATTACACTCTATGACATTTCCAATCAACTTCCCAAGAACAATAATCTCCTTTTCTAGTTTGTGTGAATTGAAGTAACAAAGGCAATGTCATCCCCACCCCAGCTAAGCTCCTGTGTAAATGTGCTGATGTTTCCAGACAGAGAAGTCACGGTTTAAGAATTCCTTTATTCCTAATAGAGAATCTGCAACAGAAAGAGTCGTCTGTTTTTTCCCCTCTAACATTCCTAATTCTTACAACAAGCCCAATAGATACTCAAGGCCATACGTGTTTGCGTGGCACAGACCCTGCAGAACTGGCTGGGGCCACAGAAAGTCAGTGGCAAGGCTCTGACTAGTCTATGTCCCCTGACTCCACGGAAAGGAATTCCCCATGAGATAACATATACTCAGATGTGCTCTTTTCTTAAATAACCATTGATTACAAAGACATTAATAATTTAATGCAAGGAGCCAAGTTAAAAATGAAGTTGGTCATCGAAGAGATCCCAATACAACAAAATCTGTGACCCCAAGGTTAGCGAGATGCAACCCCAGAATCCATATACCAGTTCTCTTTTTAAAATCCCAACCTTCCCTCATTGTCTGCATGAAAGTATATCGTGCTTCCTAAAATTAGTCATAGCCGCTAACACTCGATAAGCACTTAGAGGCACCAGACCCAGTGCAGACAGCAGGATGCCCATCAGCCCAAATACCGTGACAACCCCATGACAGAGGGCTACAGTTCCTTTCATTTTACTAATAAGAAGCCTGAGGTTTAGATAAGTAAAGTGACTTGTAGATGTGAAGGTCACTCATCCGTGACATGGCCAACCCAGGACAGGATTGCTTGTTTGCATGATTCTAAGCCCCACCGTACTCCTACTTTTGAAGAAGTTTAAGGTCACACACGAAGATCTCCCCTTACAACATAAAGGTTTTCAGAGACGAGGTGCAAAAGATCTAACCGCCTCGAAATGAATATGGATTTCAACCATCCAGGAAAAAAGCACTTCAAATTTCAGTAAGAAAAGGAAGACACAAAAAAGTGTTCATACCTTATCACGAGGGAAGGAGCTCTTTTGTAATCTCAAGTTAAACATGTCCCAATGTGGGCCCAGGATATGTATTTTTGATAGTGAAGCATTTAGTACCACAAACATAGGCTACCTTTTTTTTTTTAATGATTTTTTATTATGTTAGTCACCATACAGTACATCCCCGGTTTCCGATGTAAGGCTCGATGATTCATTAGTTGCGTATAACACCCAGTGCACCATGCAATACGTGCCCTCCTTACTACCCATCACTGGTCTATCCCATTCCCCCACCCCCCTTCCCTCTGAGGCCCTCAGTTTGTTTCTCATAGTCCATAGTCTCTCATGTTTCATTCCCCCTTCTGATTACCCCCCTTTCTTTATTCCTTTCTTCTCCTACTGATCTTCCTAGTTTTTATGTTCCATAGATGAGAGAAATCATATGATAGTTGTCTTTCTCTGCTTGACTTATTTCACTAAGCATTATCTCCTCCAGTGCCGTCCATGTTGTAGCAAATGTTGAGAACTCGTTCTTTCTGATGGCTGAGTAATAGTCCATTGTATATATGGACCACAACTTCTTAATCCAGTCATCTGTTGAAGGGCATCTCAGCTCCTTCCACGATTTAGCTATTGTGGACAATGCTGCTATGAACATTGGGGTGCATATGGCCCTTCTCTTCACTACGTCTGTATCTTTGGGGTAAACACCCAGTAGTGCAATGGCTGGATCATAGGGTAGCTCAATTTTTAACTTTTTAAGGGACCTCCACACTGTTTTCCAGAGCGGCTGTACCAACTTGCATTCCCACCAACAACGTAGGAGGGATCCACATAGGCTACCTTTAATGTGGCTTTTCCGATTTAAGGTTTAATCAGCTCCTAAAAGACAGATGCTTTAATTTGTTGAAAGGAGAGAGCGAAAATGATATAAAGCTTAGGTCAATTTCTACGATCATTAACCCACCAACACTGCTGTCCTTAAAGAAAACCAGTCTGGGGTATAATATCTTTAGAGCAATTGCTTTTTTGAAAAGCAAAAAACCAAAAAATCAAAAAACAGAACAAAAACAACGAAACTAAACCCTAGGGGGGTGTGCCGTAAAGAGCTATAAATGGCTGCTGTTTATTTCTAATTAACGTGTTTTTCCTTCGGTGTGAAGAGGAAAAGGGGAGGCATGAAGCCAGCAGTGTATTCCTCAACGT
The DNA here is from genome assembly GCF_024610735.1 of Ursus americanus. Classification (NCBI taxonomy): domain Eukaryota; kingdom Metazoa; phylum Chordata; class Mammalia; order Carnivora; family Ursidae; genus Ursus; species Ursus americanus. Next base: position 7,843,607 of record NC_142160.1, on the reverse strand, counting down.
ACTTAACTTTCTCTGCGGAGGCTACACTTAAGGGCTAGTACAACGCACACGGCTGGGGCAGAAAGGGCTTCACCTCAACACAAGAAGCTAGGGCTTCCAAAATACACACAAACCCCAAGCACAAATACTACTTAGGACTAGTCAGTCCCCCATTTTACTGAGCTTTTCCTTCCTTAAGTTTGTCATTAAGAAATTTAGAATCTAAACTTATGTTCTACATGTAAGGTTTTTAAGAGAGCGCAATGTTTATAAACTAACAGTCATATGAAACTAAAAAAATCTTTAAAGATGTGGTATCATTAGGGGCGCCTGGGTGGCTCAGTCGGTGAAGCCGACTCTTACTTTCGGCTCGGGTCATGATCTCAGGGGCATCGGATCCAGCCCGGTTTCAGGCTCCCCGTGGGGCTCTGTGCTGGGTACGGAGCCTGCTCGGGATCCTCTCTCTCTCCCTCTGCCCCTTCCCACCTTAAAGTTCTTAATTCTCCACATCTCACTCTCATCCAGCTTTCCTACCATCAAAAATATTCATCTTGGAAACAGTAAAATAGTATGAGCATGCCTGCATTATGGAGTACTAATTCATTAACCTGGATTATAGAGAAAGAGGAGAGAAACTTCTAGATGATCCCCCTAAAACACTAATGAGTATAATAACATGTAGACACAGGTAAGGGGTAGCTATGGTACAGCTGACTGTGTGCTGGATTTGATCTTTGGGTTCAAGCTGTATAGCCTTTGGCAAATCAGTTAACCTCCCTGCCTACCGACTCTCTCACCTGTAGAAGGAAATGATAGACCTGCCTCACTTGTGGGCCGTGGGTCGTTACCAGGAGCAAATGAGAAACTTCACACTGCAAACTGAAAAATGCCATAAACTAATTATGTCCATATTAAAGACACACCTCTCAATCACAGGCTCTTCAACTAGGGAGATTAAGGAAAGCTGCTGGGGTCATGATTCTCGCATCTTCGAGAGCGAGAGAACCCCAACAACAAAGGTTCAATTTTAAAAGTTTTTGACTCAGCTACCCCTCTTACAAGAATTAACGCAGACAAAATCCCAAGCCCCATTTGTTGTGACTTCTTTGTGCGCTTCGCTCCAGGGCAGGCGTGTGGACCGAAGCAGAGCTCAGGAAGAATAAAACCCCTCCCCCCGAAGACACGTGTCCAGTTCTGACCTCCCTGTGTCGGACCCTTATGAGATCCACAGGCATGCTTGTTTTGCCAACCCTCTTTTAAAAAGGAAAAGTAAAGGTGACGGTAAAGGGTGTCCGCTGGAAGCAGGGTCGGGCGCACGTCTTGCCCTTGCGGCGGAAGGACGGCTTGCAGAGAGGAGCGCACGACACCGAGAACAGAGCGCGCGCTGCGCAGCCTCCCCGCGGGGCCGCGTGTGGGGCCGGAAAGAGATGCACACCGGCCTCAACCTGCGAGAGCCAATATCTACCGGTTCAGGCACGAGAAACGTAATAAAAAGTGAGAACTGCCAATGAGAGGTAAAGAATGGAGAAGTACAAAAGGAAGATCATGAGGCAAGGACCGCAGCCCCTTTAGTGTTTAAAACTACGGTGATTCCGTCAGAAGTACACCTCTTTGACTTTAATCAAACAACTGGCGGATGGAGTTTAAGGAGTGTCATTGCAGCTTGGCAAGATGAAATAGTTCTGGAGGTTGGCTCCACAACAGTGTGCATACGCTCGATACCACCGAACTTAAAACTGCTGGGAGTTTCTCTCTCAATCCCTTTCACCAATGTCGTCCATCACCCTCCCCCTCCTCTCTGGCAACCACCAGTCTGTTCTCTGTATTGATGAGCGTCTCTCTCATGTTTGTTTATCTTGTGTTACAAAATGAGTAAGTCCCAGGGCTGTAAAGTAGAGCATAGGGAACGGAGTCAGCAATACTGTAATAACCTTATATGGTGACCCATGGTGACTGCATTTATTGTGGTGAGCACAGAGTAATGATGTAATTGTCCAATCACTATGCTGTACACCTGAAACTAATAAAATAGCGTATGCCAACTTTACTTCAATAAAAAAAAAGTGTGCAGAAAAAGAGGGAAAGGTTAAGATGGTAAATTTTATATCGTGTGTACTTTACCACAATTAAAAGCAAACAAAAACAAAACCAGGAGACTCTATCACCGTGGAGCTCAGACTCCTTGAAGCTGGCGGCTCCCACCCTGGACAGGGAGCTCCAGCCTCTCCATCCCGCACAGCCCACCCCCTACACCGGGCGGCCTCCTCATGCACCTGCCTGGAGCCCGGGGCCATCGAGATCAACTGCTGAATGAATGGATGGCAAAGACAAACTAGAGGAGCTTCGGGGACCGGGAGACCAGGGCCGGTGGGGAGATCAGAGAACACGATCTGGAGACTCAACCGGCGCTTGTCCGGAAAGAGAGAAGAAGGCAACGTGTTGATTAGGCTATGATTTCAACCTGACATTTCAGGAACCCCAGTTGCTCCGAGCCGAATGCTTAGCAACACGAAGCCATCTTGGCTATTTTTAAAAGCACCGCATAACGCAACAGGTTCTCTAGCGGCTGGGTGGGAAATACGGCACGTGCCTCTATACAAACGTACGGGCAGCGGACCTGGCAACTAGCGATTGCGCTAAGTAAATGCCTTAGGAAAACAAGGAGACATACGAAAATGCTCACAAAATGTGAACAGCAAAAAATAATGAAAATTTCAATGTTTTAAAAACTGTAAACCATCTAAGTCTCTATCAACAGAAAAAGGGTAAGATAATTTACGGTACACTCATAGTAGAAAACTATCTGGCACTGCAAGTCAGTGATTTAGAACAGGGTGGGCCAACCATGGCCCATGGGTCAAATCCGACCTGCAGCTTGTTTCCACACGTCCTATGAGATAAGATTGGTTTTCATATTTTAAAGGGTCACTAAAAGCAAACAAACAAAACATAAAAACCAAAAATAGGCAACAGAGATCATATAATGGCTCACAAAGCCTAAAGTAATTACAACGTGGCCTTTAAAAAAAAGAAAAAAGAAAAAAAAAGACTCGCCGAGCCCAAAGAATCTCACAAACATAAGGCCAAAAGCAAAAAGCAAGCCGCAGAAGAAAACATACAAGACATCGCTTACACAGAATTTGTAAACCTGCAGAACAGTACCATATTCATGTACACACAGCCAAAGGATAAAGAAATGTATGCAAACAATAAATAACAAAATTCATCACAGTAGGTATGGGTGGGGGGGGATAGGCAACTGGGGACAGGTACACACAAAGCTTGAACTTGAAGTGTTTGCCAAGTTTTACTTCTTTGTCATATGGTGGGAAGCTGGGTGTTTGCTGTATTATTCTTTTTTTTTTTTTAAAGATCTTATTTATTTATTTGACAGAGATAGAGACAGCGAGAGAGGGAACACAACCAGGGGGAGTGGGAGAGGAAGAAGCAGGCTCACAGCAGGGGAGCCTGATATGGGGCTCGATCCCATAATGCCGGGATCATGCCCTGAGCCGAAGGCAGACGCTTAACCGCTGTGCCACCCAGGCGCCCCTGCTGTATTATTCTTAGTACCTCTCTGTACATTTAAAAGATAATATATTTTAAAGTACACAGCAATACTTAATCATTTCAAACAGCGACTGGTCAGTGTACTGCTTTCCTTTTTAGAGGAACACTGCTGTCAAAGCAGCTGCATCATACCAACAATCCCAGGGGTAAATGGATCAAATTTTATAAGCATGTTTATTCTGGAAAGTCAAGTGGGTGGGAAGAGATGAGGGCTCAGCTGACCAGGCTGTGATTTCGACCTGACATTTTAGAAAGCCTGGTTACCCTGAACAGAATGCTTATTAGCAACGCTCTGCTTCCGTGGGCATTTTTAAAAAGCACTGAATACTGCAACAGGTTTTGTGGTGGTGGGAAAAACGCAAGAGCAATCAGCATTCCCGGATTTTATCACGAGCTATATAGTTTGATGATACACAGAGCCTGCTGAGCGTTTTTTCAGTTAGAAGCAAGAGTTCCGCACATCAGGCCACTCTCAGGGAGAGCCGCCCTGAGCATGAGAAAGTCATTAGGAATGTGGCTCAAGCAGTTGTGGGAATCAAACCGATAAGCACGAGGAGTTAAAACTGTTTCAACGGCAACTTTACGTGGGACGAACGTTGTGGAAAAAATGAATCCAGCAGACAATGGTGGCAAATCCTGAAGGAAATCTGGGCTCTCTTGAAATCCATTTGGAACACTTATGCAAATTTCAGTTGTGAAAATATTAAACAAAAGCAAACTCTCAATAGCCCAGCCTGTTTCCATTTTCATGAAACAACTTTATTCATTTTGCCAATTTATGGCCTCACATCTCTGTCACCAGAATGAAAAACAATCATTATTGATTGGAGTCAAAAGGGTAATAAAGTCACAAGGAACATGCCAAAATACTCCGTCTGTGACATGGAAGTCTTGCCAACTTGTTTCTTCCCACAATCCCATCCCAAAGAAAGTCATCGCAATCTTAAAACAGTCAAGGGGAAAGTCGGAACATGACAGCGAGGGCATGAGAAATTCACACACACTGGGACCCACGGCAGGCACCTAACCCTGCCCTAGCCGGCCTGTTTTCCCACCACACCAGCTCCGCTCTTCCAGAAAGGCTGCAAAGAGAGGCCAGAGCACCCCCAAGTGCCAACAGGTAAAGTCTCTTTCTGACCATCTACATGGCTTCTCCCAGCTCATGGGGTGGGAAAGTAGTTTTGTCAACTAAGATTTCCCAAAGGGCCTCATCTGTGGGCATCCAACAAAGGTCTGCGTCGTGCCTGGATGAATGATCTAAGTCTGTGCAGGTTGCATGGTTTTAAGACTGTTTCTAACTTTGGTCACTGCTACCAATATTGCAACTGCTTATCCACACCCCCGCAACCTCCATCACAAAGCCTGTGCCCCTTGCACACTAGAAAGAGAGGAAGGGAAGAAAGGATCACATATGCAGAAGTCAGAAACGGAGGCAAGCACTGAAGAATGCAGTTTTTACTCTGAAGTGCTTTTACCAAAAGGAAAAGGGTTTTTCTGAGGGCCCACTTAGGGTTAAAGGAACTGCATTTAATTATTACCCCTCTGCCATCACTGTGCCACGCTCGAAGGAATTGCTGAAACGAAAAAAGGAAGCTGGTCTGTTAACTCTAGTAAGAACATTTAATAGGACTCTGAAAAAGCTTTCGTGAACGCTCTACGGAGTATCACAACTGAGTGAGTTTTACCAGTGCTTCTTTTCCAGCTCCATGCAGCACCGACGCGATGATGAACCAGGGAACTGTGCGGAGGTAGTTTCGCCAAAGGGAGAAGGAGAGAAAGGACACCCTCTGCCTGCGAGCCCCTGAGTAACTGCAGGATTACTACGGCACGAATTTCTGATCACACCTGAACACTGCACTGCTCATTTTTCATTTAGCACATCATGGGGTCAAAAAGCCATGTGATCCTAATGTAACCAGTCTTTTGCAAATTTAAAATAATATTAATCATTAATATCAAGTTACAAGATTGTGGTTTATATAGGGAAAAAGCAAATGCCCCCAAATAGAACTGAGACAACCGAAAAAAACAAACAAACAAAAAACCCCAAAAAACCCCCAAATACCAGTGGAAAGCACACTTCAACATCTTTACACATACAGGTGTAAAATCAGACATGGCTGCAAGCGATGTATCAATTTAACGTATAGGCAAGATCATCAGAATTACTTACTGATACGATTATCTGCTTCACAAGCTTAGTATCATCGATACAATCGAATGCCGCCAGTAAGACCAAATGGGAGTACTGGCCCTGTAAGAAATGGAAGCCAGGGGAGGTGAGAAAAATGGACCGCTTCTCCCTTTTACTCCCCCCAGGGAGGCGCTTTATAAAGGTTACCAACCTGACAACTGTCTCACATAATACAAACAAGACAGATGAAAGCCATTCCAAGGAATTTCCCCTCTTATCAGGACCTAGTTAATTATATTCTAGGTTGATTTAAAAAAGAACAAAGAAAAACAAAAGCACATTCTTCAATATCAAATAGCCGAGGCTCATTTTTTTTGACTAACCAGGATATAACACCTCTCAAAAACAGGTATCCTGTTAATAAATAACTTCTTGAAAATTACACTAAAAAACTTCAAGTGAAAAAAAAAAAAACCCTAAGAACGTAAAACTTTCAATGGTGAAAAACAAAGTATATAAACTCAGATATAATCACATATATGATACAAAATATACATAACACATGTACAAAGAAAATCATGGAAGGAAGAACACTGTAATATAACAGTCTCCTCTGGGTTAAAGGATTATAAATGGTTTTTCATTTTTTTTTTGTATATTGTCTAATTTCTTTAAAATAATCCTATATAATCAGAATAGAAATACTAAAATAATAAACTAAAAGAATATACTTAGATACTGACTATAAGATAAAAGTTACTGCTTTTAAAAAGTATGGCAGCACAGGACCAAAAAATATATGTTATGACTTTCACAATGGTCATCTCTTGAAGTAAAAGAATTACTTCTGTGATGCTGACGTTGTTCCAAAGTTTAAGAACTACTTTATGACAGAAGAGAAAAAAATGTGTTTTCAGAGCTTGTGGCATATTCTTTTGTATCCTGGATAACGACCGCAATCTTTTACTTTGAGAGGGTATCTGACTTCTGGTAACGCTCCTTCAGAGGGAGGTCTAAAGAACATGGCAGGTAATAATGTTTCAATTAGAAACAAACTGGAGAAAAATAACAAAGGTCTGACATTCTTACCATATAACCAGAGCTCTACTAAAAATAGGCAAAGAACATGAAGAATCAGCTCACAGAAAAAAAAGGGACAAGTAGCTTTAAGCATATGAAATAATACTCATTAATTAAGGACAATAATTAAAGCAATGAAATACCATTTTCCACCTATCATCTAGGCACAAGTGAAAACCCCTGCTAATATACTAATTTGGCAAAGGTCTGGGGAAAAAGCAGGCACATTTCTTGTCCTTGGTGAGAATGTACCGTAGTTCAACTTCTTTGAAGAGCAACTGACACTTATAAAAATTTAAAATGCATGTGTTTTCTGACCTAACAATTCCATTTCTAGGGATTTATCTTACAGACGTGCTCCCACAAATGCACAAAGGAGTACTTGAGTACTATTTGAAAGAAGAAAAAACTAGAAACTATCCAAGTGCCCAACGGTAGGGACTGGTTTAAGTGAATTATGTAAGTCAGACAATGAAACATTATCTAGTCATTAAAAAGAATGAGGTAGATAAAATGTAAGTATACTGAAATAAAACGACCCCTGAGGTGGACTGCGAGAAGGAACCGAAGTAGAGAACAAGTGCAGAGTACACACCCACTGGTCTCTGATTTTTTTAAGTGCCACACGCAGGAACATGCTCAAACACAAAATATCTCTGGGTGAACACAAGAGAAACTGGAACAGAATTTAAGTGAGAAAAAGACGATTCTACAATTTCTGCTGAAGCTTTTAATACACTTTTCAGCAACTGATAGAACCAGCCAATGATAAATAAATCAGTAAAAAAAAACACTGATGGGATGAACAGCACTATCGACCACCCTGATTTAATTGACATTTGCAGAGTATCGCTCCCACCAGTTCCACAAAATAAGTTCTTCTCAAGATACTGCGATAGACCACATGTCGGGCCACGAAATTAGTCTTTAAAAATTTAAAAGGATCGAAATAATAGAGTATGTCAAGAATCCCCAATACTTGGAAATGTAAACACTTTTAAATAACCATAAACTAAATCCATGGGTTGTTCTTAGCTTATCTCCCCTCTTTGGAGGCAAGGCCTCGGGAGGCAAAAGGCACTGCGTTGTTAATTTCTCGTTACCATCATAATGCCTTGCTGGGATCAGGTTCTCAGAAACAAAAAAATAAAAACAAAAACTGTTTATACAACTAAACTGTAAAATTAAAACAATCTAATTTTATTATTTAATGATGTCTTTTACTATTAACACTTGGCAGAATTTTCTATTAACATTCTATTTTTATTCATTTCTAATTTAAAATATTCAAATTACAATGTTATACAGAAAATTTACTTAATGGTGAATAATGAATAATAAAATCTTGTCATACTCTGGAAACAACTCCCTAGAGAATCTCTTCTTTCATTTTGTGACAGAAAAGTGAGCCACCTTCCACATGGCCTTCCACGCTCTCCCTCGTCTCCGGCCCTACAGAACACAACAGGTATGTATCTGGTCACGCAGCACTAACTCATGCGTGTTTGAAGCAGCACTGACTAAATCAAGTATTCACCAGATGCTAGCAGTTCTCGTTGGATTTTTCATAGGAAACAGTTGTTATCACCAGTTTTAGTTCCCCAGTAAATTAGAAGCTTAAACATATAAAGTGACTCAAAAAAACATTTACTACTTCATATACAGTACCAGAAGTACTATGGAAAACTATTTCGTATTTAAATACACAGAAATACTATTTTTTTGAGGCAATTAATCCCTCAGAAACATCTTTTCGTACCCCCTATAATTTCACCTGGAGAGCTGTTACAGCATCTCCAAAGGATCCCAAAGAACTATAAAACTTAACAACTAGAATTTTCTCTGCTGACTTTACAAATTTATTCTAGGCAGTAATTTTCATGTTTAATAACATCATTGGACAAATTCATTAAAGAAGTAAATATCAGGACTTCAAAAAATATCTACTAAAGGAGGCGCCTGGGTGGCGCAGTCGTTAAGCGTCTGCCTTCGGCTCAGGGCGAGATCCCAGCGTTCTGGGATCGAGCCCCGCGTCAGGCTCCTCTGCTGGGAGCCTGCTTCTTCCTCTCCCACTCCCCCTGCTTGTGTTCCCTCTCTCGCTGGCTGTCTCTATCTCTGTCGAATACATAAAATAAAAAATCTTAAAAAAAATATATATATCTACTAAAAATGGAAAACTGTCACGGTAGGATATTAAATGAAAAAAGGAGAAATCTCATTTACTGTAAATTTAATATCATTAAAATACAGGCATATGGATAGAAAAAGACGGTAATAAAACAACGAACAATTTTCTTCTTGGCAATTTTCTGCAGTTCTCAAATTTTCTATAATAGACATGATTTCATTTTATTATTAAAAATAAAAAAAAGAGCCAAAACCAAACAAAATCATAACAAACTGTGGTTTTATTAAACTTACATTAGCCACCTTTTCAATGTAAGTCTTCATTGTTTTCACAATCACTTTCCTGTCCTTAAAAAAGAAGAATTAACTTTTGTTATAACTTTTAGTGACAGCTTAACAATTATATAGTCACAATTTTATATAATACTAAAAACTCCCGCCAGTCTGGCATACTCTTCACTAGGGAAAACAGTTATGAGCCAGAACAAAAAAATAGCAATATACTTTAAGTCCTTTCAGAACTATTACAACCTTAGACCTCTTTGTGACAAGGCACTGAGGCAAAGATCCAGAACCGGAAGACTACTAGCTGTAAGGCAAACCTAGTGAAAGAGAGAACTCCTTCAGTGTCTGAACAGACTTGAAATGCCTGAGAGTGCGGCATGGACGGTACTTAACTTGCTGAACAGAATTTAAATTTGTATTCATTTAAAAAGTGGGCAAAGTACAACTCTTTTAAAGACAAAATTCTACTGATCAAGGAAATGAGGATCATCTCTGTGAAACTTCTGTATTTAACATGGATCTTCACCTTTTCCCTCAAAGTACTGAACACCCACGTGAGCAAATGTGTGGCTAGCTGCTCGTTATCACCTCCTGCCTCTCCCGCCCCCCATGAAGATCATTAAATGAGGAACCAAAGAACCCCCCAGGCACCAAAACTTCTACAAATGTAAGCCTGACACAAACATCGTGTTTACTTGCTCAATGGGTCCCTTCCCAAATAAAGACAACTCAAGCTTTTTGTACTTCAATGAAAATTCTCAACAAAGAAACCCTAGGCCCTAAGAAAAGCCAATTCCTGGGAGGTCCCGAGGCGCAACTCTGCAAAGGCATTGCTGTTTACACATCAGGGCGAAGACCACAGGACAGGGCAAGTCTAAGGGTAAGGGAAGGCACTCCAGCCCCAAGGGCCGAAGGGCCTGCTTACCTTGGGCGTGCCGTGCCACAGGCAGTTCATGGCCACTCTAGCGCCATCGTGTGTGTGCGCCAGGTATATCACGGCTTCGCGGATGGCTTCGATCATCTCCTGGGGAACAAATGCCACCAGGCTTTATTTTTTTCTTTTTTCCTGCCTTTTTAAAATCTGTCTACTGAGGGACAGTTATGCACGGAGGATGAAAGACAGTACAGGTAGTAAACAATTTTTCATTTTGTAGACAAGCATGCAGAAACAACTTTTTTCTAAACATTTTTTCCCTATCAAGAGCAGCAAGTAGTGGCAGCAATTTCTATTAAAATACCTGAGTTTCACCAATATCTATTCAAAAAAGTATATATTTTAAAAGATTTTTCAAGAAAAAGAAATCTAGGAAGTGGCTGTGGTAAGAAGGGAATTTTTAACAGTAAAGCCAGATAAAATAAATAAAACGTTTTTCCCTAAGAGAATCGTGTATATAATGAGCAGAGAACCAAACACTAAATTTGGCTGAAAAAGTTTCTCTTTTTCAGTTTATCACTGGATTACTTCTAGAAATCATTTTAATAATTCACCATAAGAACACTTAAATAACATTTCCCTAAGAAAAATCAGCCTATTAGACTGGGCCCCCATTTATCAACGACCCCTTTAGTAAAAGCCCAGTCAGTAATCTCTTACAAGGTAGTTCAGCTTCTTTATAAACTTTCTTCTTCACTGTCCATGTACGTAATTTCTTAATTCTATCTGGTAAGTCTAGTCTGTAGATGCAAATGAGTTCTGACAGCTAAAAGCTGCAGGGCCCTACTTTAGTCTGTTCCTGACTTAAAATTTTAGAGTAAATCAATAAAATAAATACAAAGTCTCCGACCACAATAGAGAGAGATGGGTACGTATTTTCATCAGTAAGGAACAAGCGATTTCATCCTTAACTATTGTGTAATCATTCCCCAGGATGGCTCTCAAAAACACAGCTCTCATATATCTAAACTCACGAATCTATTCCAAGCTACCCAGCTGAAGAGTGAATGCTCCCAGGGCCAGGAAAGATTTGCCTCATTACTGTATATTCACACTAAGCTCCCAATGATTTTTGTGTTATTAATACATTCAACACTAAAAAAATATTTTCCACCACTGAACATATCCAAGTGCTCATATTTTCACTTCTCAAAATATAGTCCTGCCTTAATAAACCCAGACCTGTCAGAAACCGTGCTCTGCAGAAGAGAGCGAAATCCCTGACAGAGAAGCGGCAGCCGCTATGTTCGCTGGACCACAAGCTTAGGTGAGCAGCTCCTCTTGGAAAAGTCTTTTCTCTACGTCAATTCTGAGAGGGTCAAAATGCCTATGAATGTTTCACCTGGCATATTTGTTAAAAAGAAGTCAGGGTCATTATTTCAGTTATCCCTTACTACTGAAATGAGGACAAACGGGCAATGAGTTCAATTTGACGAGGCAAGCTAAGTTAAGGGGACTGAATGATGAATCCTCATTTGTATTCCCATCACTGACTTGAAGGGCAGTGCAAATTACCTTCACTCTCTGTTCCTTATCCTTCTAGCATATAAGGTCCAGTTTTTCATGGTCCGTTTAGTTTTACATTAAGTGTCCTCCCCTAACCTTTTAACATTGACATGATTTTTGTATCAGCACAGGTGAATTTCAAACCCCCTGAATGCCAAACATCTGTTTGTGAGTTAACTTTCGGTACGGTTAGGTAGAGGACAGTTTCTGGCTTATAATTAAAATATAAAAATCCAACAAGATTGATAAAACTGTGGCTAATTCCACTGTCTTCTGACAAATATCTAATGGAATCAGTAGGCTTGTTCAAAGGATGTTTAGTGCCTTATTTTTTCTAAATGAGGAAACAGCGGCATCTGGGGTGGGGGTGGGGCTCAGTCAGCCAAGCGTCCGGCTCTTGATCTCAGCTCAGGTCATGATTTGGGGTCGTGAAATGGAGCCCCGCACTGGGCTCCATGCTGTGCATGGGGCCTGCCTAAGGTTCCCTCCCTCTGCCCCTCCCTCTCTCTGTCTCTCTCAAATAAATAAATTAATTAAATAAATAAATGAGGGAACAATTCTTTAAAATTTCTGAAAGACAGGTACATCAAAGCAGCATTTTACATTTTAACATGGCTCCTCCATGTTTGGTTTAAAAACCAAAAGCAAGAACTTACTGATCTTAACTTTGGGGGTGCATAGGTAAAAAAGTCCAAGAATACTTTGTGCACCAATGAGTGCTTAATCACAGCTTCCCTGAAAAGAGAGAAAAGGGAAAAGAGACTAGGTCAGACCTAGCACTACATACAGTAACAGAGACAGAGGCGGCCTAGTTGTCCTAAACTAATCAAAGCCAGCGAAATGGTTTTAGCAAATGTCATCTGTCATAAAGCAGAATACGTCTTTCAGCAATATAGCAAAAACACAACAAACTTTCAGACTATAAAAATCTTTTAGTAGCCTCTACAATCAAAACCAGCATACAAATTTCTAGTATCTAGTCAGCCAAGATTTATCATCATTCCAAATACATTCCACCATCTTCAGTAAGGACATCTATGCTTTCACCCAACAATGGACACGTGATTAGAAATCCATATGTGCACTGGTTTTTTTTATGGCTATTTTCTTTCTGTCAAGCACCCTTCACAATGCTTAGCTTCATAAAATAATTTTAGCACAATTAAAACATGAACAGAACGAAACAGCATCAGCAACTGCAATAACCCCGAACTGATCCAAGCCTCCCAGTGTGACGCTTGCGGAATGCAGACGGACAGTGCACGCTGCTGATCAAGCCACCAAAGCTGTCAAGCTGACACGGGGTACCTGAGCGGCCGGCAGACACAGCTTGCCTTTATGGGCAAAGCACTGTTCCTAAGTGTTTTGGAAATATTAACCCATTTAATCTTCATAAACCTCCATGGAACGTGTACTACTATTATCCCAATCTCATAGATGTGGAAACTGAGGCACACAGACGTTATAATGCCCAACGTCACATAGTTCGTAATGGGGGGGGCCCACGAAGATTTATACCTGGGCAGTTTGGGTCCCAAAGGCTATGCCTTAACCACTCTGCTATGGTACAAATGCTAACAAGGCCACGCGCCTGAGCATCTAAGCTTTAAGATCCAATTTAAATAACGCAATCCATTTGGGAAACCATCTACCTTTTTTATGCAAGGGTTATATAACATTTTCTTCTTTCAAATGCTAAGAAAAGACAAAACAGCTTTCTTACTTTTGGGCCATTGGAGTTAGAATCTGCTTCATTTCATCCATGATAAGCTCTAGTTTTTCTGGCTGTACCTCTAACACTTTGTCCAGGGTTGGGTGATCTGCTGACTGCAACGAGAAAAATCAAACCCCTCTAAATTTAATCACATTTCTTCAAATTCAGAGCAAAGAAAATCAATTATAATTATTTCAAATAAACATACTATAAATTTCAGATTTCCCATATTTATACAATGAAAGCCCCACTGTAGGTACGCTCATGGAGTAACCTGATTATCTGATTCTCACGCTGTACACCCACCAATGTATTTAAAGAGCCAGCCCAAACAACCAACCAGCTCAACCCGTTGACAGGCGCTAGCACGTGCCTAATCGTAAGAGCAAGTACTCAGCTCACAAATTCTTGCCACCCTACGCTTTGTAATTAGGTGGCTATTCCTACTGTGACAGTTACAAAAGAAACAAAGCACTCTGTTCAACCCAGGAGCTGAACCTGACTAGGGGAAGCAAGCCAGGAAATAACCCAGATCCCAGGAGACAGATGTGTGCGTTTAAGTCCCAAGGTCTGAAATAGACCCTTTAACTGGCCTAGTCCCCTTCCTGGCCTTTTTCTTTTTTTCCCCCCAAAGATTCCATTTATTTATTTGACAGAAAGCCAGCAAGAGGGGGAACACAGCAGGGGGAGTGGGAGAGGGAGAAGCAGGCTCCCAGCGGAGGAGCCCGATGTGGGGCTCGATCCCAGGACTCCAGGATCACGCCCTGAGCCGAAGGCAGACGCCCAACAACTGAGCCACCCAGGCGCCCCTGGCCTTTTTCTGATTCAATCCCTGTACTACATCCAAGGCTGGTTCTCTCTCCTCCCTCTCCTCCCTGGATACAACCAAGAAAAGGACAGCCCAATCACGAAGACACACAGAAGGCTGCGACGGGGAGCCCGAGGCACCTCCGAGCTGGTTGGGGGGTGGGTACAAAGCTCTGCTAACTACGAAGAGTCGTCTACCTCAGTCTATCAGAAACGGACGTACTGAAGCATTACCCAGAGCATCTGGGAGGGAGTACCCGTGCAGTTTAATTTAAAGGGGATTTAGAGACAGTGCTCTGGGAGAGAGAGAAATCTAAGTCTGATCATTTGCTCATCACACCAGAGACAAAATAATCTAAGAGAATAAAGGGTAGGAGACAGTCTTTTCATGGGCCAGCCAAAGCAAAACGACATTCTGAAAACAGGGCACTGGAAGGTCAGGAACCGCACAGAGAGAGAGTAGAAACGCTCGTAGAGCGTCCTGGGGTGCCACCTTGTAAAGCTGAAATGTGTTCCCGTACAGCTCCTCGGCCAGCATGTTCCTCTGCTCCAAGATGGCTTTGTCATTGTACGCGTACTCCACGACGGCCGACGCTTCCGCGTGCCGCAGCATCTTCCTCACGTGGCCCTTAAAACTTCTCATGATCTCCGCAATCTGCGCTTTACTCCTAAACCCAAGGTGACGGGGGGGGGGGGGGGGACGACAGGGAGCAAAGATCAGTGACAGGAGAAAGCCGCGTGGCAACAAAACGAAGCTTCCCCTGAATCCGACCCATCAAAACGTGGGGCGGTGGGCCCCGGAAACACACGCATTGAGAAGGACAGCCGAGCGCGTCGTCTTTCCACCCCCAGCTTGCCAGCTTCGGCAGCAGCCAGCCTGCTACTGACGTCGGAGACCTGACTCCGCTTAGCAGCTGGGAGATCCGGAGCAAGTTACCGGAATTCTCTGTGATTAAGCTTCTTCGGTCACAGAACAGAAAGAACGCGGCTGAGGTGAGGACCGAGTGACCTAAGATGCACAGGGAACCGTGACCGGTGCAAGTAGGCGCCCGGTGTCCCTTCCCCATGTTAGACTGTTGGGCAAGAGAGAGTAAAAGTCGAAGACGCAGGGAAGCATGCAGACAACGTACCTACGACTCTCTACTCAAACGGGGTGTAATCACAAGTATCGACGTTACATCCTAACATACCCACGCAGCTGACGATTACAGCCAGAAATACTAGGAAATTTTGTCAACCTAACTTTTCTATGTCGGAGAGCACATTTTGGCACCTTACACTCAAAAAAAAGAAGTCAGGCCAAGCAGCAATTCCAGCTAATGTAGGAAATCCTCCTATCTTGACATTTCCTAACCTACTGACCCCGCTGACTCTCCTGACCTTCTCCCGCCCAGTCCTCCGCCTTCTAAATACTGGTGATCTCTTCTTCCAGGGCGTCAAAATACACTCATTAGAGTGGTGAAGGCAAGGCCATCATTTATACTACTTCAATAATTGCTTTTAAGACCACGCGCCCCAGAAAGATCACAAGCGTCTGCCTAGGGCCATTGCTAGGATCCCAGACCAAGTGCATGACTGGTATCCCCACCTTTAAAAAACCAATGACAGTGTATTTTATAAATAAAACAACTCACCCGTACATGAGGAATTTCTTCACAATATTTCTGGAATATTTAGCTTTACTTAATTGGACCAAATCATCTGAAAAACAAAATACATTACGATGATCTGCTAGCCTCATTTCAGTCCTCCAGAAGCAAAGAACTACGTAAACGCACAATCCTGGGAACACAAACTACTCTCTTCACTGTCCCACCCAAAGAACAAATAAAAACAAAAAAGGTCCTGCAGAGGACACACGGCTTTTCCTCAACACGAATTATTTTCTTGGGTATTTCAAGAGAAAAACAGCGACTTCTTATAAATGATCACAATTAATCTTCCACATGTCAGAAATACCTCGCAGCTCTTCAAAGGCCTGTCTTCGCTGCTCCTCATTACCGAACTGAATGTAACACTGGATCACACGAGTGGAATCGTGCGCAAACGCCATCTGTAGAAAGACCAGTTTGGGCTTAGACTAATTCTCTCTGAAGATGCATGTTTCTATCACAGTATTAATGTTTTACTGCTATTGCTTTTAGAATTCCTTGCTAGAAAAAAGGCAGGGTCTTCATGGATAAAATCAAACCCTACGTTACTCAGGAGAAGAAATAACTTGTTTTAATTGTACAAAATGCCTTTCTTTGGTTTTGCCGCCTATCATACAACACTGAGACAGGGACAGATTTAACCATTTCGCACGATTCCTATCATTATAATTAAAAACAAACCAAATCAAATCAAACCTGTCTAATGATTATACACACCGTATTTCTCATTTCACTGAAAGTTACTTTCCCTAAGGGAAATTTTCCAATTCAAAAATTTTGTTACTCTGTGATTTTTTTTTGCTTACATAAGCAATCTAAGAATGTTTGGCCTTGGCAACCAAAGGTACAGACAAACGACAGATCTAAGAGCCTTGCTACATGAATAAGTATATTGACATACACGTTGGCAATTACAAGCTAACCTCTCCACTTCTCACATCTTCATTATAATCCCTGAACACATATCTGTTTTATTCCTAGAAAAGTTGCTCTATTTCAAAATTCCACCCCCCACCCCCCAACTATTGGATAAATCAGATCCTCACTGCAGGACTTGCTGATCAATTTTCTACAGCAATAACCACGAACAGTCAAGCAAAATTATTTTTTTACATTACCAGTCTAGTTTAATAGTGCTTATTATCTGTTGCTCATCCTGTCTCTAAAATTTTTTAATTCCAACAAGTCAGAAGATGAAGGTGGACCTCCATCAAAGTCATGCATTTCAGAAGAATTTCCTTAAGGTTTGTAGAGATATTTTTGATAAAACTAAAAACAAATTTTTTAAGAAGGCTGTTTTGTGCAGATACTGATTACTTACTACATAACCAGGACTGATGCCTCAAGTACATTTTTCTCATTTATTTATTTATTTATTTATTATTTTTTAAAGATTTTATTTATTTGACACAGAGAGAGACACAGCAAGAGAGGGAACACAAGCAGGGGGAGTGGGAGAGGAAGAAGCAGGCTCCCAGCGGAGGAGGGAGACTGATGCGGGGCTCAATCCCAGGACCCTGGGATCACGCCCTGAGCCGAAGGCAGATGCTTAACGACTGAGCCACCCAGGCACCCCTCTCATTTAGACCTCAAAGCAACCTTAAGGGTGTGCTGTTGCTATGTCCACTTTGCAGATGAGAAAAGCAAGTTTATGAGAAGTTAAGGAACATGCTATCCCTGTGATCCTGGGGACAAAAATGTCCATCAGAGACGAAGACAGTAAGTTAAAAGAGACAGAGCATGCAAGGTTAGCACCACCCCAGCACACATAATCAACATAGACGGTGTTATTGTCCAAAGGCACACACACTTTAAGCAGCAGAGTGAGGATCTGAACACCACATTAACACCCAAGGCCACAGAGTATTAACCTAAGGGTAGCTGGGAAAGGATGTTGAGGGTAAAACAGTTATAAATCCAGGATAACACACTACCGCTGGAGCTAAAAAGTTCTATCCTAAAAAAACCTTTCTTCCCGGAAAAATAAGAAAGCAACTGCTGGGAACTTGCTTATTGCAAGACATTCCTTCAAACTGCAGAACTGCATCTGATTAGACCTATGTACGTGGTTTGGCGAAGACACCCCTCCAGGGTCGCCAAAGCTACGAAGTATGTTGTCTTACAAGTGAACAGTCACTAAGTATTTATCCAAATACACAAGCGTCAACAGAAGTTTACTATAAAATACAATTTAGCAGCAACAATGAAAATGAGTTCAGAACTCCCAAATCTGTATTTTAAAGACCTCTGTATGATGTTTGTAAAAGCAATGAAGAAATGAAAGAAGTAATCATCTATTTACATCATATATTCAAAAAAGTCAGCGATTTAGAACATATGAAAGCATATGGAGCTCAGAGCAAGACTTTCTAACAAATACTATTGAACTAATAAATTCCTCAAGGTAACTTTAAGAACACTGATTTACTTTAAGTCAATTTTGAAAAAATGACATAGCCAAATACTTGATACTTTAATAATTTCTCGGCAGTAAGGTCCCCACTATTAAAGTTTTTATTTAGTCATTTTGTAATACATAAAATGTACTTGAAATTTGTGGCCACACACATTTAAAACAACAATCCACTGATCACGAATGGTCCCTAGCCTTTCCTGTGGGCCAATTTCAACTGTTAACACATGCAACTATGAGCCTGCCCTACTTACAGTTTTAATTTTCCCTTGAATCAACTTCTGCAAGTCACTCATCAGTTTCACTCTCTTTTCTTTGTCACAGTCTTTTCTATAAATGAGAACAAAGGGGGAAACACAGCTCAAGTAAAGACATTATTTTAAACAGGAGAAACTAAAACCCTCCCAGTGTATGTTCACCCAGTTAGGTGTGATTTTCTCTTCGGAGGCAGTAAACCTCTGACGTTAAAATTACTATTCCAGAGCAGCCAGAGAAAAGTAATTTTCTCAAAGACAAGAACTCATCTCATAAGGTGTAATTTTATGCATCAATTTAAATCTTCACGGCCAGAACCTCAGAAGTAAAGAAAATAATAAAACACGTCCAAGACACCAAACACTTAAGTATCTCAAAACTGAGCCGATAAGAAATTGTCTTTCATTTCCTCAGAACTCCGTCAGGAAGAATTTCCAATCCATTTTAATTCTCATACATTTTCATAAACATATCTGACACCACCCTCACGACTCCGCACACTTCTGCCACGCGCAGACGTCCAACACTGATGCGTCTAGCGTAGTGCTGGGAGCTCCCTGAATAACCCCAGGGCTGTGCGGCCCAGTGCAGGACGGCTCCCTATTTACGAGGTACACTGGCGCTGCTCCATCCTCTCAAAGGACTGACCATGATGCCACTAGGTAGCATTACCTTCGTAAGCTCTCCCAAATCTGCTTCGCCCGCACGACAATGTCATAGTTGGTTTTGTCAATGAGTTGCCTGCTTTGCTTTAGTTTTTTCTTCTTCTTTTTGAAGTCATCCCATTTAGGTTTCTTGGCTGCTGATTCTAGTCATTAGAGAAATAAATGACTTTCAACATTCTGAACGCCACAAATCAGTACAGACTAGGTACACAGGGCAAGCACTTATCAGAATCAATATTCACTGTAAAAATATCATTCCCTATAAACTTAGACTTAATTTCATTTTCTGAACGGTTCATACATTTTAAATTTGGTTGAAAAACACCACTCATTCATTCAACAGCTACACATGGACTCTTAATAGGACACCTACTGAGAAAAAAAAGAAAATTAAAAGGATTGTAAAAGCAACTGAAAAATGTTAAGCTTCCTTTTCATTTGTGAAATAAAAATTCTACTCTAAAACATTACAGTCCTTGGACTTTAGGTATGTATAACCAGTTCCTACCATAAGCAAAATCAGTTCTTAAGGTAAACAAAAATTAGTCCAAACTAAAACAGGGAAAAGTGTATTAAAATTTTCAGTACTCTGTTGTTATCTATCATTTAATTCTCACAACACCCTATTAAGATGCCCTTTCTCATACAGGCAGACAAAGGCACGAAGGAGTTCCTTCCGTTCCTTGTCCAAGGTCACACAGTCCGCAGGGATGGCACCAGGGCCGAAACCCGGAGACAGCTCGGAAACGTCGTG
The DNA here is from genome assembly GCF_024610735.1 of Ursus americanus. Classification (NCBI taxonomy): domain Eukaryota; kingdom Metazoa; phylum Chordata; class Mammalia; order Carnivora; family Ursidae; genus Ursus; species Ursus americanus. The sequence goes on along the minus strand of NC_142160.1, from coordinate 7,823,732 downwards.
TTCTGCTACGTCTTACTCAGACAGCGCCCGGTCAAAATGTCTGTTTTTTACAGAGTCATGCTCTGTAAGTCTGATAACTCTCTATTAGCAGTTTTTTGTCTTCAAAAGCTAAGTATCTTACCAAATGAATAAAAAAGCCCATTGAGGCCAAAGAACAAGTTAATAAAATGGGTATTATTTACAGGAGTGCCCTGCAAGGAACCCTTTGGAGAATGCTGCCTTCTAAACGTCTCCCTCTCTCGGATTAGAAGATACACACATTATAAAAAACTTGGAAAGTGCAAAAAACAAAATTCTCCTATCATCTCAAACCTACATATGACTAGTAACATCTTATTTTCTTCCTGCCGTTTCCCTATGTTTTATATTAATCTTTAAAAATTCAGAATCTCACTGCTTTGCTTCAACGTGAATTCTACCGAAAGCATTCTTCCACAAAAACTAAATTATTTCTCAAGAACGTAATTTTTAACGGCTATACACTTTACTACGATGTACTTAATTATTCCCTTTACTGTTTACTTATTGGTTCTCCGGTGGTAATCAAGAGACTGAAGGAAACAGAGGGCATATTTCCTGTTCATATCAGGGCAATGTGCACGACACAGCACGATGAAAAGAGAAGGGCTGACCTAGAGCTCATTTAATTCCACAAACTTCTGGGCGCCTTGACATCTGCCGTGCTAGGCTGCCTGCAGTACATATAACAACTTTAGGGATCTCTAGTATCCAATCCCCCCCGCCTCCCCGTTGCTGACATAAAAATATGAGAAAATAAAATCAGAGTTCCATCCTGACACGTCAAGAACATAGCTCCCATAGAAAAGAAAACAGGGCTACATAAGGACGGGTCTTAATGTGAGAACGCCATGGGCGTTTAAGATGCAGGGCCAAGAACTCCAGCTTAGTTGGGGCCTGTACCCCTATTGGTTGTTACAATTGTTCTTTCCCATCTCCTGGCAAAGTGCACAGAAAACTCAAATATCTCTTTGTGGAATCATTCAATCAACCCATAAAATTTGGCCTACAGAAAGGGATGTTTCATTGAGGTTCTTCTGTATGAAGCTGCTCCAGCTTAGCTGAACTCCGCAGCTCGAATACTTCAGCAAGGGTCTATGAAGTCAGGTACTCTACACACCAGAAGACAATTCTGACCAGGGAAGGTGCTTTCCGGTGCTTGCTTAATACGGGCTACCCCCGCCCCCCCCAACGCTGCCTGTCAAGGAACAAGAACGGGAGGTCTGTACCAGACTTCTAGAGCCCCCATGCTCAATGGTTCAGGCGGGCCAAGGCTTCCACAGAGACTATGCTGAAGGAATCAGGGCTTACCATCACTTTTACCATCCGCCTGGAATCTTCTCTTCTTGTTGAATTTATTTGCCTGCTGGAATTTATTCTTTGGTATTTTATCCCCTTGCTGCTTATTTTTGAACTGCTTTACACCCTTTTTCCCAGGTTTTGTGGCGCATTTCTCAAAGTTCCTAGATGTGATTTTAGGTCCACCTTCCTTGCCAACCTTCCTTGGAAACGTCTTTGATGAACCAGAATCTAGGCACAATCATAAAAAAATCATCCCAGTTCAGTGATCCTGAGCCTAGATCTCTTTTATCCATCGGGCTGTGTTTGTTACACAAAACTACACACTCTTTAGCGAAACGTACCTTGTCCGACTCTCAAATATGGAGAATGGGATTTTTAAAAATCAAAACAAAACTTAAACATTTTCTGATTCAGGGACTCTTGATTTCGGCTTGGGTCACAATCTCGGGGTCATGCAATCGAACTCTGAGTCCAGCTCCATGCTGGGCATGGAGTCTGCTTAAGATTCTCTCCCTCTCCCTCTGCTGCCCCCTCCTTTTCCCACTGCCTACATGTAGGCACTCTCTTTCTCTCTCTCAAATAAATAAATTTCTGATTTATCAAATTATAACATAGATTCACTACAGAAAATCGACAAACTAGAGAAATGCATCTTAAAAACTACCCATAATGCTATGGAAACCATTGTTGTCAGTCAGGTGTATTTCTGTTTTAAGCACATTAACATTACTTAATAAGATAAAATATTTATATATCTTGTATTCTACTTTAATGACTTATTGTTCAAGTCTTCATATATAATTTTCAATGATTCAATAACAACGAATCTCAAAATAAAATGAACGCCTAAAACAGAAATACCATATTAAATCACATATCAAAGTAAAATTAAAGATGTTAATTTATTTTTAAAAATTCTAAGGATGTTATTATTTTATTAAATATCATATCTAATTAAAGACATTAATTTTTCAGAATTGCTAGTTCTGGAAAATTTTCCTCAAAGCCTATAGTACAGTTACTTGATAAAAATCATTAGCTAACTAAGCTTACAAATGAAATGAAAACCACAATAGCAATGCCCTAAGATTGTTGCAAGAAAAAAAAAAATGCCTTAGGAATCATCTAGGGATTTAGAGAGTCTCTGACTTTTTTTGCTCTGCAATAGTGACACCTGATGGAATAATAAAGACTCCACAATTAGAAACACTGAAGATCCAAGTATTTGGTTTACCAGTAGTATGCATTAATCAGGCACAATTTATCGAACATTAACATAACATGTTGCAGCAAATTAATGAAGAAAATGAGGCAGATGCATTCCCAGCTGAGATCAGGGGTCTCCCCTGAGTACAGCATCCTCTGATTATTCTGGCAATTTCTTAAATGTCTTAGTTTCATGGGGAACATGCAAACTGGGACAGAGTTAACTCCTACTTTTTCCTAATCCTAACCCATGGATACAGACTGCCATCTGCTCTAGGCCACCGCTTCCCACCAACCCTCCCTCCAAGTAGAGGGGCCACCACTGCTGGGAAGCATGGTTTCGTGCGGCTATCTTACCATTGTTTTTATGAAATCTGTTTTTTTCTTGTGATGTCTTTGCACCTTTTCCTGTGAATTTTTTTTTCCCTTTAACTTCCATCATAGCAGTTCTGGAAGATAAAAACAAAACCCACAAGGGATCACTGGGTTGCTCTCCGCCAGTAAGAGGCGTCCACCCGTGCCACACGTCACCCCTGGGCTTCACAGGCGCAGGACAAACCACCTGGGTCCGCCATGGGCCCATGAGTCCAGGGACTATGCAATCTGTGCTTCTAAGATTGTAAAAAATGAAAATAAACAAGATACCAACACAAAAACTAAGAACACACACACCTTGGCTAGTGTGTGATGTATCTGGGGACACAATTCAACAATAGTTCTAGGTAATAATAGACCATTATTTACGTTAACTAGGATACAAGTGTCAGTGTTTGTGTTTCTCATAACCTAGGATGACTTTGTGATGAGAGACTGACAATACCACCACTTGATTTCTTGGTTTCCTTCCTAAAAAGTCCAGAACAAACAATACGCTGCACTTACCATATATTCAAACTAATGAAAGAAAATCAAAGATTGCCTACAAGTCCCCTATGTAACCAGTGTAGCTAACAAAAACCTGTTTAATTTGCTGTTTTTTTGGAGGTGACCAGTAATTTTCAGTGATCTCCAAAGTGAGATTATGTTGGACTATTTAATATTTCATTTAGAGGAAATCTAACAGGTCACTTGTTGGTACAGAGACCTTACCGTGCACAGGGCATACAACAGATAACCCCTTAATTACCCAAGGCTCCTGAAAGCAGACAGCAAATGCCATCTGGCTATTTCTCTACCTTTCCAAAGTTGTATATTCAATTCATTTCTAAAGTTCTAAAGTTGACTACCCAGAGCAGACCTGAGAAATTCCTAGACAGTACTAGATATTTCTAAAACAAGAATTTTCCAAGATTTTCCAAGAATTGGTATTTTCCAAGAAAACTAATTTTACAAGATTATTAGTGGGTATAAGGAAAAAAGAAGGGTTCAAAGATTGCATGGATTTGAGAAATAGTGAATTAAATAAAATAAGTAACTAGCCTTTTTTAAGAAAGGCTTTTCAGATTCTTTTCATTTGCTAACTGAAGCCCTGGATCGCCAAGCACAGGCTAGAGTATGCGAGATTTTCCAACCTTAGTTGACTCACTTTTTCTTGAAACATCTCAAGGGACCAGTAAGGTTCCAAAGAACTCTCTGGGAAGTGCAGCTTCATTTAGGCTTTATCATGATAGTTCTTAACCATGGAGGGACCCTGAATTACTACCTTTGCCCTAAGTCACTGGCAACTAGAGGGCCATTTTATCACGTGGCTGCTTTATCACAACCACACCTGCATTTCTTAGTTCTTCTGTGCTTGTATTCATCTAAAAACGCAGTCATTTACAGGTTTTCTCTGTGCGTTTGTTTTAACTGTTTATTTTGAAATAATTTCAGTTTTACAGGAGAGTCTGGAATGATGAAGAGAGCTCCAGTACACTCCTCAGCTCCCTCTAAAGTTAACATCCCACCCCAAGAGATAACATTAGTAGGATATTATGATACTATTAACTTTGGATCTTGCCAGTCCTTTTTCTGTTCCAGGATACACTGTGTGTAGTCATCAAGTCTCCTTAGTTTCCACCAACCTGTGACAGTTTCTCGGTCTTCTTTCTCATGACCGAGACACTTCTGAATGGTAGTGGTCAGGCACTTGGCAGAAAACTCATTTGGGGTTTGCCTGAGATTTTCTCATGATTAGACTGGGGTGATGGATATTTTGGGGCAGTAGCACAGACATGAAGTGCCCAGACTGGTGATATTAACCTTGATCCTTTGGTTAAGGTAGTGTTTGCCAGACTTTTCCGCTGTGAAGTTACCATCTGTCCCTTTCCATACTTCTTAGAATCAAGTCAGCAAGTTTAGGCCACACCAGGGGAGGGGAATTAAGCTCCACTTCCTAGGGGGAGGAGTCCTAAAGAATTTTGTTAAAAACCTGTATGTTAAGATCACCACAGCAACTAATAAATATTTGGGGTGATACATTTGAGATTATGCAAATATCCTAATTGTCTCCCTCTGATTTTAGTGTTCTCCAGTGGATCCTGCCTGCAGCAATCACTGTGGTGTTTTCATGGTGATTTTCTATTTCTCTCATTATGTCTATCTCTAATATTTTTAATTCTTCTGCAGGGAAAATTTGTCCCTTCGTCTCCATTTATTTATTCAATCACTTACTTACCTCAGTACGGTCTCACACATATTTTGCTACTTGGGGTAGAAGCTACTCCTATAGTGCCTTTGCTGCTCAGACTGTTCCAGCTTTGGCCAGTGGGAAGTCTCCCAGGTCACTTCTGTGTCTTGGTGACATGACCCATCCTATTTTCCATGTCCTTAATTCCTAGCACTTGCTCCAAGTTCATCTACTTTTCCTGAAACCAGCCATTTCTCCGAGGAACCCTGGTTCCCTTTATTGAGAATGATAAGATCTGAGTGTGCTCAGACAAGAAGCTAGGTGTGCCTCTTGTCACTGCTTCTAGGTCCTTCCACCAGACAGGGCTGGTAACACACATTTGTATACTAACCTATGTGGACACAAAAGCCTGTATTTCTTTTCTGTGAAATAAGTTCATCCTAAGGTCTCCAACTCTAAGTCACTCTAGTCTTCCCCTCTTGCTTTACTTGTAAGTTTTTTCGCTTGACAGTGAGAAACTTGCCTCCCGGTATCCACCATGATTTGTGTGGCTCACACGTAGCTTCGGAATGCCAAAGCTTACGGCTACGGGAAACAAACTTACCAACTGTAGTAGAGTTTACTTACAGCTTCTTTCCTTTTCCCTCACCGCATCCACTCAAAATCCTGTTCTTCAAAATTACTTAGGTCAGTTCCCCCCACCACCCTGGTGAGTGAAGTTATTTTGTACGTTTTTACAAGTTAGATTTATTTATTTTTTGCAGTCCGCATTCCATTTCCAGACACGCGACTTTTTTTCATCTGCAGTCAAGTTCACTCTTTGGTGTACAGTGTTGATTCTGACAAATGCAGGCAGGCCTCCTCCACCACAGTACCTTAGAGAACGGTTTCCTAATTCCAAAACGTCCCCAGTGGACCTCTTCTGCAATCACCGCCTCCTGGCCCCCTTGGCAATCACTGCTCTGTTTTCCAACCCTCCAGTTTTGCCTCTTTCCAAATACGTCATAAAAATGAAATCAAACAATATATAGCCTGCTGGGTCTTGCTTCTTTCGCTTAACAAAACGTATCTGCTTGGGGATCCTGTACTACCATATCCGACTATCACATTCCTGTGGTTCTCACAACTGTCTCCTCTTTTTCCCTTCTCTCTCTTCGAGATTCAGGCTGTATCTCTTACTCAGATTGGTTTTTAATTGTGCATCTAATCTGCTGTGACTACACGCTGCTGCCTGATTAATCTTCCAAAAAGTCACCAATGTTGTGCCACCTCCCCGCTCCAACACCTTCAAAGTCTCCCACTGACTCCACGAAACATTTCAAACTCACACTGGCATTCAAAGCCATTCAAAGTTTAGTCCTAACATACCCTTACCACAAACAACACACAGGAGCCAAACTTCCTCACTGTTGTTTTTCAGGATCCAAACTTTAAAGCCATTCTACTAATATGAATCCTATCCATTCTTCAAATCCAGCTTAAATGACAATTTCTTATTATTTCTTCTCCATTTGCTGCCTTTCTTTCCCAAATGATTCTCCTTCTTAATCTTTTCTGGAACACTCTGATGGCCTTCTTATAACTTCACACCATCAACCTAAAATATACTGCATATAAACACACTATGTACTAGAAAGCTATTAGGTTGAAAAAAATATATGAAAAAGAAATTCAAAGTGGTGAAATAGAAGCAAACAAAATTAAAACACAACATACCTCAGTGTTATAACCGAATTATATAGGAAGTGTTCAAAACCATAGAGCTGAGGGCCCAATTTTGCCTTGTGAAGTGAAATAGCAAAGACTTCCCGGACATGGGACAGGTGACTGATCCCACCCCCTCAGCAGGATTTGCGCTGCACTTTGAAAGAGGTAAATATCAATATCTAACCTCTAAATAGTGGTATTTCTCAAGTCTTCCCCTCTCTCTCCACATTTCTCCCTAAGTGATCTCATCCAATCCCACGGCTTTCTATGCTGAGGACTCTCATCCTTGGGTTCCAGACCTGCATTTCTAACTGCCTACCGGACACCTCTGTTTACCCGTCTTACAGGCACTTTATCCTTAATGAGACCAAAATGAAATTCTTTAACTATATCTCCACTGCAGAACACCCCCAAACAATAACATCCTCATCTACTATCCTCCATCCTATTCTTCCCCTCTCAGACAGTGGCACATCACCCACTCCACCGCTCAGGGAGAAACCCAAGATTTACCCCTGACATTTTCCTCTCCCTTGTCTGCTATGTTCAATCCTTCCGTAAGTTCTTTTCAATCCCCTTTAAAAATACCTCTAACTCTCCAACTTGCATCTGCACTACCACCACCCTAAGCCAAGCCATCAATACTTTCCTTCTATACTCAGTAATAATCCAAACGATACACAATTCCGAAAGAGAACCTGTGTCTATCACGTTCCTTCCTTACTAAAAAGCCTCCCATGTTTCCAACAAATGAGAATTAGAAAAGGGAATGTTTCCCCATTGTATGGAAATAAAATCTCAATCACTCATCATGGCCTTTAAAGTCTTACAGAACCACCCTACCCCCCCCCCCCAACTTTATCGTGTACCGCTGTACTCCTAGCTCACAGTGGTCCGCTTTCTACAGCTCCCACCCCAGGGACTTAGCTCTGCTTAGTTTTCCCTGGGCTTCCGGATTTTAGAGCTGCCTCTCATCCTGCTTTAGGTCTCAGCTTAAAGATCACTTCAGACACCCCTATCCTCATCTCAGCCCCCAGCTCATTTCCTTCCCAGCGCCGATAACTTGCGACTGTACATTCAGGTTGTAAACTCGGCACCCAGCAAGGACAGGGCAGAGTGGATGTTTGCCAAACACACCACAGAAGGGCAGAATGCAAGCAGCACGGGAGGGGATTTCAGAAAGTGAAGGGAGTTCAGGCGAACCTAGCACTGTCAGGGCAAAGCAGTAGAAAGAGGAGTCGCCAAGCTCCCGTCAACCCCCAAACTCCCACAACGGAAAAGGCCACAGACGACCGTCCAGCAGAGGACAGGCGTGAGAACCTGTGCCCGCTCTGCCGCTCGGAGACACCCTCCCCCTGCAGCGCGGGGCATGGGGCGAGCGAACCCCTCCGGGGGCCGCAGCCGGTCCCGCCGCACTCACCGCACACGTGGGGCACAGGCAGGCGTGGGGCCGAGGCCGGCGCGGGTCCACGCACCGCGGCGCCACTTCCGTTTCCGCGACTTGCTCCGCCCCGAGGCCCGCCTTTTCCTTCTTCCGCAGCGGAGCTGGGGTTAAAGGATAGGAATTAGCCCGGAAAACGGAAATTAGGCATTTCTATTGGTCCGGGTTTATGACCTCATCTATAGGCGCCACGCTCGGATTTTGGCCCTTGAAAGTATCCGTCGGGAGATCACTTATCACCGGCCCTTGAGAGTGACGTCATTAAACCTGTCCCACCCCGGCCGGAGAAGGAAGACACCTTCTCGCCCAGTGGTCAGTTGTTGAAGCGGTCTCGGGTGGCGCCTGAGCTGATACCAAAATAATTGACTTTGTTAGAGTGAGTTCATTTGTATCCTTTCGGGCAGTCTAGCGTGAAGGATAAAATCTCGGAAGTCGGTTTGAATTTTAATCTCCCCCCTCTTTTTTTTTCGCTTGCTAGCTGAGTGGCTTTGGGCAAATTACTATATTTCGCTGAGCGTTGGTTACCAGATCAGTAAAATAGAGATCGCTAAGTCATTCACAGAAAGCGCTTAGCACAGAGCATGATCATGGTAAGCGCTCAGTGAATGTCATTTTTAACGTCTGCTCATTTCTCCAGACTGCAGTTAGCTCATTTTCAACCCCAGGAAGTGAGACTGTAGTTAGGATATTATCCCCACTTTACAGATGAAGAAACTAACACCACAAACTTGGTTATGATTCTTGTCGTTGGATTTAAGGCCCACTGGGATAATACAGGATGATCTCATCCGAAGGTCCTTAACTTCAGGACATCTGCCAAGAACTTTTCCCAAATAAAGTCACTTTCACGGGTTCTGGGAGTTGGGACACCAATATGTCTTTTGACCACCTAAAATGTTGAGGAATTGGGACATGATCTTAAGTATGTCAAGCGTTAGGTTTTACTGTCTTGCAGACCACACCGTTTCCTGTTCCTTAAGGCAAGAGACTGGTAATTCACTAGACTGAGGCAGGCTGTCATTACTTCTCAGGCACCCGTTGCTCTTACTCAGCACATAGATGTTTACTAACTACTTATTTTTTTCCTTAAGTATTATAAGTATGTTTGCATTTCAGCTCACTTAAGTCTCATAAGAACAGCGGAAGTAGGTCTTCTCCCTTCAGTTTAGGGAAACAAGGGGATACACAGTAAAGTTGCTCAGGTGAGCCTAACTCTAAACTCAACATGGCTGCCTCAGTACGGCTTTCCCTAATCCATTTGTTCTCTAGTAAATGCTCAAGAGCAGAGATAAACCGTAAGGGTGTATGCCAGGGTATCCCAGAGACACCTGGAAGGGATACGTTTTCCTCCCTCCCTCTCTTCCTTCTTTTTTTGGAAATATTTTATTCATTTGGGGGAGATCGCACAAGCAGGGGGAGGGGCAGAAGGAGAGGGACAGACTCCCTGCTAAGCAGGAGGTACATTTTTCTTTTTAAGACCACAAATGGCAGCACCCCATAACCTCTCAGACATATCCATGTAAATATCTTAAACATATACATCAAAACCCTACTGTTCATTAGTTTTTTCACGAGGAAGAGAAAAAAAATCATGTAAGTCCTAGATTATTATTAATATGCTATTTGTCAAGTCCTTTGTGCTGCCAAAAAATGAATTGACTTGCGTGTTTTTGTTTGGAATGAGTTGAAAGTGTCTCCTGGTTTTGCAGAATAGCAACAAAGAAAGCTTATCTTGTAATTTTGCAGTTAACCAAGTTAAGCCCATTAATTCTTCAAATATCTAATGGTCTAATGCCGAGCATTGGGAATATGTGTATTCCTAGAAGTATAAAATGCTCTTCTTAAATGATAAAGCATACAAGTTAATCAGAGCAGCTAGACTTCTGCACGCCCAAGAGGTTTTATAGCACTGTAATTAAGAGAATTGGCATTGGAATCAGATGGATCTGGCTTAGAATCCAAGGTCTGTAGGACCATGGACAAGATGGTTAATTTGTATGAACCTCAGTTTCTGAATATATAAAAATGGAGACAGTAGCACTTATCTTTTGGGGTTGCTGCATGACTCAAAAATAATAACTGTAAAGTTATTAACCAATAGTAAATGTTGAGTGATGCATAGCTTGAGAGAGGAGAAAGACACAGAGGGAGAACCAAGCTGTATCCATTGGAAATGCTTTTGGCTGCAAGTAATGGAAATTTCAGCTATTAGCGGCTTAAGCAGTAATACTTCACACAACAAAAATTCTAAGGCAGTAATTCTTCACACTCTAAAAATTCTAAAAAATTTAGTTTTCTAGTTCAATGACACAATGAGGTCAGCAAAGACCCCAGCTCTTCCACAGTTTCTGGGCTCCACCATCCTCAGTGTGCTGACTTTTAATGTTCACACTTGTTGCTTTTATTTATTTTCTTTTCCCCCCCTCTGTACCTGTTGATCACCCTCACCCATTCCCCCCTTGTCCCCCTTGTCTCCCTCACTCTGGCAACCACCAATCTGTTCTCTGAGTTTCGATTTTTTAGATTCCACATAAAAGTGAAAGCATACGGTATTTGTTTTTCTCTGACTTATTTCACCGTTGCTTTCTGAGGCCAGATGTACTCAGTTATAGGACTTGTATCAGAGTTTTGGACTAGGAGAATGGGGAAAGGGATGAGATTCACTTTTCCCGCCCAATAGGACTCTGTCCTTTTGTCTCAGAAGGAAAAGACGCAGCAGGATTTACCTTCTATTTCAGTGCCTGGACCTGGGTTACATGGCCACCCTCAGGATCAGAAGCCCATCACACATGTTAATCACGGCATTTGGATTTAATTATTTTTCCAGTACTCTGGTAAAATTAAAGGTCACTTGGCAGATAGGCTTCCATCCCACAGTAGGGATTTAATCTGCAGATTAAACTAATCTGGTTTAAAACTTAAAATAACTATAGTAAGCTAAAACTTAAAATACTGGTAGTATTCAGAGTGGTGGATTTCAATGTTGGCCACATATCAGAATCACCTGTAGAGTAAAACAAAACAAAACAGTAATGCTGATTTAAATAGTCTTAAGTGGGACCTGGGCTTTGAGGATTTGGAAAGTTCCCCACGCTACCATGTAGCTAAAATTAAGAGCCACTTGTTTAAAGAATGGATTTCTAGTTGTTGATTTGATTTTCTAGTTAACTGAGGATTAAGCCCTATAACCCTCTGGTCCCTCCTTTTGTGCCACTAGAATTAAAGAATTAAATGTGTAATACACTTGTTACTGTAGGTAGAATGTCTTGGACAGAACTGTATCTTTCTTGCTGCTTGAGGTATCCATTAGTTATTTGATATTAAGATGCACTGAAAATGGTTTAAATTTGAAATATATACTTTCAAATGTATTCTGGAAAATGTTTGCTTTTTTCCCCAATTTCTCATGATTTTGTGCAATTTTTCTCTTTTTCATAAAAATAAAGTGTTAGGTGTTAGCTCCCACACATCTCCCCTTTCCTAAAATCAGTTCTTTAGAGTTCTAATTAATGGATTTTTAACTAATTGGTGTTGTTTCTCTGTTTCCCAAATGCATAAGCAGGGATAAAGGGCATGTTATTGATATAAAGCATAAGTGAGATTTTGGCAAAGATCGAGTTTTATTTTCAGGGCCTATTAGAATCACAAATCCATGGAAACGGAGCAGTTGCCAACACATTTTCTTTTAGTAAAAAAGAACTGCTTCTGAGTAGGGTGGATTATGTTTTTCAATACAATAAGTTTGCTACAAAGTGTACTGATATAGTCTAAACATTAATTGTGCATTCCTCATGTCCCGGTTGCTATCTCATAAACACAAAATCGATCTTGGCCCTGATTTACTTTCTTTGGTGCGATGCTTACGGGCAGCATAAAAATAACATGACCAAAATGAAATTTTATCTGATTGTAGTATAAAGTACCACTTTTAATGAAAGATCATGTCCACAGTGATGGAGAAATAAAACCCAAGGTTAATTAATGTCATGTAAAGCCCACAAATTATCATTTGTAAAGGGAGCACTTACAATGCACTATGGTTTTGTAAAACAAAACTCTTTAAGCAATGTGTATCAGTTTCGGGTTTTAGCTAGAATGAGAACAATTAACATGTTTTTAAGTTTTTGTTTAAATGAAAAGAGGTATATCCTTTGGAAAGCAGTGACTGGTTTTAGCTGCTGATTTCCTTGATTTAAGAGCAATAAAGTCTTGAAGCCAAGCATATCGATAATTATACATTTTCTAATTGTTCCCTCCATTTAACTTTTTAAAACTATAGAAAGTCTGCATTAGGAATTACAGGGATGATCGAATTACCTACCCAAATTTCCTCCTCCTTTTGAGATAAAGAAAAAAAGTAATCAACTAGCCTAAACCCATTGTGTCAGTTTGAATTCTCCAGGAAGCAGATGCCAAGAAATAGAGTTAGGAGGCCAAGAAATTTATTGGCAGAAAAGCCCATGAGGGACGAGAAGAGAGGAAAGAGCGAGAAGTGGGGAGAGCCTCAGACCACGTGCTGACCTGTCACCTGTAAAGGGAGAGACGGGAGAGCCAAGGATGTGGTGGGACGATGTTTAGGCTGCAGTAGAGCTCTGAGAATTCTGAGCCATCACAGGGCTCTAGAGCAAAGAGTGCCCATTAAAGGAGACTGAAATGTGTAGGAATGGTCCAGCTGTCGTACCCCTCTGCACTCAGGCATCGTTTGGGCAACCCAGGGAGAGCACGGTCTCAGTGTGGACACTGCAGTGGAGTGTGAAGCTGCGGCCTCTGGAGGCTGTCAGTTAACCACGCCTCTTGGAGCAGGTTCTCTCTCGAAAGGAGATCAGAGCAGTTCACTCCCCTGGCTGCCTGGGTCTACCCCTTTTACAGCACCCCCGTCAGCTGTCTATATGGCACCCCACTATCAGACCATGGATGAGAGTTCAGGGACGGGCGCTGGTACAATCATGTGGGTGACATGGAGGTCTGTGCTCCCTGTTCATACAGCTAACTCGCGCCCTCTGGTCTTCCTTGGGCTCAGTTCCCGATGTATCATTTCTGTCGTACATCGCTGGGCCCATCTGGCTTTGTGAATTGACAGGCAAGACAGAACTGGCTCTGAATGAGTAGCTCTGGATGGAGGCTCATGGGTATGCTATTGTCAAGCATCCTAGCTCCATTAGGGCTCAGTAACATGCCAGAAGCTCTTTTTTTGAGATGTCTAATTCTCCATTGCAGATGGAATGACATTGAGCCAGAACCCCAATGTCCTGTGATGTGATCTTCCCGATGGGGTTACCATGAACTCTGCCCTGCACTTTTTCTCACCACCAACACCTCCACACCACAGGGTCTGCCAGATGATGGGAAAGCTACTTTCACTACAGCCTGGCCATGCTGTGCAGCTCTTTCCTGACCCAGGCCCTACTTAGAGCTGGCACCCTTCCCTGTCCTCTGGGGTATGCCCCGGAGCAGGATTCCTACATGTGGGATATGTGGCCTCCAGAACCAGAGGAAGCCCACCAGACATTGTACTTGTTATTTTGTAATAGGAAATGCAAGATACAGCAATGGGTCTTTACTGTGGAGGGCACTTCCTGACCTAGCCCTGACCTTAAAAATGTGTACCTCCTTCTCTTCAGCGCTAGCTTTGAAGTGGCTCGTCCCTGGATCTTTATAGGCTTTGTCTTGTACCTTCTGGAGCACATGTTCCTTCCCGAGGTCGCCAGCATACTAGCCATGTATTTATTTTATTGATGTGACGGATCAATGTGATGTGCTGCAGGTTGTCCAGATGGTCCAGATCTCTTCGGACTATATTAAGACAGGAGGTGGGCGAGCTCACATAGCCCTGGTACAGAACTGTAAGTGAATATTGTTGTTCATTCCAACGAATGTGAACTGCTTCTGATCCTATTTTCCCATCTATTTTTTTCCATCCTATTTCACCATCTGCTGTGGCAAACTCAGGCATTTCACCTTTGCTCCCCAGGCTTTGGAAAGCCACATGGCAGTGTGTTTGCCCCATTCCGCGGGGTCCTTGCCAGGGTGTTAAATCCCATGTCCTGAGAAAGTGACTCCAAGTCAATTTCCCTGCTTGTTCACTTTTATCTTCCAACCCCTTGGTCAAGCACCCTCAGAATCCACTCCCTGGCTTCTGTTCTGCTCCTGACAGTATATGCTGGCCAATTCTCGCAGGTCTTCTGGGGGCATACTCCCTTTTCTCAGTCATCAGGCCCAGCATGTCCTCAGGTCGGTTACACTGGGACTGAACTCTAGCTACTGGCCCACCACCTGGGAGGGGCAGCTGAGGCAGCCCCAGGGGGCAGGGTACGGGAAGGGGAGCAGGTGTGGTCTTGCGGGGAGAAGTGTCTGCAGTGTCTTCCTGCACAAGAAAAGTCTAGCTCTTAATTGGAAGGTGTGGGACACCTTTGTGAACGACCAAAGGGGCCTCTGGCTCTCCTACTGGCCTTTAACTACCTGCTTTCAGTCTCTCATTATCACTCTGCGGGGAATCCTCCAACTCCACTCTCCTTAAATACATTGTACCCCCTTCACTTTCAAATGCCTGAACCACTGTACTGGCAATTCCACTCCACCAGATGTCCCCCTGGTCATCAGTGGTGACTTTTTTTTTTTTTTTTTTTTTTTTTTAGCAACTGAGCAACCATCTCATGCCAAGGACTAGCTGTGCCTCACATACCATTGGGATTGTGATCCTTCTTGCCAGCCATGGTGAATAATCCAGTCTCAAAGCCCCAGCCTATTGCCAGCTTCCTGGAGTCATCCTGGTAACATTTGTGTTATTTCAAGTTTTCTGGGAAGCAAAAACAAAGGCAGAGTTAGACACGTAAGAGAGCTATGCAGGGAGTATAAAGGAAAGTGGGGACAGGGTAAGTGGGAGAAACTCCGACTGCAATGCGGGAAGGAGGGATTGGTGGGAGGAGACCCGAAGAAAGGCTGAGAAAGTGGCAGCCAGGGTGGAGGGTGGCCCCAAAGCAAAGTGCCATTGGAAGTATACCAGCTGGGCAGGAGTGTGGCTCTTGCATCCTGGCCATGCTCTGAGCCGGGCTGGCAGTAGCCCTGGGGGACAGTGGCCTTGGTCTGCAGACCATGGTTGACCTGAGGGTGTGGGAGCTGGAGGCTTTCAGCCAACCAAGCCTCTTAATGCTCACAGCAGGCCCGCTTTTGTCGGGAGACAGGAGTGGTACTCTCTGCCTGCCTCCGTCATATGATTAGTTCAGTGGCAAGACCGGGACAAAAACCAGAATCATCCCTAGGGTTTGAGAAGACTAATCCTTTGCTCTTTTTTTATCTTTTTTTGGGGACAAGATTAATTTCTGCCATATATCCTTCAATGAATCATTTAGTATTTAGCAACTCAAAGCAAAAGGCCCTCATAAAACCTCCTTGGACAATAATTAATATAAACAATTGAACAAAAATACCTCCCAGCATTGAAAGTAGAAGTTAGGTTTTGGGGAGCTATACAATCCAGGGTTTGTCTTGATACATCTTTGTCGAGATTTAGTATATGTAAGGCAGGGTGTTCTTGGTGCCTGTCTACAAGATGGGGACACCAACAGAACAATCTAGGATTTTAAATTTGGTGGCCAAGAACTTTACATATATTAATATCTGTTTTTTCAAACATGACTGTATCATTTCAGAAGAATTTGCTATATGAGAGCCAGGAAATTGTCTTGTCTGCGGTAACATCTCCAGGGCCTAGAAGACTGTCTGGCACGTATTTGCTTGGCATAGTATTTGCTAAATAAGTGTTGTGGTTCGACTATAAGTTTCTACGTGTAGGGACCAGAGTCACCGTACTCCCTGGCACACGGTAAGGACTTGTGTCAACAAATTCAGCAACTAGATTTAATCAGTGGCTACTCTGTCCTAGGCACTGTTCTAGGCACTAGGGATGTATTAGTCAACAACACTAAGACTCCCTGCCAGTAAGCATCAAACAGCAACAAAAAAGAGCTAAGTGCACTCTAGGATATGTTATAAGGACTCCCATGAAAAGAATAGAGCCGGGTAACGGGAGAGCCAGGCTGGGTGGACAGATTGCAGTAGTAAATACAGTGCTCAGACTAGGTCCCATCGAGGAGAGATTTGAGGGAAGACTTGGGAGTGTGCCAAGCATCTCTGGGAGAGGAGCCTTCCAAGCAGAGGAAAGAGCTAGAACAAAAGACACAAGGCAGGGACTGTCATCACACATGACCGGTGTTTTTGAGGAACAGGGAGGAGGCCAGTGTGGCCAGTGTCGGCTAAGGGAAAATTGTAGCAGGAGACAAGGTTGGAAGGAGATTAGGAGCGTGTGGCAGAGAGTGAAAGGAATATTAAGCCATTTTAAGGACTTAGGGTTTTACTTTGAGTGAAAAGAGGAGCCACCTTAGGGTTATAAGCTGTGAAGAAATATGACCCGGCTTATAACAAAACAGTACCCTTTGTAGAATTAATGAATATGCGAAGCCAATATGATCATCTGATTCTGTTGCCCAAGAATAGGTTCTAGAAAACTCAATGTAAGGATATGTGTTTCTCTGATTTTTCCTGATAGTCACATTCTCCATCTCTAGGGAGCTGCTGGTCTTAAAGCCACTGTATCATTCCTGCTTTCAACAGCGGCAGGAGGACTTGCTGGTCAACCATGTAATCCCGATGAACATTTGGATACCCCTTGATAGTTTCTAGAACATTTTTAATATTTATTATATCACTCAAATTATTATGACAACTATATGTAAGAGGCATTAGATCACAAATACAACACAAATAGAAAAAATAGGAGTTCGGAGAGGTGAATATCTATCTATCTATCATCTATCTATCTATCTATCTATCTATCTATCTATCTATCTATCTCCATCCCACAGTCACACAGTTAATAAATGGCAGAGTCTGAACTTTGCCTCCTCATCTAGTGTCTATGGGGCCACATTCTAGGTCTGAAAGATGCAAAATGATTTATCTTCCCTAGGCAGGTCTCACAGTCCAGGTGGGAGGCCAGGATAGGAATAAACAACACTGTGGTATTTATCAGAATAAAGAAGTAGAGGCGAGGTGCCAAAGTCATGGTGTGTTTAGCAAAAAGATCCACAAAGGGGATGATGGTTGTAATGTTTGGTAAGCCTCGGATACGCTGAAATGGGTGCATGTGGTGGGGGAGTGTTCAGGTGGTGGGAATCGTGCCAGCAAATGCTCGGGCGTCAGGATGAACACTGTATCCCCTGGGAACAGGTGCACAGACACAAACAGTTGGAATCTCCATTCTGAGTGGGAGTTAGAGGAAACAGAATCAGAGCAGGCAGGAAAAAGCCACGTTATACAGCATCCCAGGCCACAGACTAGGGACTGTCTGTACTTGCTCCATGGGAAGTGACCAGTAATTTCTGAGTGGAGGTGGTGATGTTTGCAAAGTTTTTTTTTTTAATCTCTTTGAACTTTTGAAGAAAGCTCAACATAGCAAGACCGTACGAAGATGGTTTAGTGGGGGTAACCATGACAGGCAGTGTCTTAGAGTGAGTTCCTCCCAAAGTCAACCCCAAACCAGAGATTCAAGTGAAAAGAACTGATTTTGGAGGGGATGCCAGGAGATACCTGTAAGAGACCAGGAGGGAGAGAGAGAGAGAAAAGAAGGCTGCCGACCAAGTGCTCCTTGTTAAGCTATTTACCACTGTGGATAACTAGAGAATAATCTTGTTGGGGAACTCTGGGAGCCCATGTAGAGCGTACGCTTTGGTAGTTTCCCAAGGGGAACAGGAGCCGGGGCGCTTACGCATGAGCTCCCACCAGTTGTTGGCTGAGGGCTACTCCTGGGGGCAGAGGCTGTAGGTCCCCAGCACTCAGCCTGGCACAGGGGAACACGACATCATGTGGCAGCCTCGGGAGAAGCCTTCAAAGATACACCCACTGGCAAGGGGGGGATGGGCAGTGTGCAGTGAACAGGTGCGGGTGGCAGGTATGGAACGGCTCCTGGCAGGATCTGCTACAGGCAGGAGTGACCGAGGATTATTTCAGTCCCCTGAACAGAGTGACATGGGTCCAGACCAATGTGCTGACAGCAGGAAGCAAAAAGAAGGAACAGGTTTTAAGAGCTTTTATAAAGAAAGAATTGCCAGCTTGGTCTTTCAGACTCTTGCCTTATTAGGTGACAAGTGACTGTAGCCACTTAATGACTTTGGAATTAAATTCGGAGAAAAGTCGGCCTGGCCCCACATGCCTTCTTTGTAATACATCTTTGAAAATAAGTATTCATAAGACTAATTTAAAAATACCTATAAATTACATGTATCAGGACAGGACCTGGAGAAAGGGGTGAAACAGCTCATAAACACACTCGCGGGAGAGCAGGGAGCGTGTGACCCCATTCCAGACTCACTCACTTTAGCTGCTCTGTCCTTTTCATGGGAACAAAAGAAAAAATAATGAAGAAATAATGTGAATCAAGGAGCATTACCTAGGAATAACTGAGATTAAAAAAAAAAAAAAGTAAGACAAGTACAACCTAACAGTGGGCTCAACTATTTCTAGCAGGAGCTTTTGAGAAAACTCACCAAAGTCTGAAAATCAGAAAATAGGAGCATTGGAGAATATACTGGGGCATTAATTCAGCCTCATTCTCATGGCTATAACTAAAAGAATGAGAGTTATTTCCCCCTTTTCTCACCTCCATGCTCCTTAGCAGGACAAATAGACTTTAAAAAAGAAAAGAAAAAAGAATAGGAAGGAAAAGAAAAGAATAGGAAGGGAAAGAAGGAAAAAAAAAAAAGAAAAGAAAAGGGGGAGGGGAAGGGAGAAGAGAAGAGAAGAGAAGAGAAGAGAAGAGAAGAGAAGAGAGAGAAGAGAAGAGAAGAGAAGAGAAGAGAAAACAGCCAGGATTCTGGAAGAACGCAACAGAAGTGGAGGGAAACCACTGCAGGTGTCAGGAGGGTAGAATGAGGCAGGGGCTAGGAAAGGGGGTGGAGGTGGGGTGGCAGGTGGGGCTCCTGGAACGTGGGGGAACAGGAGGTGGAGCGCAAGGACCTGCCTCTGAAGGTCACGGGGCTTGGGGAACGGGCATCTCCTTGGCAATCATAATGAACTAAACATAAAGGCCCTACTCCTCTATTTTATAGGCAGCGAGAGCCCCAGAGGACCCCCATGATCCATGAACAAGGGAGGGGTGTCTAAACCCAACTGAAAGTATTCACTAGCTCTGGTGAGTGGGAGTGTAGCCAAATCAATCTGATTTAAAAAGACAAAAAATGCTGATTTTTGCAGCAAATTCACCCCTGCAGCAGAAGGAGTCACTGAGACACAACCTTTGCTTTTCTTTTCTTTTTCTTTTTTCTGTTTGCTTTGTTGGAATTATGCACCGGGAAGCCCCGTTTTGAGATTCACGTGGGCTGGGGGGCAGTGGGTGATGGTTTGCCAAGTTTATGGAAGTCACCATCCGCGTGACTTTTCTCAGACCCTGTCCATCTGCATAGGCTCCTGGCCGTTTCCTCCCCTCTTCTGAATTCTTCTCTTCCCTCCATCAGGATTTGATTCGTGAACAAGAAGGGGTACGTATACTCAAGGGGATGGAGGTCTCTGGCAGGACCCGAGAGGAAACAAAGCAGGGAGAGCAAGCAGACAAAGCGCGAGAGAGAAGCAGCACAGGGGGCTGGGAAGAAAGGCAAAGCAGAAAAGCAGAGGAAGAAGAGGGAGAAGGCAGAGGGGACTGCTGAGCCCCCGATCCTTCTGCCTTAGCAAATGCTATAGACACCTGAATATTCAGTGCTCAGCGCTCCTTCCTCGGTCAGGGAGAGAAGCCCCCAAAATGCCTCTGTGCCAACTTGCTAAAGAGTTATGGACACAGGTGCTTAGCCAGATGTCTCCTGGTCATACTTCATTTACTTAGTGACATGTACGTATTTAAAACCATTGTTTGCTCTCACTGTCCCATTTCATTTAATGAAATCTCCATGTTCGTTTTTGGTGGGAGTATCCTTGTCATCGAGAGAGGCACTTTTGAAGTCACCCAATACTTGTATTCAGAAAGGACTTAAACTTTAAAGTTTACAACTTTAAGAAATAATGGCTGTATAAAGTTTTTGCCTCTTTTAAACAAATTCCTTCAGGTGCCCTCCATTAGCATTAATGGAACTAGCTAATGGCTCATCTTTTCCAAGCAATACTTTGTTTTCCAACAGAAAGTAACTGAGAGAAAGCTCCATAAATGAGAACATTTGCAAGGACTGTATTGAAAGGTGATTCCCTTTTCCTTTTCTTTGAAGTGAAATTCAGGCAAATAGGATACAGTTTTTCTAGAAGAGAGAATGTGATGGCTCAAGGCTAGGGCTGATTAGTTTTAAGATATTCCAGAGATTTCTGAGACCTCTGCTGTCAGGCCAGGCTTGGGACAAACTCCAACCAAATTATATAGAGAGAACACAACCCTAACAATATTTCAGCTTCAACTGGGTTCTAGAATATTCTATCCAGGTCAGCCTCTCTAGAAACTGTGCCCTGAGAGAATGCCAGCCTCATCTGCCCCTGGGGGTTCACCTGGCAATGTCTGGAGACATTTGGGGTTGTTACTACTGGGGCTGTATTAGAGTTCTCCAGAGACACAGAATCAGGAAGATCTGTGTATACACACATAGACTGATTTTAAAGAATTGACTCACACAATTATGGAGGCTGACAAGTTCAAAATTGGTAGCTCATGTCAAAGGGGCATCAGGCTGCTGACCTAGGGGAGAGCTGACACCGCAGTTCAAGTACAAAGGCTGTCTCCTGGAGGAAGTCCCTCTTGCTTCGGGGAGGTCAGTCTTTTGTTCTACTCGGGCTTTTGATTGATGGGACGAGGCCCAGCCACATCATCGAGGACAATCAGCTTTCCTCAAAGTCTCCCAACTTCAGTGACAATCTCATCCCAAACCACACTCACGGAAACATCCAGAATAATCTTTGACAAGAGAGTTGGGCACTGTGCCCCAGCCACGCTGACACTAAATTAGCCTCATGTTCCTGGCATCTGGCAGCCAGGGATGCTACTATGATCCCACGGTGCACAGGACAGCCCCCACAACAAAGAATTATCCAGCTGCAAAGGTCAACAGTGCCAAGGCTGAGAAACCTCCGATCCTAGGCTCCGGTCACGCACCTGGTAACATGACTTGAACATCACTGACTGGAAGGTGATGGGTGTTTTTCAGTTTGTGGGGCACCGTGAGGTTCATCTGGAAAGAAATTGGTGACAACACTTTAACGAGGATCATTCTTCCCACTCTGACTTGCTGGGAAAGAGAATTATTCCACCGAGACCTACTTATGACAAGCCTGCTGGTTTGGGATTTCTGAGCAGACAGAAATTTAATTTCTTCCTGCTGAGGCTTCAGTCAATCTTTCAGCTGCAGAAATGTTCTGGAGAGAAAGAAAGGAAAGAGGGGTCCTCTGACCTGCGGAAAATGTGAGCTCAGATGTTCCTGGAGCAAAACCAACCTGGGGTCTAACTTTACTGGTCACCAGCGTAGCCAGCGAAGCAGGACGGGCACACCCAAGCCTGACAATGAATTTGCCGAGAACAACAGAGCAAATGAGTCAAGGGCACAATGGTTGCCTTTGTTCATTTGCTCATTCATTCACTCGCTTAACTCGTGGACGGCCTAGAATGTACTGGGTCCTGAGCAAAGAAGACAGTGAAACGCAATTGGAAGTATGTCATCCAGGAGAAGAGGTTGTTCATGTGCCGATATACAACCTCGAGTAGAGGTGACTGTTGCTATACTCTGGAGGGAAACAGTCCTGAATTTGGGGCCAGAACTGGGTTCAAATCCTAGCTCTTACCCTTCCTGGCTGGCGCAGTCAGTCATTCTCTTGGCTGTCCTATAAAATGGGAACGGTAACACCCGCTATCGCACCGGTCACATGGACTTGTGGTGAGAAGCAAGGGCAGTAATGGCTGGCTCTGCCTTGTCAGTCCTAAAGCACTCAACTCGTTTTCTCAACCCGGGCTACACGTTACAGTCACCTGGCAGCTTTATAAACTTCCGATGCCTGATCGTGTCCCCCACAGCCCAGACTGATAGGGTCGGAATCCCTTAGTGGAGGGATCTAAGCACTGGTATTTTTAAAAAGCTCCCAAGGAGAAACTAAAGCACAGCCCACCTATACGAGCCTTGTCGATTTGTATAGTGTAACTTTCCCCAAGTATTCATAGCCAAAACTTCTAATTGAGCGACCCTTGTATCCCAAGGTTGGTTCAGATGTGACATGGAAAGTAGATTTGGGCCATTCTCCTATTTGGGGTTTTGCTTTTGGTGAGTCTGGGGTCGGGGCAGGGGACGGATCTCATTACAGGCAGTGACAGGAGGTCCATCTACCAGGTAGAGTGTGATTCCCTGATGGCAGGAAACAGGAGTCTTTAATCCAGCAGATACTGGATTTTCTGCTCTGTGATTGGCACTTTGGAGATACAAGGGATGCAGCAATAAAATGAAGAGACAATAGTCATGGAAATCATGTTCTAGCAGGAGGAGGAAGACAATGAAAAGTTAATAAGTAAAAGATGTAAAATGTTAGAGGTGATAAATACTATAGGGGAAAATGAAACAAAGAAAGAGTATGGGCCTCTGATCCTGTGGAAGAAGTGAGAGAATGAGCCTTGTTGGTACCTGGAGGTACCCTGTTTTAGGCAGAAGGAACAGCAAGTGCAAATGTCCTGAGGCAGAGGCACGCCACATTTGTTTGAGGAACTACCAGGAGGCCAGTGTTGTTGACGAGAGTGAGTGTAGTAGGAGATACAGAGTTGTCTGCAGGTCTGATTACAGAGCCTTGTAGGATAGCGTGAAGTCTTTTATTTAATCTCCAAGTGAGAAGGATTCTGAGCAGAGGAGTTGATGATGGGGCTTGTGTCTTTGCTGGATCCTCTGTTCTTCCATGTGGAGAATGAACCCAGGGGGACAAAGGGAGAGGAAGAGAGACCAGATAAGAAGCTGTCCTGATACCCGGAGAGGGAGCTAAGACCAGGAACGGAGCAGGAGAAGTCGGGATAAGTGCTCGGGGAGCAGGGGAGAAGCAGCAGCGTTCAGGCAAGGTGCCAGCATCACAACTGATGATTCAAGGACAAGTTGACCAAAACATGGAAGCAAGTCCAGTGTCTGGGTGTCAGAAAGCCAGAGTCCACCCACGAAGGTCAATGCCACCTGAAGCCTGTGGACGGCCTGAAATGGCCTTTCCCTGTAGCCCTCTGACCTCGTGCACCTTGCATTTGAAGTGCTCCAGGCACTACCACAAATGAAAGTGCTTTCTTGATGGGGGGAGAGACCTTCAGCTTTATGGAGGCCTTGTGAGAACGGGAATTCAAATACTGCCAGTCGCCGCCCCCTGCCTGAACATTTCTAAAGAGGTGACATGCAATGGGATTCTGCAGAACCTTGCTTGAGTGTTATCGTGCATCGCATCTGTTAGAGTGGGAACTGGCAGGACTGGACAGATGCGATGCAAGCAAACAGGGTAGAGCCGTGCGCTGACCACTCTGCTGAAGAAAGCCCTTTGCCCTGAACGTTCCTAACTGCTAGACAAATAGAAGCGTGCAGCCGAGGACGGACATCTGCCACCAGATGGCGCTGTTTCCCCTGAACTGCCTGACTACTGGGCCCCACGGTATGACTTTCTCCCCAGGATTCTTAGCAAGTGGTGATCATTAATCTCTCCTAAAGTCGAGTGCCTGGAGCCCCAGAGAGAAGGGGTGAATGGAGTCCTGTCTCTTCTTAAGCAATTCTGCAGGCTCCCCTGGCATGAATGACTTGAAAATTTTGTTCTTCCCAATCAAGCTCTCAACAGAGATTAATACAGGGGTTCTTAGCCCCTTTGGCAGCTTCTCAACTCCTTCTCAGCATCGTGCTTTTACATGCATACAACAGAAGGCACAGGATTACAAAGGAAGCCAATTATATTGAAATGAAGTTATCAGAATATTCAAGAAAATGTGAGATATAGTAATATATGTGCTCCTTAATGCACCGAAGAATAAGATCCAGGGGCAGGCCCCCTATCAGTGTGCTTTTGAAATAGTAATGTGCAAAAATGGTATCTCGAGCTATCTGCCACAACGGTAATGTGATGTTTGTGGCCTGCAATCATATTGGACGAAACTGCTTAATTTTAGTAAGAATTTAGTGAAAACAAAGATGTTTTCCTTCCTTCCTTCCTTCCTTCCTTCTTGAAAAAAAAAACAAAAAACAAAAATACAGTCCATGAACCTCTTGAATTCCATCCAGAAATCTCTTGGAGATTGTGAGACCCTAGGTTAATAATCCTCGGTTCAATGTCTCTTTAGTGGGTCCAGCACACATTTGCCAACTGAAGGAAGCAAAATGTCGCTCGCGCTAGCCAGGCTCCACTCAAAGAAGGAACGGCTCAGTATGGGGATCCAACACTCCTTTTCCCTCCCCACCCTCCCTGTGTTACCCTGCCCTACAGTTCTTCCTCTCCTCATCCTTTCTGGTCACACTTTTTAAAGATTGTATTTATTTATTTATTTGAGAGAGAGAAAGAGAGGGTGAGTGGGGGAAGGGCAGGGGGGAGGGAGAGGGACAAGCAGACTCCCTGCTCAGTGTGGAGCCCAGTGTGGGGCTCAATCTCATGACCCTGAGATCATGATCCTGAGATCATGACCTGAGCCTTGAAGCATGAAGAGTCAGACACTTAACCAACTGAGCCACCCAGGCACCCCTCTTATCACACCTCTGAAGCTCTAAGATTTCATTACCATCTTCTCATCCTACGATTTATTCTCTCACCTTCAGCAACTGCAGCCAAAGCCACTTTTGGGGACCTCTTTGCTCCTCCCCTTATTTCTTTATCCAAAGAAAAGATTAGTCTCCCTCCGTCCCAGAAAGAACGCTCAGTCATTTTTCCTTTGCTTTTCCTTTTCTTTCTTCTCCCTTTGGAGGTAGAGGAGGAAGAGGGAGGACGTGGTAATTGATGAAAGTCAGAAAAGCCCATTCATTAGACTAACAGAAAATATGACAGCTGGAGAATCTCTACCTCATTCTACCTCAAATACCCCTCACTAGTCTCTATCCTCTACTCTGCTTTATTTTCCCCATAGCTCTCATTCTTACTTGAAATTATTTGTGTATTTACTGTGTCATTTTCCATTTCCCACACTAAAATGCAAGCTACATGGGGGAAGGAATGTCTTTTTCATGATGATCTCTCGAGTGCCTGGAACAGGGCTGGGTGTAGAGTAGATGGTCACTATTTGTAGATGCATAATTTGTTAAAGGAATGAACCGGTTTGGAATGGAGTGGGAATGCAAATAACTCCAGAATTTCAAATTTTC
This sequence comes from Ursus americanus, assembly GCF_024610735.1. Classification (NCBI taxonomy): domain Eukaryota; kingdom Metazoa; phylum Chordata; class Mammalia; order Carnivora; family Ursidae; genus Ursus; species Ursus americanus. Next base: position 7,798,207 of record NC_142160.1, on the reverse strand, counting down.
AGTCTTTCCCCTATCATTGTGTTTTATTGACTCGAGAAGTACAAAAACACCCTGAGGGAGTTGTACAGGGTGATATTAATGGAGTGGAATGCTAGTCTGGAAAGAAGGTGACTTCTTAAGAATTAAAGGAATAAAGTAGAGGATGAGCTTTGATAATTATAAGTGATACAAACATAAGTATCTTCATTTTATGTAATGCAAATACATTTTTGCCTTGTTACATAGGCTAGAAAATATTTAATGAAAACAAATGTTTTTCTCCCTTTTTTTTGAAGCATGAAGAAAGAAATCCTATATTTCATACTCTCGGTCAAATGCTTGTGAATTTCTATTGTGTGAATTTCTTTTAAATATGAAATTGAATATATATGTATATGTGGAGATACATATATGTTGCAAAGTATTACAGGCTGGGATATTTATATTAAAAATATATGTATAATCTTTTAATAGTCCAAATTCAGGTTGGTATTTTTATTATTGATTTCTTTGCGTATTGTCTTACTTTCTCATCATGCCAAGATAGACAAGGATATTTCGTCATTTTACCTTCGTTTGTGTGTCTTGGTCCAGGCAAACACAGGTGTAGTTTCCTGAGATACTGAACTGTTCCTTTTGTGACCTAACGGATAACATGAGTAACAGAAGACTCTACGTGAATAATCCGCATCATTTAAATTTTCTAAGAAGGAAAAAAGTAAGTTCTGCAAATCACAGACCTGTAAGTCAGTCTCCGTGACCGAGGAGTCAGCCGCCTGGAGGAGCTGTGAGGGACTCTGGGGCCAGAAGGTGGCGCTAGCGCGCAGTCACTGAGGCCAAGCGGCAGCTCGGGAACTTTGCCCAGCGCGCTACACTGCACCGGCGGCACACCTCTGCCCAAGTCCTCCTTAGTGCCTAGTGCCAGAGCACTAACGGTGGTATATTTTCTGACAGGTGGAAGGATGGAGACTAAGCACAAATGAGGTGAATTCAGAGCATTTAAAAACAAATAACTGGCCATTCTCCAATCTTCCAAATTTTAAGATGTTATCCTACTCTTCTTATTACCAGCCCATTTTTAATCAAATGTGTTAATAAGAACTGGAGGGTTGACTCGGGTGATTTTTGGCTACAGTGAATGAGGTCTAATAGCTAGAGTAAGAGAGAGGGTGGGTTTACCCGCTCTGGGCGAGGCACACTACCAGGAAGGTTGCACTCAGTTTGGAACGCCCTATTTTGAAAGATAGTGACAAAGTGGAACACTGTAAGCAGAATGACAAGGACGCTGAGGACTCGGGGTATGTATCTGAACTACGTACAAGAGACCTGGGGATGTTTAAAGATGAGGAGCAGCAGGAGTCAGAGAGGGAGAGGGCACAGCACTCAAGTCTTGAGGAGCCCATAAGAGAGAATGGAGTCTGGACAGGACGTGCAGCTGCTGGTCTAGGACCAATTAGGGGAAAACAAAGAACTGGAATTAGGTCCAACAAACAGAAGAAAATTCAAATAGTCACGGATGTTCAGAGATGAGGACACGTCATTAGGAAGGAGTGAGTTCTCATTCACTCAAGTCTTCAAGCATGGATAGGCTCTAGCAACGCTCTTCAGGGGTTGGGGGACGAAGGCTCGAGCATCAGATGAGTGGGAGATGAGGTCAGGGTTCACCGTATGCTAGTCTAGGTACGGGTGATAGTCCAGTATAACATTTTTACAAAGTCCCTAGAAAGACAGAGGCAACACACATCACTAATCTTAACTGATTCCACTTAGAGGACTATTATTTATTCCAATATTTTGCTTCTTGCTTTACCTTACTTTGTAAGGGTAAAATGCCATCTTTTACGAACTAATGGTAATGATAAATAGTAGTCGTTTTTAAATATACTTTACCAGGGGGCACCTGGGTGGTGCAGTCGGTTAAGCATCTGACTCTTGGTTTCAGCTCAGGTCGTGATCTCAGGGTCCTGGGATTGAGGCCCCCATCAGGCTCTGTGTTCAACCTGGAGTCTGCTGGAGACTCTTTCTCCCTCTCCTTCTGCTCCTCCCACTGTTCTCTTCACTTGAATAGATAAGTCTTCAAAAAAAAAAAAAAATATATATATATATATATATATACTTGACCTGACAAAATAAAAAGTTTGGCAACCCTCTACTGAAATCTCTTACCTGTCTTGAAATATAACAATAAAAATTGAAATAAAAAAAATCAAAGCGCTGTTTTGCTTATTGACCTTTAAGGTTCCTTCCAATCCTGAGATGCTCTCATTCTAGAAACTAATTATTGAGCATTGTTAGGGACTGAGATTCTCTTAGACTTGCTTTTTCTCCCGGGTGACTCTAGAACGGTGTTAGCGCATGTCAGGGCCTCCTGTGCCTGGCCCACCCCTTTACGCTCATTACTTCCTGATTTTTCTTCACACTTTGACCACATAAGTGTGTACCTCTGAACACTATCGTTGAGATTTTGCATGTATTTAGACTTGATGAAAACAGGATCAGAGAAAATGTGTCCTTTTTCATTTTTCCTCTTTTGCTCAACATTTTTAAAAAAGATTGATCAAGCTTGTTGGATGTAGCCTTTGTGGCTGAACACAGTCAGACTATGACACACTATATCAATTTTACTTTGATGGATGCCTTTTCCAGTGTTTTTTGCTGTTCTGAATAACACTGCTCTGGACATTCTTAGTCATGTCTCCTCGTGCAGAAGAGTTGATGTAAGTTGACTATTTTGTATGAAACACAAGTTTTGTGAAAATCAGATATGCTTTCCATGCACGATCACTTGACCCAGTCGTTATTGCCCAGGAGGGACGTATGATGAAATACAATGTATTAACACAACCAGGAAACAAACATCTAAAAGTATTATGTACACTCTTAGAAGTATGGTCATTTATCAATTTGCCATTCCCCCCCACTACTTCCCCAATTCAGAGATCTGCCTGAAGTCTTTTCCATTCCTTTCCTTTCTTTTAAACTTCATTTGGAGAAAATTTTACACACATACAAAAACTCACAAAACATGAGTACACAACTTAATGAATAAAGGTAAAGTATCTACCCTTTGTGTCAAGAAACATTTCTAGCAGCGGAAAGGTCCCTCCTGGTCACGTTCCCCTCCCCCTCCCTTTATGTTCATCACTTCCCTGTGTTGCTTCCTCGATTTTCTTCAACTGCATACGTGTGTGCCCGTCAACACTGTCTCGGTTCTTGCCATTCTTGACCTTCGTAAAAATGGAATCATAGGGAACGTTATGGATTGAATGTTTGAGTCCTCCCCGAGTTTCTATGTTGAAACCCTGCCACTCAGTGGTGATGGTATTAGAAGGTGGGTGTTATACGCAAATAATGAATCATGGAGCATTACATCAAAAACTAAGGATATACTGTATGGTGACTAACATAATAAAAAATTATTATAAAAAAAATAAGGTGGGGGCTTTTGGGGGGTATTTAGGATTAGATGAGGACATAAAGGTGGGGCCTCATGAGTGGCATTAGCGCCCTTCTTCGAGTCACAGAAGAGGTGGCCTCCCCTCTGCCATGTGGCAGACAACAAGAGGTAATTCTGAAGAGGGATCCCACCAGAACCCTGCTGTGCAGCACCCTGATTGTGCACTTCCAGCTTCCAGACTAAGAGAAATAAATTCCTGTTGGGTATAAAGACAAGATTCATTTTGTGTCTACTTTCCTTTGCCCAACATAAAAAAAAAATTATTCATATTGTTTGTGACTATTGTTTATTTTTTAAAGTTTTAATTTAAATTCCCACTTATTAACATACAGTGTTATATTAGTTTCGGGTGTACAATATAGTGATTCAACATTTCCTTCCATCACCCACGCTCATCACAGCAAGTGCCCTCCTTAATTCCCATCACCTGTTTCTCCCATCCCTCCATCCACCTGCCCTCTGGTAACCATCAGTTTGTTCTCCATAGTTAAGAGTCTGTTTCTTTGTGTGTCTTATTTTTTTTCCCTTTGCTCCTTTGCTTTGTTTCTTAAATTCCACATATGAGTGAGATCATATGGTATTTGTCTTTCTCTGACTTATTTCACTTAGCATAATACTCTCTAGCCCCATCCATATCATTGCAAATGGCAAGATTTCATTCTTTCCTATGGCTGAGTTATTTTATTACATATATAATGGAATATTATAGATATATATATTTACATATGGAGATCTTTATCCTCTCTTCAATCGATGGACAGTTGAGCTGTTGCTCTAATTTGGCTATTGTTGATAATGCTGCTATAAACATCAGGGTGCACGTATCCCTTTGAATTAGTACTTTTGCACCCTTTGGGTAAATACCTAGTCACGCAGTTGCTGGATCATAGGGTAGCTCTATTTTTAACTTTTTGAGGAACCTCCACACTCTTTTCCAAAGTGGCTGCACCAGCTTGTATTCCCACTGACAGTGCAAGAGGGTCCCCTTTCTCCACATCGTCGCCAACACCTGTTGTTTCTTGTGCTGCTTTGATTTTTGCTGCTACATGGAATACCACTGTATAGAAATTCCACAACTTATCAATTTTACTCTGGTGGTCATTTTTTCCTAGTATTGTGATTATGAACACTGTTGCCCTGGGCAGCTTACAGGTCTCCCGAGGCGCTTATACAAACATTTTCTAGGGTATATCTATATCTATATCTGTCTATATATCTATCTATCTAGAAGTAAGATAGCTAGATCAAGAGAATGCGTATCTAAAGTTAGAATAGTGCCAAACTGTTTGCCAGTATGGAAACGCACATTTATATTCCCATCAACAATGCATATGAAATCTCATTCATCGCTCCATGCTCTTACCAACGTTTGACATTGTTAGACTTTTTAAATCCAGCCAGTCTTGAGAATGTGCAATGACACCTCATTGTGCCTTTGATTTATGGAGCCTCTGTATTAATAAAGGTGAGTATATTTTTATTTGGATTCCCACATTTGTTAAGTGCTTAAGTCTTCTGCTCATGTTTTCTACAGAGTTGTTTTATGGCCCGTAAGAATTCTTCATTTATTCTGAATAATGTGTTGCAAATATCTTTTTCCACTCTGTGGTATGCATTTTCATTTTTTAATGGTATCTTTTGGTGAACCAAAGTGTTAATTTTAATATAGTCCGATTTATTAATGTGTCTTCAATAGCACCTTCTACGTTCTGTTTAATATTTTCATACTCGGTGATTACGAAGATAGTCTACTACGCTGCCTTGTAAAAGATTTATTGTTTTGCCTGTCACTTTTAGAGCTTTAATTCCCTAGAGCTGATTCGTATGGTTTGAAGTAAAAATCAAGACCTTTCCTTCCTTCCCTCCCTCCTCCTTTTCTCACTTAAGGGTATTCAATTGTTACAGCACCATTTATTTAAAAAGACATTCTTCCCCTATGACTTTTCAGTGGCTCTGTAGTTATAAATTAAGTGATAATTTATGTATGAATCTGCGTCTGGGTTTTCCACTTCGTACCATTGTCTACTTGTCTATCCCTGCACCAGCACCTCAGGTCTTGTGTCCATAGCACTGTAATTAGTCTCGATATATGATCGAGCAAGTTCTGCCATCTTGCTCTTCTTCAGCAGCGCCCTGGCTCTTCTTTGCCCTTTGCTTTTGCACTGAATCTTCAGTACTGTAAATGTGGATGCATTTAGCTTCATTTCTTTCCTTCCTCCCTCTTCCCACTCACTGTCCCTAGGAAATATTTCCATCCAAATCCATTTCATAACAACACACTTGCTTATGCAATTCTTGTAGCTTTCTTATAGATGCAGAAGATTTGAATTAAAGGAGGATTACTCTCTCCTACTTTTCCAGTAAAAAAAAAATTTTTTCCCCTACATATCTATTAGAGTGGAAACAAGACCAGAGATGAACTCTCCTTAATGCCTTCACATCTCGCTTACAAATGACCTCGATGGATCATTCAGACCAACTTTATAGTTCATGTGACTTGAGAAACCAGACGACATAAAATAGCAAAGTGCCAGAGTGCCACCGTATCTTCACCCTTGTCACTCCTATGCCAGCTTCTCCGGTGGTCCCAGTCACCTCCTTCACTCCTCCCAGCCCTTCCTCTCCTCCTTGGTGATGTTTGGCCTCATCTTTCCAGACACCCAGGGCACCCATGTTCTTCCTTCTAACTTTCTATTGAGTCTGTTTCAGGAATTCCACTCAAATTTGTATTGCCCATAAAGCTCCTATCTCCCCCAGTGGTGTCTGTATCTAAACCATCACCAAAGACACCTAACAGAATCTCACAAGCTCTAAATGTATTATGTTGCCTTTATATAAGAACATTGACATAACTTAGCATTAGGAAAACTAGGGTAAAATTTGCACAAGAAAGGGTCTGTGTCTGTGCTGAGGGTCAATCTGCAAGAACGCTACAGTGCAATATACAACTTGACCGTCCCCAAGGAGATCTTGGTAGATAAAAGGAATATGGAGATAGAGCAGCTTATTTTCTCAGACAGTGTCCCAAAAGACAAGAGAGGAATCTCTGAGGCATAAGAAACTCTGCTAGGCCAACTGCTAAGGAAGCTTGAAACACAGACATTATCAATGAACTTGATTCTGTAAACATTCCTAAGCAAACGGGAGGTGGGAGTGGGGAGGACCTACCAATAGAAAAGATCTAGTTAATGGTATATTGATGATGTCACAAGGGACATTTAAGGTTAGAAACTATGATTTTCAGAGCTGCAGCTTTTTGATTAAAAATACAGTCCTTTCCAAATTCCTCAGACATCTGGAGTAAGTTCTAATAATGAACTTATTCTCCCTGGCTATTCTTAGCAATTTTGATCCTTTTCCTTCTAGTCTCTTCTCAACAAGGTTCTAAGTAAAGTGACAAAAATTCATGGAAGGAAGTCTAGGCACCAGCCTGAGATGGCTGTGAGGAAGCAAGAATCTTCTTGGTGTCACGGAAACCACAACACACACGCCCCACTCCCCGGGGCCACTTGCCTTACCTCTTCTGTTTAGGAAGCCCACACATTTGGCCACTGAGGTTGGTCAGGCTCATCTTTTACCAGTTCCTTCACAGAAGTTTGGAGGCCACTAAGAGTCACTAGGGGGAGATTGAGTTACATGTGGAGAACTGGAGGAAATGTATTTTACAGATGTTCTTTCCAGTTTGACTGTGAAAGCCCACATCTGCTCACTCTTGTGTATTACTTGGATAAGACCTCTCCACGCGTCATCAGCCACCTGCTCCAGAGCTGCCACAGAACAACTGGATTTGACACATTCATCTAGAAAATAAACCACTTCATGATTAATGTCAGTTTCACAGTATTTCAGGAAATGGATGTCACCCAAATGCCTGCAACCTAAGAGAAATTTATGGCAAGTGTGCTAGTGAATAGAGCTAAACTCAAAAGCCTCATTAAAAACCTTCAACTTTTCATTGTATTTGATGGCTATTCATCAGAGACCTGACCTGAGTGAGTTAAGCAGATGAGGGGTATATGTTTTGATATTAAAAAATGATCCAAATCTGATAAGTAAATTCAGTAAGGTTGTCCGATTCACAATCAATATACAGAAATCTGTTGCATTTCTATACACTAATAATGAAGTAGCAGGAAGAGATATTAAGAAAACAATCCTATTTACAATTGCATCAAAAATAATAAAATACCTAGGAATAAGTTGACAAAAGAAATTCTGAAAACACTGATGAAAGAAATTGAAGATGAAAAAAACAAATGGAAAGGTATTCCATGCTCGTGGACTGGAAGAACAAATATTGTTAAAATGTCCATACTATCTGAAGCAATCTATAGATTTAATGCAATCCCTATCAAAATGCCAACAGTAATTTTCACAGAACCGGAACAAATAATCCTAAAATCTGTATGGAACCACAAAAGACCCGAAATAGCCAAAGCAATCTTGAAAGAGAACAAAACTGGAGGTATCACAATACCAGAGTTCAAGATATACTACAAAGCTATAGTAATAAAAACAGTATGGTACTGGCACAGAAACAGACACATAGATCCATAGAACAGAATACTGAGCCCAGAAATAAATCCATGATTATATGGTCAACAAATCTTCAACAAGGGAGGCAAGAATATGCAATGGGAAAAAGAAAGTCTCTTCAACAAAGGTGTTGGGAAAACTGGATAACTACATACAAATGAATGAAACCTCACCACTTTCTTATGCCATACACAAAATTTAACACAAAATAGGTTAAGGACCTAAGTGTGAGGCCTGAAACTATAAAAATCCTAGAAGAGAGCATAGGCAGTGATTTCCCTGACATCAGCCATAACAACATCTTTCTGGATGTCTCCTAAGGCGAGGGAAACAAAAGCAAAAATAAAAAGCTTCTACACAGCAAAGGAAAAAAATCAACACAATTAAAAGACAACCTACTGAATGGGAGAAGATATTTGCAAATGACATATCTAATAAAAGGTTAGTGTCCAAAATATATAAAAAAACTGATACAACTCAACAAAGAACAGCTCAACGAAAAACAAAGAATCTAATTTAAAAGTGGGCAAAAGACATGAACAGACATTTCTCCAAAGAAGCCATCCAGGTGGCCAACAGACACATGGAGAGATGCTCAACATCACTCATCACCAGGGAAATGCAGATCAAAACCATGAGATGTCACCTCACCTCACACCTGTCAGAAGGGCTAAAATCAAAAACACAAGAAACAACATGTGTTGGCAAGGATGTGGAGAAAAAGGAGCCCTCGTGCACTGTTGGTGGGAATGCAAACTGGGGCAGCCACTGTGGAAAACAGTACGGAGGTTCCTCAAAAAATTACAAACAGAATCACCTCATGATCCAGTAATTCCACTACTATGTATTTACCCAAAGAACACGAAAACACTAGTTTGAAAAGGTATATGCACCCCTGTTTTTACTGCAGCGTTGTCTACAGCAGCCAAATTATGGAAGCAGCCCGAGTGTCCACGGACAGATGAATGGATAAAGAAGAGGTGGTTCACACACACACACACACACACACACACACACACACACACACACACTCACACACGCACACTTAAATATTACGCAGCCTTATAAAAGAATGAAATCTTGTCCTCTGCAAAATAGATGGATGTACAGAGTTTTATGCTAAGTGAAGTCAGTCAGAGAAAGACAAATACCATATGATTTCACTCATATGTGGAATTTAAGAAACAAAACCAACACACAAAGAAAAAAAGACACGAACAGCAAACCAGACTCTTAAATACAAACTAGCGGTGCCCAGAGCGGAAGTGGGGGGAGGGGTAAACAGTAGAGGGGATGAAGAGGACATTAATCACGATGAGGACTGAGTCATGGAAAGAATTGTAGAATCCCTATCCTGTACACCTGAAACTGGCAGAACACTGTTTAGTGGAATAAAAAAAAAACAAAGATCCAAAGGTGGGCAGGACAAGGCTGGTATGGCGAGTCACTGTCACCTGGAACGCAGACATCTTCCTTCCTTATGCCCCCCTACCGGGGCCCCTCAAGCTCACTTCACCATGCAATATGGCTGCCAGAAGGGAACCCCTCGTCGTGTAGTTCAGCAAAGCCTGAGCGAAGTGAACAGGTTAAAAGAAGGACCAGAATGGGAGGATGGAGAGGCTTTGCCTTTGAGGGTCAGAAGAGAAAACAGGGAAAGGAATTTCCCCTAACAGAGCAGAGGTCAGAAGTCAAAAGTTGTCACAAGTCTTTGCTCGCATCTCTGTCTAGATCTCAGATTATAGGGAAGCCAAAAGGATCTTGATTCCTGCGTTCAAGCGGCTCTCCCGAGAAGCTGTGAGCCAGCACCGCAAGAACAGAGCGTGTCTACCTCACGCCCACCCTCCCCATGCTTGGCCTCATCTCCAGCCCCCAGTGCGGTCGTGCTCCCCCCAAGCTCCTTCCAAGCCCTGGCTTCAGGGAGGACAAGAAAACCTGTATCACTGGCCAAAGCCATGACTCTGCCGGTGATCGTCCCATTCAAACACTCACCAAAGACACTGAAAATTGATCGTTGTAATCGCTTGACACTTTTTACCATTTGGGAGTAAAACAGTATTTCACTGCTTTATCTTAGATGTATTTTATTTCTAGTAAGCTTGGATTTTGTTTCATGTTTCTTGGCCTTTTTTTTTTTTTTTTTCTATTTCTGTTGGGAATTTTTGCTCCTCTCCTTCGCATGTTTAAAAACTGGAGTGTTAAGGGGTTTTATTTTCAACTTGCCCGGGGTCTTTGTGCACTGAGGTCATCATCCCACTGTCGGTCTTTGTTACACACCGATCGAATCCACTGCTCCGTTCTTCAGCTCTATCTGCCCCATTATTTATTCCATCTATTATATTCTGTCTTTAAAGATCAGTTTTCACCTGGCGCTTTTTGGATTTCTTATTGTCGCACGTATCCATCATCCCTTAGGACAGGCATTTTTCCCGGTTCTTTTTAAATTCCTGCCCAGCACTCCTGCTTTGGATGGAATCTAAAGGGCTCGTCTGTGGGAGTTCCCATGAGTTTGAGGAGAGGAGGACACTGAGCCCCACGGTGGAGCCCCGGGCACTCCAGAACCACGGCTGGTGTTTGCCATTTGCTGTCCTCTTACAGGGCGACCCCTCTGGTCAGGAATGCATCTTTAAAAACTTGGGGGAAGCAGCACGGGGGAGGGGGGGGGAGTCTCCTCCCCAGGCTGTAAGCAATAGCTCTGGGATTGAGGGGAAGCAGAGTGGGCATTCTGAGACGGCTCGGTCCTGTGCCTTTCATCCCCTACCCACCCCCACAAGGCTTTGGTGCCTGTGTCCCCGCCACGTGGCAGAGGAAAGGGAAGGGTCAGCCAGCGCTTTCTCCAATGAGCTGGAGGAGAGGCGAGTGCAGGATCTCATCAGCTTACCTCCCCCTGTGCTCGTCCCCTTACCGCAGCCACACACCTGTCCGAGCACGTCCCAAGACAACCTTCGGTCTCCTTCCTCACTTTTTGTTATCTCTGGTTTCTAGAATCCATCCTGTTTCCTCTTGGGTCTTGAGATTCTCCAGGGCTGCTTGTGGGGGGCAGAGCCAGCAGCCTGGGTGGTGGTCATCGTACTCCTTTCTTAGAGCTGCTGAAACGAATTGCCACAGACTTGGTAGCTTAAAGCAACAGAAATGTATTCCCGCACAGCTCTAGAGGCCGGAAGTCCAAAATTAAGCTCTTGGCAGGACTGGCTCCTTCTGGAGGCTCTGAGGGAGACTCCGTTCGGCGCCTCTTGCCTGGTTTCTGGTGCCTTTCCGCAATCCTTGGGGCTCGTTGGCTGCAACGCGTCCCTCAATCCCTGCCTTCAACTTCACATTGCCCCTCCCCGTCTGTGTCTTCACCTCTTCTTCTAAGGATGCTTGTTGTGGGATTTAGGGCCCGCTCAGATAATCCAGGAAGGCCTCAGCTAGAGATCCTTCACTTAATTACATCGGCAAAGGCCCTTTTTCACACTCACAGTTTCTGGGACCACCACTCAACTCCCTGTCGACATCTTGGCAGAGGCTAAAAACTCCCAGGGCAGCTGGTCCACCCGTATGTGTTTCCATTAGTTCATGGAAGCAGGCCATCTGTGCCCCTGACATCACCTGGCCCTCTTGTGAAACGTGCATTCTTGCCCTCACGGGCCAGATTCCTCCCGTATCCACCAAACGGTTCCTCTTTCTCAAATGTTCAGGTCACTAGAATTTTCCTTTAAGGAGTCCTTTCTCGGTCAGCCTTGGAGGAAAGCCATGCACGTGTCCTAGGTCCTTTGACCTTCTCTCCTCTCTGTCAACCTTAAGAGAGACTTAACAGACATGTCTAGTGGGGCCAGACTATATAAAAATCTATAAGCCATTAACCATAGGTATATGAAACCAATAAGAATCAATTCCCACACTTGCCTTCAAAGCAGGCTAGGCTTCAGAGGCGACCTGAACAGTCCCGGTCTGCAGCCGGGCTTGTGATCAGAAGGGGCTGGCCAGGAATAGTCAGCTCCTCCGAGGTTACAAATGGTCCGACCGTCGGGAGAAGGAGGCTCTCCGGCGTCCTCTCGGGAGGATGATTCATCAGGAGTTTCGAAGGCCATTCCTTAACATGGCGAGGGAACGAAGGCCCAGGAAGGATTTAACAAGGAATTAGTAATGGCCAAGCTCCTGAAATAATTGGGCTTTGAAAATCCTGAGTTTTGCTTTTCTAAATGACTCCGGGTTGCATTATGCCTATTGATCTTCCCGAGCTTTCACAGCCTGTAAATGATGAGCCTTTTACCACACTCCATGACTGAAGGGCACACAACTGTGAGAACAGCTCATTTCATTTTTTTCGATTTATACAAAAGTGCTGTGGCCCAAGCCCTCTAGGTACCCATCTCAATACATAAATATGCCAATTAAGCTAAATGGAAATCCTGCAGGTTAAAAGTACCTCATAAAAGAAGGAGGCTTTTTCCAAAGCCAGAAAGTTTATCCACAGAGGAAATACCAAATCAACAAAAGTAGGTTTGTGCCAAACCATTAAGAGGGGAAAAAAAAAATCAAGAATTCTGGGATCCGAAGAGGAAGAAAAAACGTTTTCCTCCCAAAGCAAACAGAGAAGAAATACCTCTAAGCGGTGAACTCAGAATTCTAAACAACTGAATTTCTATTTATTGTATTTTTCTAGCAGGGATTGGTGGTGGTGGTGTTGGGGGAGAGGCTGGGAAGGGGAAGGAAGGCAGTTCCAGAATGAACTGACACCAAGAGTGTGTTAGGTACCCATCAAATGTCACAAAGGTGGGTGTGGGCAAACCAGGGTCAGAAACACCATAGCTTGCTTCTCAAAGTACGGTCCTCGGTGCTGGTACCCAGCACCATAAGAATCACCACTTGGGAGTTGGTTAAAAATAGACTCTCAGCACCCCCATCCCCCACCCCCACTAACTGAGGCAGAATCCTCATTTTGGCAAGATCTGCAGGGGATTCTCAAGCACATTAAAGCGTAAGTAGCCCTGATTCAAAGTGAATGGCCAGTCAGATACTCACCACCCAGCCCTGCAAAGCTCAAGCTAATTCTGCCAGCCAGTAGCATTCACGGACTGGTGCTCTGGCTCTAGTCATGAGATGAGGGGAACAGATAAATAGGTGTTCACCCAGCCTCAGTCAATGTGAGCCTAAGAATCTCGGGAGACGCTCCTGAATGCGTTTAGACGTTCAAACTCACATTTACACATCTCCAAATTCTTGATGACCAGCTTTCAACCAAAAACTGGTTTTCCAGAGTCTTCTCTGACTGATGCCTTATTTCAGATCTCATGTAATTCGAGAGCACTCTTCAGAAAAACTTGGCAGAGAGCCACAGATGGTAGCAGGTGAAAGGATTTTTACCTGATGTTCTTGGTTAAAATGGGGGGGGGTTGGCTGAAAGTATTGCATAATCCTTCCAATTTTTCTCCCACCCTTACCAAAAAGGCATAAAGGTGACAGACCCAACAAGGTCAACATTACCAAAATCATTTAGTGAAACCCCCAGCAGCACTCACGTGTTCCCTCACTCAGATGCTCCCTCAGCCACTGATTCCGGAGGCTCTTCTCCGTCACCTACTTGACGAAACTCACTGCCCTTGGACTGCCGCCCCTCCCCCCCTTCTCCTCCCGCCAAACCTTCCAGATAGCAATAATTGCCCATCTTCCTTAAGACCTTCCTTGGTTTCTCTGCCATCTGTCTCTATCTCCACTTTTCTACGGAAACAAGACTTGAAGCCCTAGGAAAGATAGGGACTTGTGACCGCCCACTAGGGACTAGGAACCGAGAAGAACACTTACGATGGCTTCCAAGCAACTGCATTTTGTATGTTCTCACCCCCATGACTCCGCTCTCCATTCGCTGCCTCTCTTTCCCCTAATCGTTCATCCCCTCCAGGTAGAACAATCATCACAGATTTTTTCCATTTCCCACCAGGCTGAGGACGGCAACTCGAGCAGCTATGGTGCGGGGCAGGCACTGTATCGGACATTCGACTCACTTCTCAATTACACTTACACCATACCCCTCAGGCACTTACTCCCTTTTGACAATCAGAAACACGAGGCTCAAAGGAGTTAAGTAACTTACCTAAGTTTGCGGAGTGGTTGGTCAGGAGCCAGTTACACCCAAAATATGGCCAGCAGGAGCCTGCTGCTCTCTGGGGGAAGCCGGATCGGAACTCTGGGAGCTGGAGGTACCTGGAGGACAGCAGGCGCCCTGTAAGGCTGGGGTACCTCCCTGAGAGGGCTGGAGGGACGGGGTGCTGCAGATGGACGCAGACAGTGGCCACTGTGGGAACTGCTAAGCTGATGGAACAAAGCTGGGAGGAGAACAATTTCCAGGATGCTGGCACTGATATCGGAAGAGTCAGGTCAATGGGGAAGAAACTTCACTTCATCTCTAAGCCCCATGCCCCTAAATGACCAATTTTCAAGTAGGTATTATCAAAATTTGGGTCCACCCAGTGGACACTGATGTAGGTTTTTGTTTTTTTTTTTTTCCTATGCCTGATGTTGTCTACGGACAGAACAGGTAGAATCATGTTGATTTAAGTGACCAAGCTTTCATATCCAATAGACGTGGACTCCAAGCGTGGCTCTTCCAAACACTTGCTCTGTGGCTTTGTGCAAGTTCCATGTCTCCCTGGGCTTCAGGCGCCTCATCTGTAAATGGGGGGACAGTGATGTCTAGCTCACTCGACTGATGCGACGTCTGAGATCATGCATGAGAAGCACTTACTTCATTGAAACTCTCCCTGAGTTGTTTGATAGGCTGAAGCCTGGGGAGGAAGAGGAATACGACAGTCTCTGCTCTCAAGGGAGAATAGCGGTGAGGGGAGAGGAGGCATAGACTATAAACTGGGTGAACCACCCATGTAGCCAGCTTTGTCTCGTGGGATTCCCACGGGGAAGCATAGGTCGGGTAAACATGGGGGGTGAGTATCACACAGAGCGGCAGAATGATAAAAACGAGGGGTACGTGGGGGGCAGACTGCAGCTCACCTGAAGTGGTAACTTTCTCACAATTAACAATGTCAAAAAAACCCTCTCGACAGTGAAGGAATGAGTTTCCCAACACTGGGATTATACAAGCCAGAGACGACGGCCCTGCATCGGAAGTGCTATATAAAGAGCCTTCAGAGGAACAAGCTGCTTTGCTCCCACCCATCTGCTGGACCTTGATGTCTGAGAGACTCTCAAGATGACGGCATCCCTTCTCCTCCTCTCATCTTTCATCCTCTCCCCCCGGCCACTCTGCCACTCCTCTCATTGTCTGCAGCCCCTCTTCTGAGCTCCAGACACGGTATCGGTATCGTATCGTATTGCCGACTGCACGCGGATGGCCCAATTCCCCAAGCAGAACCCATGATCCTCCCCCCTTGTCCCCTCCCATCTGTGAGCAAGGACGCAAAGGCATTTCATGGGCACCTCACTTTCAAAGGACGTCCCTGCTGGGCTGCCTGGGAAAAGAGAGAGGACGTACTGTCAGTAGAGGGAGATGTCAGACAAGAAAAGAGTCTCATAGGCCCTGTCACTATGATTTTAAATCCCCCCGCTTTTTTTTTTTTTTTGGTCTTAAAAAAAGATTTTAAAATTTGCGAGTTTTTGAGCTCTGAAAAAAATTAATGTTGTTTTAGAACTTCTGACAGCGTGTTTTCTATAGTTGGGCGGGTTCTTTCTGTTAAGCTGCCTTATGCAAGTGAAGCAATATTTGCATTTAGGTTTTAACATCTGCAACACTCACAATCGCAGATATTTAGCTCTGCCTTCTCCCTGCCACCCACTGTGCAGAGGGTCCTCCCCACAGAGCCCAACGGGCTGTGCTCTGTCCAGGCCCTACACAGCCACTGAGGTGGATCTGAAGAGGAAGACATATCTCACAGGCCAGAGCCCCAGGTTTAGCAAGATGCTCTCTGCGGTTCTGGGTACCACTGCCTCTCTCCGTCACAGGCCAGGTTCCAGTCCGGCAAGGGCGTGTGGCCAGCCCACCTCTTGGCTCCATTTTGTCCCCATCCTAGCATTTCTTTGTTAATTCTGCCCAAGTATAGTTTATATTTTACCACCATCTACAATGTATCCTTGGAAACTAATGTAAATCCTTTTGGAAAAAGGCAGGATGGAGGGATGCGTGGATGGATGGATAGAGAGAGAGAGGCAGAAAGATAGATACATTTCCACCTAGGAAAAGGGCTATTGATAAATTCTGACTATTTCCATTGATTCCACTTATAGATCCCCTCTCTTCTCTCCCTCTAATTTAAATTCTCCTTGCACTCATTCTCCTCGCCTGCCTCCTGGGTCCCATCCCTGTTCCTCTCCTCATCTCTGGGCCAAGATAGGGTTTAAGGTAATTACAGACCTAACACTATTAGCACTTTCCAGAAAAAAACCCCAAAACCCCTCTTAAATGTGTACCAGTAATGCTAGGCCAGTCTTGATCTCATTGGCAGTCATCGCGCTCTTGTTCCATTCTCTGGTCCATCCCTGGTCCTCATTTTGGAGAGCTTACCTCCACCTTGCATCCTGCCCAGCATGGCCTCAGTCTGGTTTTCTCCAAGAATTAAGGTCAATTTTAACCTGAAGCGTTTGGGTACGATTGTACTAAGATGGATGAGAATTCCGGAGGGAGGAGAGCCTGGAGGAGAGAACTGTCAGAGGAGAAAGAAGCCCTTGTGCTAGCTTCTGGTGAGAAGTCACGCACTGGGAACTTCCTATAGACCTAGAATAAAGTATTAGCGCCCATGGGAACACGCACACACATACAACCGGGCCGGTCACATTCTAGCCGTGCTGTTAACACTCACACACGTCCTCACATTTACCCCTGGCGGAGGGTGGGGGGAGACTCAATCCTCACCACGGTTCAGCTCTCGTTTGCTCATCAGAACAATGGTTTTACTCGGGAGGAGTTCACCTGAAAGCAAAGCCTACTGAGTCAGTTCGACCCTGGCGCCTCATCCCACTCCAACTACGAAAACCTTCATTCAGTAAACATCTATTGATCACCTGCTGTATGCAAGGGAATCTGATAGGCAAACGCAGCGCGGGTGGAGAGTAGAGATGCAAAGCTGTGTTTGAGTCAGTTCCGTAGGACTCTTTGTGGAAAGTCCCATAAAGAAAATATTTATTCAGAATTGGCAAATCAAAGTCACCAGATGTGCTGAATCATGAATTTGCTTGGCATTCATTGCCGTGACATTAATCAGGCAGAATTCTTCCCCAGTTTGTATGGACATACTGTGCATTTCAGCCTCTAACCATGAGCACCAACTCCCCAGGAAATGCAGTTATCATCAATGACGCGCGTTACTGAGTCATCAACAGCTAGGAGAATCATTCCCGAACCACTGGAAGAGGGAGCAGGTTGGACAGGGAGCTGGTAAATGCTCTTCCAGGAAAGAGGGGAAGAAGCAGCAAAATGGGGGGCCTCATGGGGGTGGGCGTCTCTCTCCAAGAATGTGGTCTTAAGAGAAGCTAGGCAGAGAAGCCTAAATGTCCTACGTATTTTCTTCTGGTGTACCTGCAGTCGTGATGTTTTCATCCAAAGCTATGGATTACAACAACTCACTCTGGCCTAAAGCCACTCAACAGCCCTCAATCTTGAGCACTTTGCTACAAGACCTTGGTTTGGCTTGTGCCTCCTCCCACGGAGGGTCTCTCTTGAATTGGCAGTGTTTTCGCTCCCGCTTCCCTGGGTTTGGCACGGATAATACTTATGCTTTTATGCTTAGCACCGGGGTCTGCTTTTGCTATTTCCTTTTGTAAGAACCTGTTTCCTTCCTGTTTCTAAGCTGAGGCAGTAAAATCATTCAGTTCTGTCCTCTCCTTAAAGCCACCATCACTCCTAACATATTATGACAGTGTACATAAAAAAGTGCTTCATAAACAGGAAAGCAACATACAAATGTTAATTGACGTGATTCTAAGTAGCTGTTCTAAGTATCTCAAGTTGACTTCCAATCACAATTCCTGTTATCAGGTCAGATATGACATCAAATTGCCCTCCTTGCTGCTGTGATGACTGAGCCATCCAGGCACGATGCTATTATGACAGCTGGGAATCATTTGAAAACGAGCTTCACTTCACTTGGCATATCAGATGATAATTTTAAAATCTCGATCCTATTTTTTTCCCCCAAGTATTAGAATTGGTTCACATTCAAGAGGCACATGCCCCCCACAGGAGAGGGGCTCAGACATGCAGCTGGTGATGGGACATCAAACCAGGAGCAGGGGACCTGGTTGCACAGTAAATCCTGACGGAGGCATCATGAGGATGGTCAGCCAGGAGGGAAGCATTTGCAATTCAAGGCCAGTTTTGACAGGGGACAGGTGGTGATCTTGGCAGCTGATGGATTTCAGAGAGAGCCAGCCAAGGACCCCCATGGGTGTGCTGGCAGGAGGGCAGAGCCTTCCCAGAAGTGCTGGGAGGGATGGGGTTGTGGCGAGCAAACACATCAGTGATGACTAGGTTCGGTGACAGTCCCTGGGAACTTGTATAAGGACGCTTAGACACAAATGTCACATTTCCTATTTTTGTTCTCCTGGGAACTTTCCCCCTCCTCACAGGTTCACCCCATTCAACAGATGCTCCCAGACATATGAGAACTCAATTTAGACTCCATTTACCATGCCTACTACCTAATAAAAAAACTCCCTAAAAATATTTAGCATGAATTCAGTAGCTGTTAGGTGAAGCTGCAAAAATCCCCTCTTCCCATGTTGCCAAACTTCTGGCTTTGTAGACGCGGAAGAGTACATAGGGTGTAACAGCACTTGAGCCAAAAGATGGAGAGAGGGAAGGATGCCGGTATATTTGCACATGTGTGTGCAAGAAGGGTGAGAAACTCAGAACATTAGTTGACTTGGCCGCGTGGATGGGAAGGCTAGGGGACAAGGCTTGGGTGGAGACCTCACTGTACATTCTTTTTGCATTTTGAGTTTTGAACCAAGTGACTATACTGACAATTCAAACATTAAATTTTGCTAGTTCCCAGCATTGTGACCATGTGTCACCTCGCTCTTAATTGCTGCTCATGCGAGGCCCTTGACTTCCTTACCATCACCACTCATCTTCTTGATGGCCGTGCCTTTTGGGGACATCACAACACTGTCACTGACTGTTGTCAAGCACAGGGAACTTTTCTGGTTTTGTGAAAAGATTAATTTTTTTTTTCTCTTTCTGTCCATATCTCTCTAGGGCATGTGGTCTAGTCTTACTTTAAGTGGAAACACTGGTAGGCAGAAAGGTGTCCTCAGGTCAGTCTGGCAGACTGTCGTATGTTCTGAGATGTGGGGCGGAGACTGAAGAAAAGACTTCAGCCCATATAAAGACCAAGATGGGGCTCCAGTCTAACCAAAGTTGGAGGACGTTGTTACGCACTTTGTCACGGCGGATCTGGATACGGGGACCCAGCGCTCACCCCATTTTCCCGCTATTCTGCACATCCAAACTCCTGGGGAGAGCTGTCTTGATCTGCTTTCTCCACCTTATCATTATTCCCTTCACTCTTCACTCCTGCAACGGCTGTAATCAACGTCCGTGTGATTCGTTCCAATGGCCAAACTCCATTGCCATCGTATTTGACCTGACGGCCACATGTGACACAAACTGATCCTCCCTTCTCCTTGAAGTGATTTCTTCTTTTGTTCCGTGTCACTCCACCAGTCAGATCTTACTGTGCCAACTGCTCAGTCTCTTCTGATGACCCTTTCTTCTCCAAGTTTTACATATTACGGTTCCCTGCTCTTGGTTTTCTTCTCTCTACACTACCTTCCGGGGGACCACATCCAGGTCTGGGCTCTAATTACCACCTGTATGCTCCATGACTCTCCAACCCCGCTATCCAGATTCTCTCCTTCGGTGTCCCCATGCGCACATCTAGCCGCCTGCCTGATAACTCCACTTTGACAGCAAGTGGCCATCTCTGACCCCATGAACTCACAACAGAACTCTTGATTTCCCCTCCCAGATCTGCTCCCCACCTACTCTTCTCCATCTTAGTAAACAGCAACCAGCTGTTCAGACCAAAAACCTGGGAGCTGATCATGATTCTTCTTTTCCTTTCCTACCACCACCCATCAATGTACCAGTGAGCTCTGTTATGGTCATCTCCGAAAACGATGCTGAATCTCATCCTTGTCAGCCCGCTCCATCACCCCGTTTCTCATTTGTTTTTATTGCACCAGGATTTTCCTGTTTCCATTCTTGTCCACATACAGTCTGCTTCTCAAAAGCAACCAGGAGATGGGACAGATTCAGTCATAACACCCTCAGCTTCAAACTCTCGAATTGCAGTTAATTCTCTGCCTGAATTCTTTCCTCTAAATCTTGAGGTGGCTCCCTGTGCCCCAGCTCAGGGGCCAGCACTTTGGTGAGGTTCCTCTGAGTGCCGCTGCCCCAGAAGCAAGCTCCAGGACCCTCCACACCCCATCCCCCAGTATTATATTCTTCATTCAGCACATTTCAAAATTTTTGTGTTTCTCTGCTTCTATGTCTACTCTATGTATGCCTCCCACTATCTGAGAAAGGGAAGCTTTGTCTGTCTTGTTTACGTATGTGTCCTCAGAGCCTGGAATGATGCTGTGTTGGATAGGAAAGGCTTAATAATGCCTCAGTAAGAAATACGCCCAAAGCTCAGTGGTTGAAAACAAAGGTTTGTTTTTGCTCAAACTACACGTGTGACATAGGTTGGCAGGGGAGTTCTGAGATATTCAGAGACCCAGGCTGGCGCCAGCTTTACTGTGTGGTGACACTGTCACGTCAAAAGGATTCCCACAATTACTGAGGGAGGAGGAAGAGTAGGCATGAAGAATCTCACGCCATCTCTTAAACATGTCCACATGGAAGGGATGTGCGTCATTTCTGTTCACACTGTATAGGCCACAGCAAGTCACAAGGCCATGCCTAACTTCAAGGGGCCTAGGAAATGTGATCCTCTTCTGTGTCTGGAAGCAGAGGAAAACCGGAAGTAGTGGTGGGCGGCACTTACAGCCCCACACAAGCAAACCTAGTGTGCCTGATTCTAAAGCTCACGGTGCCTCCGTGTCTGAAAGAATATGGCCCTAGAGTTTTTGTTTTGATGAACATATTCTTTGCACCTTAATTTCTAGATATTTCTTAATACTGGGAAACGGTGCCAGCAGCCTCTGGTGCTTATGAGGTGTAACTGCTTTTGTTGTGTCCCCCAAATAACTTGTATCCTGGTAAGTTACAGATAAGTGGGATTTCCATAAGTTATTTGCTTATTACATTATTATAACAATGATGAATTATGTTTTTATTGGAGATAATATATTTGAAAGGTCAAACTAATGTATTTTTGTTTCTTCCTTAAATCATCATCCTTAAGATCATCCTTTATGACCTGGGGCAAGAGAGGGTGAATACATGAAGGGATGAATACATGAATGAGGTGATTTCTTGAGCAAGACAGTGTGTTTAAAATGAGGCTCTGAACAGAAAGTGAATTTTTCTAAATTCCTCTCGTACATGATGGACCCGGCCAAGAGCTCCTCCTGTACAGAAAGAGAGAAGGCTACGCCATACTGCAGAGCTAGATCTAAGACTGCTGCCCAAAGGTGAAGACAAGATTATGAAGCAGGAGAAGGATCAGTCACCCCTTCTGCCCCAGGGGATTATGGGTTGCAGAGGGGAGAGAGTCTCCTAGATGGAGGTGGTCAGGCATGTGAGCATTTCCTTCTTGTAACTGAAAGCACAGCAGTTTTAGACAATATGTGAACGTGAGACTCAGAGAAACTAGTAAGAACCATTTCCTATGATAATACCATACTAGCTACCCGTAAGGTCCCCGGCGCTATGTTTTGTGTGTCGTATACAATCATTTCTCTCAGCCCTCATAAAGAACCCTCTCACCATTACTTCACCAGATAAGGAAAGTGAAGCTAGAGAAGGCAGGTCTATCTAGGAGGTGACAACCCAGGTGTCTCTAACTAAAGAGCCCACACCTTTAGCCGCCGTGCTATAATGTTACTTTCAGTCAGTCATCTAGAGTTCGGTTGCCTGCTCAGAGCCTCCTCTTCCCTGAATTCCTCCTCCATAACGCCACCAAAGAGATCCATTGATTATGCCACTCCTCCACTTAAAACATGCAGAATAGGCTCCTCATTGCCTGTCTGTAGGATGAAGTCCGAAGTCGCCATGGCAGACATGTAGGAAAGGAGCTGCTGGATGGAACGTGGGATGAACACTTGTGCAGAAGCAATTGCCCTCCTCGCTGCCCGATGGCTTCTCATTCCATTAGATAAGGTCATTCGTTCAATAAGCCTTTGTATAACAGCATGTCTTAAAATGTTGTCTATCTTCTCCATATGGATGTTCACTTGACACAAGCTACTACACCACACCTCTATGGCCAGGGAGTGTGATAAGTGTGATCTCACAGGCTCCTGTGCGCAGAAGTGTGTGGGGTGTAATGCCCTGTGGCCATCATCTTGAAATCCATAATACTTTTATCTTTGAATTTGTTTTGTAAGTGAAATATGATGGGTCTATACAGCCTGCACCCGGGGCTTGAAGCCTTAGCTCACGGGTGGTCCTGCCTCCCCCAGTGTCCCTCTGAGATGAGTTCTCATCTGCCCACCAAACTCTAGGCCTCCAGGCTCTGCCTGGTCTCCCAGTTCCTGCTCCTGCCTCTGATGACTGCAGCAACCCGGTGGGGGTGGCCCAAGTTCTACTGTTACACTCCGCCAGCAACAGGCACAGGTAGGGTCAAGGTCAGGCACACATCCTGCTGCTTCTCGGGGTGGGGCGAGGCAGTGCAAGTCCCTGCTCTGGGCTGATGAGATCGCAGCAAGTTCAGTGGGCGACTTCATGAGGCCTTCTCACCCGCTCCCAACCCCGGGAAGTTGCCATGTCTTGGGGGTCACCTATCCACTGAGGGTTAGAGCAGTAGGCCCATGAAAGGGGAGATTCACTGATCTACCCAGACCTGCATCTTCCTTCTGCACAGGGTGGTGCAGATTGTATAACCTGCTCTCATGATTCTCTGATGTGTTTCTTCGAATAGAGAGGAAATGTCAAGTCATAATAAAAATATGACATTAATGTTACCTCCAAGGGTGCTGAGTGCAAGACACTAACAATTTAATAAATTTGGGCTTCTGCATTGACCTATGTTAATGTGTGATTTTATGCTATTTTGCATGGCAAGAGAAGCTTCTCAGAATTCATTTGATTGTTAGATCAATGTGAAAATGCATTATCTGCCTGCTTTGAGCATGGCCAACTGTTGACCTCTTCAATTAAGTAGACTTGAGAAAGAAAATTCAATTATAATGAGCAAACATTTCTGGAACACTTTCTGTGTGCAAGGTCCTGTGCCAGGCCTTGTGGGGAATCGGCAGATTTGTGAGATTTGTTCCTAGTTTGGGAGTGCTTACAAGCAAGAGGGGAGGTAGAGATACATGCCTGGGGTAACCATGGTACGACACACGCTTCCTTAACAAAGCAGAGGAAATGGAATTAGTGGTCAAGCTGGACTATTGGTAGGCAGTACCTCACAGCAGCAGATGCTAGTCCCTTGCTTTACGTCCATCTCCCTTCTTTGGGAATAGAATTCTACGTTTTTCAGGCTCTGTCCCTTGGGAAACATGAGTCTATCTCCAGCTCAGTGATAAGTCTCGATGGGCTTCTCTCTTTGTGGCAAGGTCTCCTGTTGGTGATTGGCTTAGAGATGGCCACGTGACTCAGTTGTGGCCAAGCAAGCCTGAAGGCAAGTGTCTGGGTTGCTTTTGGAAAGACTTTCTGAGTAGAGGTAACTTTGTGGTTAAGGTCTCTGCAGTGGACGGCCCGGTTTACAATCCCGGCTGCATGGCTGCCTAGCTCTGCGCCATCAGGAGAGTCACTGAACCTTTCTGCCTCCACTTCTTCATCTGTTAAATGGGGTTCATAACAATACACAGCTAACGGGGTTGTGGTAAAGATAAAGCTTAGCTAATAATTGCAAAGCACTTAGAAAAGTATCTGGTACATAGGGTGATGTAAGTGTTAACTGTCATTATTGTTATTTTGAGACGAGATGCCAGAGGTGATAGTCTCTCTTATGGCCCTGGATGTGACTCCTGTAACTTCCACTGTGGCCTTGTGCACATAAGGGAGGCTAGCCTAGGAGGGAGGAAGGAGGAAAAGGGAGGAAGAACCTCAGTCCTTGATGAAGTCACTGAGACACTGTCACCAATCCTGGAGTCCATTCTACCTCTGGGCTCCTTGTTAGGAGACGCGATACGTTTATTGTTCAGGATGTTCTCAGTCAGGCTGTTGTGTTCCTGGCGTCCAGGTATCTGTCCTGGAGCTCCGTGGGTGGTGTGCCTTCCAGGTCCCACAGGCGTGCTGGCTGTGGGCTATCTCAGAGCAGCTCCTGAAAACCTACTGTGACTCCATTTCTGGTCTTAATTATGACAGGGTGGCTTCCTGAAAGTCCAAGATTTCCAAGATTTCCCAAAATTCACAGTCTACTCTGGATATTCACAGCGGATGTGCTTTGAGGTCACTTTCAAATTTGCGGACACTGTGGCAATGTCATTTCTCCACAAAACACAGTAAATTAACACTTAATCCCCTTTGATTCTTAATGATTCTGTAGATTTAAGGACAGGAATAAGTAGTAAACTTACTAAGTTTTTCCACTAAAATAAACTCTATCCTACATTATATCATTTCTTAAAAAGCAACATTAAGAACTTACTTACATTTCCAGAAATAAGGTGAAGAGGATGAAAAACATTTAATACATCAGGAGAGTTATTGATTACACGGAGATGCGTTCTCTAAGTGATGGAAAAAAAGACACTCACTTGCCCACACCCACAGTTTATAGATATAGATATATAACCGTATCAAATCTGTGCTTCAGCAAAATTACAAATTCATAAATAGTACATATCTTTGGGATCAAAGATTCAGAAATACTATCAATTTTTTGGCATCCTGAAAAGTCATGGTTTTATGTCTTGTGCCCACTCCCAGAGACTGCCAATGTCTTCCTAGAGGGTGGGTTGAGAAGGACAGTGAGGACCTGTCTTGTTGGGTGGGGAAGAGTGCTGGGATTGATTAGCAATGTCTGCCCTGGGTGTGGGTGGAGCTGGTGGCAGCAGCAATCTCATGCTTCTGCAGTGCAGAGTTTCCCAGTTTCTGCCTACTCTGCTTGAAAGGTGATTAGAAGGTTGTCAGGCCTGATTCCGAATTACAATGACTCTTAACTTCAGGATGAAATTATGTACTCAATCAGTGTACATTTATTGAGCACCTTTGATGCATAAGACGTACCCTTAGGCATTGCAGGAAATTAAAAAGTGAATCGGACTCACTCCAACCCACAAAGAACTTGGTTAACAGAAGACAAAGGTGTGTGTGTGTGTGTGTGTGCGCGCGTGTGTGCGTGTGTTTAGGGTACGAGATCATATACAGGTGCAAGAAAGGGTCAGACTAAGGGAGGGACAGGAGATGTGTCAAAGGCGGGAAAGCATCCCTGAGTGAGTGTGGAGGGTGGCAGAAGGCATGCTGGTGAGGGTGCGCTGGAAGGGAAGCGCCGCGGTGATGTAAGGAAGATTGTTGGGCTGGACAGAAAGGCAAGACTGTTTCAAACGGAGTGGCCAGAATGAGCCAAAGCAGCAGAGTGGAAAGCTCCCGGCTGCGGGTGACTGGCTGGCTGGTGAGGATATGTCCTTGTGGTTTTATTCCAGCTTCTCTCCCTCCCCCACCCCCGAGCGAGCGGGCTGCTGTGGGCTTCATTAGCTTGTCGCGCTGATGTGACATCCATTTTTATAAGAGTTGTCTGGGCCAGGGGAAAACCTGCTCTTTGCAAAGATCATCTTTCATCACCATTTGACGTGTGACATATAACAAATGTCTTAAAGTAAAGGAGAGGCCTCACTGGTATCTCGCACTGTACATTTTTATTGTAGGCCTAAGAGAAGTGACAAAGGTTCCATCTTTATTTCCTTAACTACATACAGAGTCATCAAATATTGCCAATGAAAAACATTCCTGACGTCCTATTATTCCATGAATAAGGCAACAAGTCTTTAACACATTGCTGAGCTAGAAACTAGTATTGAATGGTCGAAACGATCTGTGAAAACAGCTTAAAATTGTAAATAGACGCTCACTCCTAACGTGCTCTTATGTTACGTCATACATATGCATACATACAAACGTGAGGTAGGGTTTTGTTCAATTTCTTTTGTAAATACTTCAAAAATGAAAGCAGAGCTGTTGGCTTTACTAAAACAATAATAAAGAGAAACCACGAGATGAGAAAAAGATTGTTCTTCAGCTCCATGCAGGAAGCTGTAAAGAGCCAGTCTAAGAAGCACCACGAAGCAGACTTGTCAATGAAACAAGGGTGCACAGTTTGGAGTGAGAAACAAAGTATGAATTTAAATCAACCTAATCATCCTTGTAAAATTTAGAGTGCGTATTTGCAACATGAAATATGAACTTGGATGTTGAGGGACTTCTCAGGCCTTCGTTTTACTTATTGATTGGCTTGTGGCTATCTTCTAAGCAAACCTAAAACAGAGAAGGTGATTTCCATGATACTGAGTAAGTTCCACCTTGATCCAAAGTTCCGCCGGCAAGCTAGTTATGTGTTCTTGTCCTCTCCCTCCCTCCTCGTCCCCTCCCCCTCCTTCCCACTCCCGTGCCCTTCCTGGAGTTTTTATGGGCAGCCTTGGATCTATATTTACCCACTATATTTAGGAAGTTTGATTATGCATAGCCTAAATTCAGATCTGAGATGATGATCCAGATTTTTGTTCACTGAAAGAGCTTTTTCCTTTTTTTATACGTTTACAGCAAAGACAAAGCACCAACTTACTTCTTGCTCTTCTTGCTATTTGGTAGGCTTGTTTTGCCTCAGGCCTTTGCCCTCACTGTTCTTTGTAGAAGGCTCTGCTTGCACATCTGCCCAGGCCAGTTGCTTCCTGACATTTAAGCTGCCACTCAGTTGCCACCTCTTCCGAGAAGCCTCCCAGATTACTCAATGTAAACAACACCCACGTCTAATCCCTCGCCACTGTCTGGCCCAACACTCTGTTTTCCCCTATCCCTTTATGCAATTTTTGGTTTTTGGTTTTTTTGTTTTTTGGGGGGTTTTTTGGTAAGTTTTCATGTCATTGAGGAAAAAAAATTTACATACATTAAAATTCACCCCCTTTATTGTAGTTCTGCAAGTTTTGACAAATGCATCCAGATGTGTCCTGCCACCATGACAATCAAGATCCGGAAAGTTCCGTTGCCCTGAACTGTTGCCGCATCTCTTCATAGCTAACGCTTCCCCAAGCCCAGCTCTGGGCTATTCTTTGTATCTGCAGTGTTGCCTTTTCCAGAAAGTCATATACGTGGAATCACATATTATGTAGCCTTTTGAGTCTGGTTTCTTTCACTTTCTTTAGCTTAATTTATTTGAGACTCATCTATATTATTATATGTATCAATTTTTCTCTCCTTTTCTTTACTGAAACTTGTTTCATTGTATGGGTGGACCATAGTTTGTTTATTCATTCTCCATTTGGAAGACATTCTGGTTGATTCCAGTTTTGGTGATTACAAATAAAGCTGCCAGCAACGTTCAAATACATTTCATTTCACTTGTGTAAATACCTAGGCGTGAGATTGCTGGGTCATCTGGTAAGCACATTTTTAACTATTTAAGAACCAGTTGAACTATGTTCAAAAGTGTCTGTACCATTTTGTATTCCTACCAATGAATAAGAATTCTGGTAGCTCCATGTCTTCACCAGCACTTGGTATCATCCGAATTTTTATTTTAAGCCCTTCTCATATATGTGTAGCAGTATGTCATTATGGTTTTAATTGTCATTTCCCTGTTGGCTAGTGAGGCTGAACATTCTTTCATGTGCTTATTTGCTGTTATATCTTCTTTGATGGAAGGTCTGTTCAAATCTTTTGCCCTTAACAAAACTGTTTTATTACTGGAATTTTTTGAAAGTATTATACCAAACATTCTTTTAATATTCTGGATACTACTTTTTTTTCAGATATGTGATTTCCTAATACTTTTGCCCAGTCTGTAACTCATCTTTTCATTCCCATCATGTGTCTTTCAAAGATAAGTTTTTAATTTTGATAAAGGACAATTTATCCTTTTCCTCTTTTCATAGCTAAGAAATCTTTGTCTAACCCAAAGATTACAAAGATTTTCTATGTTTTATTCTCAAAATTTTATATTTTTAGGTTTTATGTTTCAATCCATGATCCCTTTCGAGCTAATTTTTACAGATGGTGTGAGATATGGGTGAAAGGTCACATTTTTACTGTGTATTAATATGCAATCATTCCAGCACTTTTGAAAGACTATCACCTCTCCATTTAATTGTCTTTGCAGCGCTGTCGAAAATCAATCAACTGTAATGGTGGATGTTCATAGTTTTAGTAATTAACTTGTTGATCTTGAGATGTTTTTAACATGCCACATTAGATGTTTTTAGTTGGTATCAGGGATCAGACAAAAAACAAAAATGAATCTTTTGTTTTTTGTGTGTGAGTCTATTGTAAGCCCTAAAAATGGGTAGAATAAAAAGCAGGTGGAGAGAAAGTTACTTATTTTGATGGTAAATTACCAGCAATTCCTCTGGGTAATGCCAATGTTTTTAGTTCTCCCCAAAACACACACACACACACACACACTCTCTCTCTCTCTGTCTCTGTCTCTCTTTCCTGTGCTGCCTTTTGCTCCTCACTAGCAGACTGGAGTTGACTGTCTGGGAGCAGAAGGGCAGTATCACGGCTAAACATTTAACTGAGCAGCTACTACATGCTGGGTGCTCTTCAAAGACTTGGTCATTTAGCACACGTCTTCACTGAGGATACTGAGGCCTACACATTAGGAAAGGGTTGGTGAAAAAAACAGAATCAAGATCTGGAATTCCCAGGGGAGTCACATTTTTAAGCACCCTTATCTACTTAATTAATTAAATACATCGGTCAGACTTGGTGCTGAGCGAGAGAAGAAGGGGAAAGGAAAGGCATCTGCTGCCCCACCCCCAACTCAACAGTCTCTGTTTTGACAAGGCTGTGGCCACCTTGAGTATCACTCAACCTGGACCAGCCCTCACCTCGACCTTGTGGCCACTGTGTTTGTGCCTTCGTGCAAAGCTGGGGCTGGCCAAGGCCAAGGCCCAGGCCCTGTATTTCCTGATTAAAATCTTGCTCTTCTAAGATGAAGTGGAAGCAGGACCCAAAAGTCTCTAGTTTACGTGGTTCTTGCACTCAAAAGGTGGGTTTTCTAAAACCGTACAAAAATTTATTTTCTACCCCCAAATCCAAGTGATTCTGTCTGGAATGAACTATAGATCATCATCTCTTTACTTGCTGAGAGAGCAGGAGTGCAGAGACCAGTAAGCAAAGGGAGAAAGACAGGAAAACTAGCAATTACTGAACACCAATTATGTCAACTGTTAAGTACCTGGATATGGTATGGACATCCTGGTGTTGTTTATCCCATTTCACAGATTAGAAGACTGAGGCCTAGGCAGGTCAAATTGTCCTAGTGAATAGTCAGCATGTTCTGAGGCCACAATCTGTGCCCTTGACCTTATATGACAGGATTGTGTAGGGGGATGGGAGGAAGAACTCTCCTCTTCCCTCAGAATTAAAGATGGCATCCACACCCTTAAATGGGAATAGGCTTGAAAGATTCCTACTCCGTGTGACAACTTGCATACAATGTAAACAACAGCAGCCCTGCCTGTTTTTTTGCCTCCCATGCTTTAAGATCTCTGTTTCATTTTCCCGTCTCTGCCAAAGAATTCCTGGTTTGGTTTCCAGTGTTTTTCTCTTTATGCTTTTCAAAAATTACTATAGAGACATGATGCTTTGAATAAAGGCCTCGGGAAACATTATAATATGAGGGAAGAGGTTTTTTGTTTTTTGTTTTTTTAATAAGGAAGTCAAGAGTGACAGTGTCCAGTGTTTTTAATTGTGGTGTTGACTTCATGTGTGGACTTTGAGTGCACTCATACTGACTAGGTGTAAAGATGGGGAGTTTTTCCAGAAACATCTGTCATGTCTATCTCATTGTGGCAAGTTCTTTGTATCAGACAAAATCTGCATAGGTTTTAAATAGAGGTATGTCCTGACTTACATGATCTCAAAAAATGTCTCAAAAAAATATTTTCAATGGACTTCATGTTTTAGATGTATTGGAATAACTGCTACATAAAATCGTCCATTAGTGAGGGAAGGTCAGAGGAGCCCAGATTTAAACCCCACATTCGCAGATGAGAAAACTGAATGCCGGAAGGAAGGGACTTTGCCTGAGGTCACACAGCTCATTAGAGCTCAACTGGAATGAGAGTTCACTCTGCAGGACTCTCCAGTGCTCCCTGTTTCAGAATCAGATTGGTTCATACTGAATTCCATTTAATGGAATAGAGAACATTCAACTCCATCTCAAGATCCAGGTCTCCTTAGAGAGGAAGAGTGGATGATTTTTCTCCTCTTAGGGAAGATGGAATTAGTCTGACTCTCTTCACTAGGTCATGCGGTCAGGTGAGATTTTATATACGTGGGTGTGAAATGGATGAGAGCATTTCTTACCTAAAGAAAGGATTCTTTAAATCGAGGATGTTCCCAGATCTGAAGCCTGTCTGGTTTATCAGCGCCACGATCTGAATGTCATAGCTCTGTCTGGATGGCAGAAAACCAACCAAAAAAAGAAAAGAAAAGAAAACCCGTCACTTGACAAGACCAATTATCTTCACATACACCGAGGGCACTTTCTACACATACCTACCTACTTATGAGGGTTTTAAGAGTGCACAGGTGGCATCTTATATATGCCCAGGTGTGTTTATCTGGATGCTACTAATATTTATTTGTTAGAAAAGTTTGACAGTTATAATCTCTTCATCTGAAAAATTACAAAGTTAATAATGTTTCCGGTTTTACCAACAGCAATGACAGAAATAGCTTTAATTAATAGAAGTACCTTATAGGTCACCCATCGAGGTACCAAAACAATCTTAATTGTGCAAAGACTCGAGATAAGTTAAAATCTCAAACTGACATAAAATCTCAGACTGACGGTTTAAAATATGACTTTTTTTTTTTTTTTAAGATTTTATTTATTTATTTGACAGAGACAGCAAGAGAGGGAACATAAGCCAGGGGAGTGTAAGAGGGAGAAGCAGGCTTCCCACTGAGCAGGGAGCCCGATGCGGGACTCGATCCCAGGACTCTGGGATTGTGACCTGAGCTGAAGGCAGATGCTTAACCGCTGAGCCACCCAGGTGTCCCAAGGGTTTTAAGAGGCCTCAGATGAAGGCTCAGGTAATTCCAGTGAGAACTGGCTGATAAGAACAGCTAATAGGGCATAACCTTGATGACTAATCTGAAGGGACTATGTTCGTGGGATTTTTGTTAGTCGTATGTATACAGCAATATATGTATTTCTTCAGATTATAAAGTGTTACATATTCAAAGAAAAATAGAAATTAAATAATCCATAACATCACTGGACAAAGATTCTTCTACTATATATAGAGTTTTTTCCCACCATGTATTTTTCCTTCTATCATTTTTATAAATGTAAATTTTTAATAAAATCATCTAAAATATTCCTTCTTATCTTCTAATTTGATTAAACATAAGCAAACATTTATCCTATAATTCTTTTTTTTTAAATTTATTTGGGAGAGAGAGAGCAAGAGAGAGAGCACAAAAGGTGGGGAGGGGAGGGGCAGAGGGAGAGGGAGAAGCAAAAGCAACCGACTGAGCCACCCAGGCATTCCCTTTTTAAGACTTTATTTATTAGACAGCAAGAGAGCATGAGTGGGGTGGGGAGGAGGGGAAGAAAATTCCCACTGAGCAGGGAGTCCCTGAATCGGGGCTTAATCCCAGGATGCTGGGATCATGACCTGAGCCTAAGGCAGACACTTAACTGACTAAGCCACCTGGTGTCCCCTATCCTCTAATTCTTGACAATGTATTTTTCAGTAGTATTATATGGGTATAGCACAATGTATTTAATAATTCCCCAATGTCAAATATTTATATTTTTATAATATATTATAAACATGTAGTAACATAGTACTTATAGTAGCAAAAATCTAATTTTATGACAGAAATTCTGCTGCAAAGGACATTCTTGTAATGCATCTTTATGTCCTATTAGTGATTATTTCCTTGGAATAAATTCTTAGTGTTAAGACTCACCAGCTAAAGCACATAGACACTTAAAGTTCCCCAAACCTACTGCTAAAGTATCTTCCAGAAAGTGGACTGAATTACTTCCTCACCTACAAAGTATAAAAGTGCTAATTTCATTACACATCTTCCGATCCTTAATATTTTAAATGTTTGGGGTTAACATATTATTGCTTATTTTAATTTGAATTTCCTTGACTGTTTGGCTTCTGTTTCAAATTCCAGAAATTACTAAGGGATACAAAGGCCTCCCAGCCTGTCATTACCAATAGTGGCCTGGGAAGGCTTACGTATAATGTCAGATCCTGTGAAACCCATAGCTCCACTTCTAGATTTTATCGGGGCCAAACAAAGTAAGAGGGAAGATAGGCCTATATAAACGTTAAAACAAAACAATCAACAATGTCCTCTGATTCTGTTTCAACTCCTATAATTGGCTCCGAACTTCTCTGTTGTAAAATGTTTCTTCCGTGATACCCCCATCCAGTAGCTCACTGCATTTGTGATACGCCTGAAGGTAGATGTGGGGAGAGTGAGGCACGGAGACACTGGAGATGGGCAGCCCCTAGTCATGGAAAGGCTGAGAAATCAGCCTCGTAGGTTAAGTCAGGGAAGGACACATCTGCACATTTTTCCCAAAGGAAAGACCCATTCTTAACAATAGTTGAAGTAATTAATATAGGACTTAAAGCAGAAACGGGGGACCCTGAGTTCTGCGTAAATGTGTGTGTTCAGGGATACATCTAAAGCACAAGGGAGACCTGCTTGGCCCCAGACGTGGTCAGGAGAAGGATCAGTAAGTTGCTGCCACAGGGTGTTCAGCAAGGCTCTTTTAAGGATACAAGATAACACTGTCACTTTATACTCACTTCCCTCAACACACTCCTCTCCTTGACCCATCCTCAGAGTCCTAGCTTCCCTCACGAAAGGCCAAAAGAGCTTCATGTCGTGGCACGTTAGCTCATGGCTCAGCGCGGTGAGTGAGAGCTGAGATTTGTTTTCAAAGCCCTTCTGCGTGTGTGCTGGGGGTTGAGGGGGGAGGATGGTTAGGTGGGCTCATTTGGTAGTGATTCATATAACCAAGGGAGAATGTGCCCTTCCCTAAGTCTGCAAAAACATCATGCACTGTTTGATCGCAGGAGCAGTGTCATCCTAGCGCCATGATACCCAGGAGGCCAACTCCAAACTCCATAATTAATGTGCAATGTTTCTAAAGCAACCAAGAATGGAGAATCTTCCAAGACTGTGTATACAGGATCCTAAATAACTATTAATTCTTTTGAACCAGTTATGTAACAATGTGTATTAAAAAAAAAACAACAATAAAATCTAGTTCTTTGCCAGACATAGTCATTTTAAATCTAGAGAGATGGAGAGAGTGACATACGTGGGGACATACTTTAGTTCAAAGACTGAGTGCAAAACCATTGCTTTGTACACCAACATTTCTATTGTCATCAAGCAGAGACTGGAAACTTGAGAACAACATATGCAGGACATGTCTTTCCAGAAACTCTGGTAATGCATGATAATTCTGTCTTATGAGAGAAAACAGAAGGTACAGTAGAGGGAGAGGCTTAGTGCTGACCACCAAGGAAGAAGGCGATAGAGAAACAGAAGTGGCAGGAAGCTTGGGGAGAAAATGGCCCAAGCCACTGAGCGTTTAGTGGTGGTGAAAGGAGATAGAACTTCAGTGGCATAGACCTGACCTCAGGGTTCTTTAGCGGAGTTTGACTGGGAGGATGAGGGATGACGTCCTGGGGTATGGAAGAAAACACGGAGCTCTGATTTTTAATTTTGTGAGCCCTAGGAAGCAAATACAGTTGTTCACCTAACACCTACTGACCACCAGTGAATTCACTGGGTAAATGCTGGATTCTAGTCGCCAGCTAAGAGTTAAGGTATGTGTTAGGTTCACCTAGTTCCTCAGGTTTCGAGAAGGTGGGATGATTCAGTGAGAGTCTGATCGTGGGGTCCGACACGACTGAGTGAATACCAAGTATGTGGTGGACACCTGGGCCAGAGCTGGAAGAATCTGAGGGACACTGACGAACAAAGAAACGCCACGTAAAGCAGCGCCAGCACACACTCTGACTTCACCGCGCCTCATGACAGAGAGCTTCCTGACAGTGTCTTCCGACACAGTTGTGCAAATGCATAGACATTCGGTCCAAGTGAGGCTGAGTGCAAGACGGAGCAGTTCGGTGACGGCCGTCAGGGGCGGCACTTGGAGCTTCCGAAGCTTTAGCTCTTCGGTCAGCATTTCTTCTAGTTTCATAAAACAAAGCTCATTAAACTCCTTGTAAACCAAACTCCCTGGCAAACCTGACTACAGCAGACCCTCACAGGGATCCAAAAGTTTTAAGTTATGTTCCAAAAATTGTTGGCCCAGGGTAAGTGGCTGAGCTAGACCCAAAATCAGCCTACGTATATTTGTTGGTTTTTTTTTTCATTCATTCTTTTTATTTCTATTTTTGTATCTTATGAGATACCTGCTACATAAATTTATATGTGTGTGTATATATATATACAGAGACATGTCTATGCATGTGTGTCTAGAGTACATAAATGTACGTACATACATATATATGCACGTATCTCTATATTGAGCACTTCTATTATTATTGTAATATATTCCTGTAATTAAAAGATAAATGCTAGTATACGTGGGGGATGGACACATAAAACGTTTTTACTTGTAGGTGCACATGACCAAAAAGCTTCATGGACGCCACTTCTGCGAACCGGAGGGATATAAATTTCATAAAGTTCTTAAGCAAGGTGAGTTCTGTTTGATGGTCCCAAGCCCCAAAATGAATGACAGCTCCAGAATGATGGGAGTCTGTGGAAAATAAAATGCTAACAATACAATCATAAGTTGTCCTGGCTGGGAAAGCAAAGGGCAGCCACCGTCACACCTGGGTGCTGTACACGCTCTCCCAGGAGGCCGGAGTTTAAAAAGACTGTTTGACAATAAAGAAGGGGGCGATCCTCTCCAAAGGCAGGACAAACAAGCAGCACCTTACTGAAAAGAGCATCAAAGCACTGACATTCAGGAAGTGCTGAGGTTTGTGGAAAATACCAAGGAAGAGAAGAATTTTAAAGCAAAAAAAATCTGATGAGATATATTGAGAGAAAGAAAGAGAATAAGCGGGAAAAAATCAGATTTTTCGTGTGCCTACTTTGTACTGATGACTATACTATGTTCTCTCCTTTAATATCTGCCAAAACCTGGTGACACAATTACTATTAATTGCTGCTAGAGAAGTTCAGTTACGTGCCCGAGATCGTTCAAGCACCGACCATATGCAGAGGAGACTGGACAGAACAGGAGGCATCAGACTCCCAAACCTGGCCTCTCTCACTACACTAGGATACTGGTCTAATAAGAGAAAGAACTCCCTCCTTCCCGCCTCCCTCCCTTTCCTCCTGCTGCAAAGTATTGTGGGCCCATGATATCTTAGTGTCTTCTTTCAATTGTGCCAGATGAAATTCTTACTAGAAGGATCATCAGTTATGACTTCTTCATGCAGGTGGTCATTCCACAGCCCTGCTGAAGCTCTGAAAAGAGGGATACAGCATAGAAGATGACTCAGGCCTTCTTTTTGGGAACTACATAACACTGGTGCATTAAGAAAGGGACAGAGGGCTGGAGGGGCCTGGGTGTCAAGACACAGGTGTGTGAGGTGAATGGTTTGCTTCTTTCTCCCCTACTAGGGTGACGAAGGAGAGGGGGGTAGAAAAATATGACTGATAAGGATGGAACCCAAGAGATGTTAGAAAAAAGTAATGGAACAATAAGGTGGTTTAAATTCACTCACCTAATTATGCCCTAAGGTACCTTAACATACAAATATTTGGTTTCATTCATTTATGGAACATAAGAAGTAGGAAGATCGGTAGGAGAAGAAAGGGAAAAAGAAAGGGGGGTAAACAGAAGGGGGGATGAACCATGAGAGACTATGGACTCTGGGAAACAAACTGAGGGCTTCAGAGGGGAGGGGGGTGGGGGAATGGGATAGACGGGTGATGGGTAGTAAGGAGGGCACGTATTGCATGGTGCACTGGGTGTCATACGCAAGTAATGAATCATGGAACTTTACATCAAAAACTAGGGATGTACTGTATGGTGACTCATAATATAATAAAAAATATTATTATTAAAGAAAACATACAAATATTTGAAAGCAAAAGAATGTTCAGCAGAAAAGGCAAGTCCACACTCCAGGCTGATGCTGGCTACTGCTCCTGAGCACTTTTTTTTTTTTTTTCCTATAGAACTGGTCATTAAAAAATGGTTTATGAGGATTTAGGGAGAAAGTGGTTAACTTCCAGGATGAACGGGGTAAAAATCAGCATTTTCCCTTTTTACTGCTGGAAGCCATCCCCAAACAAGCAGAATAGGAAGACACTGCAGGCCACAGACGTCATTTTCTGTCCAAGAGGGAGACAGAATCTGCCAACTCTAACTTACGCATGAGGGCTACAAAAGCACTTGAGACTCGTCGTAAGCCACACGGGAAAAAGCACAGAAGTGCAAAGAGAAGCAAGAGAGCCCAGGGCAGCCCACCTCGGAGAGTGCTCCCCAAGATACAGGCCCTGAAGACGAGGAGCATTTTCTGAAATGTACAAGTTTTCGTCCTTGTTTGTAACATCTTGTGCAGGAACTGGGGTGGGCAAGGCTCCCGGGCAGAGGTGCGCCTAGCACTGCAACATGGCCGATCCGAAGACGCACAGAGAAGCCACGTTTGCAGGAAGCAGGATGCCTCTGTAGCAGCACCCGAGGGGAGAGAGCGTGAGGTGAGAAAAACAGAACACGTGAACGCTGCCATGTCTCTCCTGCCACAGGAACGCCTTTCTTGAAAATTACTTTCCAGTAACATTCCACCAACTGGATTCATTGACAGAGAGGGAGGACTCAGAATCTCAAACAATTTAAAAATCACTCTTATAAGAGTGAGACGTTGAGGATGTTAGCTGACAGATAGGAAGACTGGGAGGATTTTGGAAGAACTCTCCAAATATTTAAACAACTGCCGTTTGGAGGTTGGAACGGACCTCAGGAGCAGAAGTAAGGGAAATGAGTACAATTAATAGGAAGTGAGAGATAGGATCGACAGCAAGAATAATATTTTAATCATCAGAGATGTCTAAAGTACATGACCTCAATAGCCAAAGACCATATGAAAAGTTACTTAACCTGAGTAGTACTTAAAGAAATAGAAACCAAACAACCAGATACAACTTTTAAAAATGAGTTTTCGGTCTATCAGATTGGCAAAAAAAAAAAAAAAAAAAAAAAAAAAAAAAAAAAAACCAACCCAGAAACAGAGACTGGCAACGGGCAGCGCAGGGAACGACGTGCAGCGATGCTCAAGGCTGCCCACTGCAGTGCGAGCGGGGGTGGGTGCTGTCACTGAGAAAGGCAGTATTTGTCAGTGCGCAACATACACATAGCCTTTGATCCGGCATTTCCACTTCTAGGGACCTCACGTAGGCATATTCTTGCCACTGTGCAAACTTCCTGTTCAAGGATATTTAGTGCAGAGTTTTTTGCAAATCGCCAAAAAAAAAAAAAAAAAAAAAAAAGGGAAACATCAGAAGCAACCAAAGTATCAATCAATCAGCGATTTAAAAAAAGACACATCGTATATCCATCTCTGATGCATCTATTAAAGTGACAATCTATCTGCACAAAACCAGGTCTCACTGCTACGTGAAAATGTAAGTTGGAGACTGCTAGTTTAGTCTTGTAAAACAACAAAAACCCCACGACGATTTTTTGTTGGTACGTGCACAGAAAATTGCCTGAAAGGATATGGAGCACGGGGTCCCATCTGGGGAGTGGGTGAGGTGTGGCAGTGTGTGTGGACTCCAGACACTCTTGTAGTTTTGAATGTACATGTGAATGCGTTAGGCTTTTGTAATGGAAGAAATCGAGACTTCAGAAATGGAAGGGTTGATATGTGAGGTGGTGAGCTCTCTGTCACAGGAGTATTCAAGCCCAAGAAAGGGGGGGGTAGGGAGGGAGGGAAGGAAGTGGAATGAGATGGCCTCTGAGTACCCTTAATATCCGGAGAATCCTTGAACCACTCTGCTATCCTTTCTCCTCTGATTCTCCAGCAAGGTGAAAGAAAATAAAGCATTTTAAAAATGAGATAAATCAAAGTAATCATTGCTGAGGCCTCGTGAAACCCATTACCAGAGGGAAGCAGCCAGTCTTGGTTGATACACGGCGCACCGGCCCTGCAGTGCTTTCCCCCTGGGTACAAATCAATGTTACTGTGCTAAATTTGGGGGTGTGTGGCTAGCTGCAAGGAAGGCCAGGAAGCTGACGTGGGTTTAAAGCACTTAATAATTCGAGCCCTTGGCAAGCGCTCCCATGAGTGGATGGATGCCCTTCCTTCCTCCGCAGTCAGGCGGAGAACGCTGCCCTTGAGTCATCCCACGCTCCCCATCCCTGCCGTCCTGCGCCCAAGGGGGATGTTTGCCGGCAGTCTCCGTAGCTGAATGCGCCTGGCAAAGTCAGCCAGGCTTTCGTAAAGCATGCCATCCATTTCTAGGTGCCAGAAAGGCTCCCACCTCCTGCCCCCCTTCCTCATCACTGAGCCGTACACATACAAAGAGGTGGTCTCCCGTCTGTACTTTTCTGCTTACCGTCTGTTGGCTACGAACAGCACTTTCCCTGAGAGGGTCTCTCCTTCTTTGGCAAAGAGAGGAGTGTGAAGAAGGCACCGCACCTGATACCAATGAGTCAGAGGCTCAGTTGGGGCTGTTGACAGCCAAACAGTTACCCTGCGGGGCAAGAAAAGAGTGAAGAGCCAATCATGTTCCCGGCCCAAATGTAATGGATTGCCCCGGGGACTTGGGTTGAGAGTTGGTTTCCAGGGTTTTCGACTCATGGAACCCTTTGAAGATAAGGACAGCTCAATCAAGGTCATTGCCATGTGCTGGGTA
This sequence comes from Ursus americanus, assembly GCF_024610735.1. Lineage (NCBI taxonomy): Eukaryota > Metazoa > Chordata > Mammalia > Carnivora > Ursidae > Ursus > Ursus americanus. Next base: position 7,759,106 of record NC_142160.1, on the reverse strand, counting down.
CTGGACCAAGAGCTTCATGTATATTATCCCACTAAGCCTATACAACAACTCCATGAGGTAAGCCCAGAGAGGTTAAAGGACTTGCCCAACGTCACACAGAGGACAGCTGGAGAGCCAGGCTTCAAATCTGTGGACCTGGCCACTCTATTAACCTATACTTCCGAATCAAAGCTCATTAGAAGCCCAACAAGAAATAGAGTTCAACTGGGAAATGGTTTGTTTGAAAAGCATCTGTCAAGGTGAGAAGTCTGGTGGCCTCTTAACTGTCTCATGCCAACCTGTTCAGGAAACCTGATGGGGCTTCTGGAAGCCAGAAAATCTCCTGGGGCAGATGGGTCTCTACGGTCCTTCCAGTTCAGACATCCTGCATGTGTATGTGTTTACATGCATGTTCTTCCTTTCATATGAAGAGGTGAGAACATTTGGCTGTGCCTCCAACACCAAGGTCACCTGTCCTGAGCTCAGGCTGTGTCTCTGGCTTGGATGGAGTAAGGTGCTCCTTCCTACAGGGTCAATTTGACTTGAAGATTTTGGGGGGACAGCTGACAAAATTTAACTGCTAAGTACTATAAACTGCTTCTAGATCAAAATATACTTAGGCATATCAGAATGCAAATTTTCAAAAGCTTTTCAGGATAAAGCATTTAACTTCAAAGAAATGCTCCCCTTGGAGCGCGCCACTTCAAGCTTATCTCCCTGCTCCTGCAGGAACGAATTCGCTGGGGGCAAGTCTGAGAAAAACATGCACGGATCCCTCGGACAAATACACTTCTGTGCTGCAGGAATGACTTATACTTCCTTTCCTTTCTGATTGTCAGCACGGACGAGGCTGCCAGGGATCCCCTCCTCCCGGAGCCCCTCAAGCCCGTGAGGTTTATCACAGACCCACGGGCACGCCTCCCTCTGCAGGCGAAATGACGAGCCTGGATGTTTCTGTAAGCAGGAGAGGAGAGTGCACTTCCTTTTGCCCGGTCATGGGACCCAGAGCAGCTGTCTTCACTCATTGGAAAACACGAGAAAGCCCGGCAAGGGAGGAGGCGAGTCAGGAGGAGAGCAGAGATTTGGGGGGTCCTGGGAATGGCGCAGCCCTTACAAGGAACGCCAGACACTGAGAGTCAACTTGTAGGTGGACTTTCTCCTCCTTTCCCTTAAACTTTCAAGTCTTTTCAGGAGGGGGGAGGGAATCCATGGTGGAGATGTCACCTAACATGGCCGTTAGCATTAGGGTCCATGCCTGCCTGTCTCTGAGGAAGGGCTCCAGTCTGAGCAGCTGAAGGTGTGAACCAGAGAGGGGGAAGGTATGACTCCGGGTACACCCGCACACAGGAGGCTCTGTAACCAGGATGATGAGACGGAAGCCACGGCAGGGGACTTCGGGTCCTTCCACCACCTACTATGGAAAAGACCAAGAGGGCTGATGAAGCCTGGACCCTCTCTCCTTCCTTCAAATCCCAATCCATTGGTTTAAGAGGTTTCACAGTGTTTTAGCCAGGGCCGATATGACACCATGGAAAACTGTCTCATTTTGACTTGGCCCTAAACTCTAAAAGTTACGTTGGCATCAGTGCTTTATTTTCTTGAAACCTAGAGAAACAAGCATTATGATTGCTGAAATTAACTTTGAAACACCTTGAAGTTACGATCACACATAGTAGAGAACGGCACGGGGCAGATTAGGAACAGAGGGGGTGATACCTACAGAGATCCGACAAAGGCCACGTCAAACCAGAACGCCAGGCCGTGGACGAGGCCAGACTGCGTCAGCTGAAACACAAAGGGGATTTCTACTCTGCAAGGAAAGAGAAGAGAGAGAGAGAACAGAAACACTTGGAATTATTTTTGTTGTTGTTGACAGGTATACAAGATACATTCAAGAGATCAGATGGAACGCTCCCAGAATATTTTCTTTCTCTCTTAAGCACTCCGGCTCTGGCAGCAAGGTTCTCTCCGTGTGTGATTACTGCCTGGGTGAGGCTGCACATTTGACAATGTGGCTTCTTGACAAAACTTGGCAAGAATCCCATCACCGCACTGCAGTGACCTGGAACTCCCCGGGGGGAATGCAGCATCCGGAGCAGGGTGTGAGCACTGGAGAGGAGGACGAGGAGGACCCAGGTGACACCCGTCCTTGCAGAAGTCAGAGCACTAATCCAACTGGGGCAGCCCTGCTACGCAGCTGCTCGGAAGGGAAAGGCTGGTCGGGCCGCTAAAAAATGAAGTGGATCCCAAGGGGGCACATCCAGCTAGGAAGGTCATTGTCATAGTTCATTTAGTTTTCAGGGAGGCCACTGAAACTCCCACAGGGCCACAGCAAGCGTCATGAAGACGTGGCCGTGGTTTCTACCACACGCGGGATGAGTGGGAACAGAAAAAGTGGAAAAGATAAAACAAAGTCTAGAGGCTAACTTGGAAAGTCACTTAAATCCTCTGAATCTCAGTTTCGTCATCTGTTGATAGGTGACAAAACCTCTCCCACTTCCCTTGCAAGGATCTTGTGCATGTCGGATGGGGGAAAATGCATATGAGAGTGCTTTGCGAACTTTAAAGTGTCTCACAATCAAAAGACAGTATTATTCGTCCCTGCTGAGGGGAGACTTATGTTAGTGCGTGTGCTAAAGATTTTCAAAGGAGGTCGTACCTTATTTGTATTTATGGTGCTCCGAAGCACTAACTTCTTTCAACCTGAGTCAGAGCATTTCTTGAGTTTTCCATTGTGCTGATCACACTGAATTGTTTGGTATTGCACTGCCATTATTTCCTTTTTTTTTTTTTTTTTTTTGCATTCCTCTAAATAGACTATGAGCTATACAAGGGTAGACTTTAAAAATTTACTCTTTGAGCCTGTGTAAGCACCAGCACCGTGCCTGGTACCCAGTGAGATCGCAATAAGCATTTGCCCAATCAACCCATGTGAATGAATGACGGAGAGCTGACATAGACATCATTTTCAAAAACTTCCCTGGGACTCAGGAGGTGGTCCGGAGCAGCACATAAAGCCGATGGAGGTCAATTTTGTCTGGGCCCATGGGAGTTACTAGAGTTGTTCCCAAATGCCATCTCTCTTGAGCTGAGCACACAGTAGGATGACGCTTACCACTCACCCGGGCTCAGGCACGGCCGTGTGATTTCCTTGGACCAATTAAATGTGAGCAGAAGCGAGCTGTGTCATTTCGAGGCCAAAGCTTCTATTGCCAGTACGTACTTGGCCAAGCTCCTTCTACTTCCTCAGTGAGGAGGGACGCTCTGGACCGAGGCCAGGGCGCCAGGGTGTGTGACGCCACACAGGCCAGAGCTGTGCCAGTGCACAGACAGTGTCGGGGAGAAGGACTCCTGGGTTACAAGCCACGGAGGTCTCTTCTTAGGACCGCAGCAACTTCTAGCCTGGGCTAAGACAGCACCCTTTGTCTGTTGTGAGCTCAAGACAGATGATGGTCTGTGTTCCCAGCTGCACCTGCTAAAGCCTGGCCCCCGCGTCCTCAGGAGCCCAGGCAAAATGACAACCTGGCTGGGTCTTAGGTTGCATACCCAGAAAAAAATATATTCGCGTTGATCTTCTCAGGGAGAAAGAGGCAAAGTGCTAGTGAAAGGTCATCCAAGGGGGATTCCTGTCACCATCCGGGGAATGAGTTCTCATTTCAGAGTGTCTTCCAGTGGACAGAAGGGGGACAAAAACAAACATTTACTGAGTGCTGTCTTTGACAATGAGCCTGTGCCCGTGAAACACTTAGCACAGCACCTAGTATACAACCTCGTGGCAAGCACTAAACAAGTTGTAGCTCTTCTTAAGGTTATTGGCCTAGGTGAGGCATCAAACAGCCCGGACTGGGGAGCCTTCTGAATGGTTCAAATCCCACGTCTAACATCCTCAGTAATTCTGTGACCTTGTGCAACCTACTGTCCCACTCTGCCTCACCCCTGTCCTCAGACGGAGGTAACCATAGTACCATTTGCAGAGCACTGTTGTGAGGACACAAGGAGTCATGATGTGGAAAGGGCTCAGAACACTGACTGGCTATGTAAGTTCAAGCTATTACTACTTACTTTTACACACACAACTTTTAAAACAATCCTACGGAAGAAGCAGCATTACCCTCGTTTTGCATTAAATGCTACTAGTATTGCCGCACCACTCCTGGGTGTGACTCCCACCTAAGATCCCTCCCCTGCATGAGTGACAAAAGTCTGCACTGAGTTTTGGGCATGAGAGAGGTGGAGGAGATTTTAAAAACCAAGGGCAACACTGGTATTTACAAACCTGTGGAGATCTGCCTCTTCTGAGTCCATAAAATTGACTGTGTATTTGACTGTCCGAGCCATCAAAATCCTAAAGTCGAATGTGTCCTGGGGGCAGGGGGAGGGAGAAGCAGAGACATTATCTTTCCGTCAGGATAAACTGAACCCAAGCAAAACTGCTTTCTTCCTGAAATTTTAACTCAACAAGAGTTAGGATTTGGAAGGCATGAGGTCATGAGAATATTATCAGTGATGGCTAGCATTTATTCCATGCTTACTATACACCAAGCACGGAGTGCTTCACCCTTTCCTGAGCGCTAAGTGCTTTGTTAGGTTGTATCATTCAATCCTCACAATATTTCTGGAGCAGGTGTTTGCTGTGTTTTCAACCATCCAGATTTTACCTCTTCTCCGCATTCCAAGAAGTTCCATAAAGACTTAGCCCACCCTCAGCTCCAGGTACGGCCGGCGACCCCAGCTTGGCCGAATGGTGCATGACTTTTCCCTTGCAGATGGTTTCTCAGGCAGGAACATGACCCGAGGGAGGACAATCAGGCTCTATCTAAACTAATTCTGGGGCTTTGGCCCAAGTTATTAGAGAAGAGCAGGCTCTCCTGTGGGACGTAAAGGCTGTAAGACCCTGAGGCTGGAGTTCCTGATGCCATCGTGCTACCATGAGGGGAGACCCTGTCTAGCAATAGAGTTAAATTAGAGGCAACGGAGATAAATTATAAGGATGGAAGAATCAGATTTGGGTGACACTGTCTGAACTCCAGCAGTGGGTCCCTAGCTCCAGGCTCTGCAGGTTCTGAGGGCCAGTAATTAAGCCAGTTTTGGGTAATGCCAACTTACTGCTGTCCAAGGTCACACAGTTAGAGGGGGCCACGATTGAAACCCCGATCTGTTTGACAGCGATGCTCCCATTCTAAGCTATTTACTTTACAAAGCTTCCTCCCCTACTATGCCTAAGGCCACCAGAATCAATGGGAAGATATGAATTATTGAACAAGTGTGAGGGCTGAGTGTGTACATGGGGTGAGTCAGGGCAGTGGGGGAATTAGAAGTTACTTATTGAAAGGCAGTCAGAAAATCTCCTTGCTTTCAACAGCATCATTCTTTGAGAATTTTCTTAATTGATTGGAAGATGAGAGCGGGAAGACCTGAGAACATAGCGTTCCAAGGAGCTCTTTCTTCTTTTCGATGACGGCTCCGCAGAGCCTGGCAGCACGCTGCCTCCCAGGTGCATGAGTGAGCAAGCCATCGAATCCACAGATGAACACACGGGGGAGAGCCTGTAATGATGCCCACTTACGACTATTGGCTGTCTGAAATACTCGTCCACGGCAGCGCCCCGGAGACTGGACAGGTTGACCCCGTAGAAGCACTGCTGGTACCTGAAAGAGGGAGCACAGAGAATCACATGCACCTTGCCCCTCACCAGAGTCCCCCAGCCCCTTGCAGCTGTGATGTGCTGCGAGGCTGCCTCAGAGGTCCTCAAAGGCCGCCGTGAGCAAGCTAAGGGAAACCGGTCTAGAGGGAGTAGCAGAGGAGGAAATGCTCTCTAGCGAATCTAAGGACCTGTACTTGACCTGTGGTGGGGAGACAGAGAAGGGGGGGGTAGTGGAGGTGAAGGACAATACTTGTGGAAAGATTATGGAGACTATGAGGCTATCTGTGGGTACAAAGGCCTCTGGCTTCCCACCCCTGACCTCCTGCCCTAAGGTGGCTGCCTGCTCCGTGACATGCTGTCCAAATCCTGAAATACGATTCCTTGACCCTCTCATTATCCAGCTCAGAGCACGACTTTACACTTCCAAAGTCCCTCCACATTCCTGCTGTTTCGGGAAATAGATTTCTCTTTCCGGTTCTTCCGCAGCCACGGGCCTGCAACTTCCTGATGCGGCGGCCGAGAGCAGTGGTCCCGCGGGAACTGGAGCCTGTGTGGCACAATCCACGGCGCGCATTTCTTCTCAAACCTGTGGTCAGTGACGTTCGAGCACAGAAACTGACCAATGCCCTAACCCTCGCTTCCTTCCTCTGGAAGCCAGAGGCGAAGCAGCTACCGCCACACCGCGTCCCTGCTACAACCCAGACCGCACCTGGAACACAGCAGGTGCTCCGCGACAGCTGGGCGAGAGGTCTCGGCTCCTTAGAGAAGAGATCTCGGTGTGGATTAAGAAAAGCTTTACTCAGGCTCTGCCAGGGACTGGCTCTGTGCCCCGCACAAGTCACTTGAACTCTGTGCCTGTTTCCTTTCCTCTGAAATGGGAATAACTATAAGCTCACTCTGTGGGGCTGTATACGCATTAACGGAATTAATATAAGGAACTGTGAGTGAGCAATGCTTGGCATTTTGTTACCGTCGCCTGAGTCAGCTGTTACCCTAGGAATGTCGCCTTCTCAGGTCAGCACCAGGGACCAGAACAGTGGGTCCCAATCTGACTGTGCTGTGGGAGGACTTGGCGGGGGCGGGGACGGGAGCGCTTTTAAAAATTTGAATTCCCAGGCCCAATTCCAGAAAGCAGCCTCAGAGACCTTATCTAAACTAGAGACTGAAAGTCTTTATCCTGAGACTGAAAAGCAGCTCCCCTAATAAGGGTGAGTGTGTGTGCGTGTGTGTGTGTGTGTGTGTGTGTGTGTGTGTGCGTGCGTGTGTTGTACAGCCTGAGAATCAGATGGGGACGCACTTCATCGCCCCCATCCTCCCCCAACCCCATGCCTGCCAACCTGCAGGGAAGAGAGGAAAACAACCACCACCACAAAGAATAAACATACAAAATCTGAATTTGTGGTGCAGCTCGATTTGGATGGAAAGACCAGCCAAAGCAAGGCTCTAAATCCAAAGTCAAAGCCTCCAAGGCCCTCAAAAGAGGCAGGGAGGCTGATAATGTGCATCGACAGCCAGTTCTCAACCTGCAAGTGAAAAGCAAGCCCGAACCAAGGTACCTGCAGATCCGTAAGCACACATGCAACCCCTCACCGCTGAGCCTCGGCTTGTTTCCCTTCTGCCTGGAAATCCCCTTTCCCTCTCTTGCCCTGTTAATTCCACCCCATCTTTGAGACTCAGCTCAAATGTTCCCATCCACAAATTTTAAAACTTGTGTTACAGTAAAATATTTAAGTTTAACCCACTTAAAAGTGAAAGTATTTTCTAGGGGTGGCTCGGTGGCTCAGTCAGTTAACTAAGCATCTGATCAGCTCAGGTCATGATCCCAGGGTCCTGGGATGGACCCCTGCATCAGGCTCCCTGCTCAGTGGGGAGTCTGCTTGTCCCTCTCCTTCTGTCCCTCTCCCTGGCTCAGGCACTCTCTCTCAAAATAAATAAATAAAATCTTTAAAGAAAGTGGGAGTATTTTCTTATTTATCAGTGTATATTTAGCACAGGGCTGGTATACTGTGAGGATTAAAAATTACCTATCCAGCTAGCTATCATCGATCTCTTTTTTTTTTTTTTAAAGATTTTATTTATTTATTCGACAGAGACAGAGACAGCCAGCGAGAGAGGGAACACAAGCAGGGGGAGTGGGAGAGGAAGAAGCAGGCTCATAGCAGAGGAGCCTGATGTGGGGCTCGATCCTATAACGCCGGGATCACGCCCTGAGCCGAAGGCAGACGCTTAACCGCTGTGCCACCCAGGCGCCCCTATCATCGATCTCTTTTTAATGAATGAATTGAGGACTTGGTGTCCTTCACAGGCCTATGAGTGGGTACAGGTGCCAATGAAGATAATGGAGAAATGGAAAATCATGACCCCAAGTTTCTTTAGTTCCATTACTTTTTTTTTTTTTAAGATTTTGGTTAAATCTTTTGAGAGAGAGAGCATGGTTGGGGTGGGGGGTGGCAGAGGGAAAAGCAGACTCTCGGCTGAGCAGGGAGCCTGACGCAGGGTTGGAGCTCAGGACCCTGAGGTCCTGACCTGAAGGCAGACGCTTAGTGCTTAACCAACTGAGACACCCAGGATCCCCTCATTACTTCTTTCTTTCTTTTAAATATTTTATTTATTTATCAGAGAGAGACAACAAGAAAGGGAACACAAGCAAGAGGAGTGTGAGAGGGAGAAGCAGGCTTCCTGCCGAGCAGGGAGCTCGATGAGGGGCTCGATCCCAGGACCCTGGGATTGTGACCTGAGCCAAAGGCAGACGCTTAATGGCTGAGGCACCCAGGCGCCCCTCTCATTACTTGTTTCTTAATCTTCTCCTTCCACTAAGGGGCCCCAACCAGCCTGGCCCACAGGTGAAGCATATAATTTTATGAATATACATACTGAAAACAACGCTCCTATATGCCCAGAAAATACTTAGAAACAGAACACTGCAAGTTTAAACAACCCTTTCAGTATTTAGAAGGAAAGTCGATGTGTTTTTGGAGAAATACGTCATCATCACAATAGTTTTTTTTTTAGAGGGAAGGAAGAGGGGGAAGGAAAGAGAGGGAGATGGGGAACAGAGAGGGGAGGGAACAGAGGCAGAGGCAGAGAATTTCCCGGAAAGCCCAGAAGGACTCAACCCTGTCCATCCTTCAGAAACCCCCAGGAAGCTTTTGAAACGCCGATGCCTGGACTGCATCCATCCAATTGTGGTTTATTTGATCCAGGGGTGTAACCCTCCCCGCCAACTGGCAAAAGAGAATCCCCAAGGGCAGAGACAGCCGTCCACCTGGCAGGGCCTGAGCCTGCAAACTGCTCTCTGGTCCTTGGATAGAACCTCAGAGGGACCAAGTCTGTGCCCTTTGCCTTGTGTGTTTGGTGCCAGTTAAAACCCAGCAGCCATGATCAGTGTGGTGCACACGGGCACCACACCTGGGGCAGGCAGAGCTGTGGACCCCCTGCCTGGGTTTGAAGAACTTTCTGGCCATATTCAAATTCTTAGAAGTCTCAAATCTCTTTCTGAAATGCATCACAAAATAATTAAAGCAGATGGGCCTGGCATCTCTGTGGGCCTCCTAAGATACAATGTTGGGTAGTGAATCAGGAAATGAATCAGTCGACTTGGAAGCCGTGGACGATTTCCATTGTTTTCATCATATGTGGGTTTTATTTTCCAGGTTAACTTATGGCCTCTTAATGAGTCCATAAGGCAGAGACTATGTGTGGTTTTTGCTCTTGACTTCACATTTCCAACTGTCCTCCCCTACCCTCCCCTCCTTCTCCACCATAATCCATGCAACATCTCAAGAGTTCTGCAAATATAGCCTGGAAGAAAAATATTTGTACTAGTAGCTACGCCTAAACACACCCAGAGTGCAGAGAAAGAGGCAACCCGTTTACCATGACCCTAACTTCTCCAAGTTCTACACACAGAGCCAAGCGTGGAGAAGCATCCAAAGAAGATTCCTCTCTGGCCTCCTTTGTCCTTGGCTCTTTGCTAGTTCATCCTGGCCTCCCGTCCTTCCTCCTCATTCACACAGCTCTCCCCACCAGCCTCCTGGATCCGTCTTGGAAGAATGGTGGTACCGCCTCTGTTCTCTTAGAGATGTCAGCACTGGCCTCCAGCCCTCACGGATGGGAGCTGCTGTAACACAAGCACTTTCTTTGCTAATACGAACGTGCTCTCTCAAGGCACAACTCAGGTATTTTACTTTAATAAAAATCTTTGCATTTTCATTCTATACTAACCAAAACCCCACTCATCTCCATTGAGAAACTTGAAAAAAGAGACAGAAAAGGGGGAAAAAAAAAGAAGGGAGGGAGGGAAGGAGGAAGATAAGGAGAAGGGAAAACTCTATTTTACTGTTTGACAATCCAGCAACTTTCCTGTGTCTTGACGTCTTATGCTTTACCAGAATTCACAACCAAGGGCATGCCAACCTGGGGAGAGGTACAGAAGCCCTAAGAACTAGAAGACGAATACAGGGATCCAGGACTGTCACTTAGGACACACATGGTACTGAGGATGCAGCCTAAGAGAGTGGCTGGAATGGCCTGGGGGGGGGTGCCTCACAGGAGAAGGATGCATGTCTAGGAACAAATTGTATCTTTTGAATTTCTTATACATCCCTTATATATACCAGGACTTGGGGCTTGGTAGCTCTGACAGTTATCAGGAGAACGCAGACGTACCTCCGTGGACAGTGGTGTCTATAAAGATGCTCAGCTCATGATGTCTCTGGTTTTTGGGGTTTAAACTCCAGCAAAGTAAGGTGGCTTATATTTTACATGTGATATGTTTATATAATTTTTGTATTAAAAACTTTTTTTTTTACTATGAAGAAAAAGGGGGAAAGGAGTGCACAGTTGTTTAAAGATACCAAGCTTCAGACAGTGCATCTTTCGTAAGAAGTAGGGGAAAGCCTGTGACTCTGTAGAGGAACCCATGGAGCATCCCTAGGCTTGCCCGTGTAAATCTAGACATTACTGGTTTGCAGAGCAACTGGACCTATTAAAGGCTGTATCAGAAGGAAGAGTAGATCTGGCAAGACAACAATGTAGACATCTCTTGTTTGTTGCTCTTCTTCTGGTAACAGCACCAGCTTCTCTTCTGGGAGGCCCCTCTTCCCCACTCAGTCCTTGTGGCTTGGGTGGTCTTGACTCTAGAGATTCACATGTGGCTCAGTCCCAGTCAATCAGAGCATCTTACGACCCTGGTCTTGGGCAATGAACCCAGGGTTTGGCACCTGACCCAGTCAGAGCCAAGTGTAAGAATTTTGCTCAAACAGCTGCAAAGAAGAAAAAGGTATGCGGCTATGAATTCATCAATCTGGATTTGCTGTCTATGGGCTCAGGAGCAGAAATCACAGAAGAGCTATGAGTCTGACATTGGTTATCAAAAAGATGAATATAGAAATCGAAGCTTATTCTTTGAACAAAAGCCAGTCTGTAAACACTGGACAGATGTGGTTAAAAACAGTGTTTGTTGAGATTTGGCACGAAGGATATGCTGCTCTATTTGTAATAGACGCTCCCAAGGCTCACATGGCTCCCCTTCCTGTTCCTTAGCTGTAGTCCCGAATACTCTCCATGAATTTAAAAATAGATTCCCCTTTAGTGCAAAGTGGACAACTTCTAAAACGCTCCTATTCCCACCACAAATTTTAGTTTCCTCTAAGCCCGTGACTTCCCTACTGGAAATTCAGTGAATGGAGGGAAAGAGGAATTCACCACTTTTAATGATCAGACTCCTTCACAAAAGCACCTTTGCCCATAGGATGAGCGAGTATCAGACTCATTCTAGAGCATACTGGAGTCATCTTATCCATTACCTCAAACCTCCCTGTTAATTTCCTGAGCCTGGCGTACAACCTTGGCATTGCACTTGAACTCCTTCTAACTGGGACACCTGTACTATATCTGTAACACCGAAATAGGGACCACGTGGTTAAAGAAAAAAAAAAAATAAGGCCTGGATGTGCACAGGCCCAGGGATGGACTATTATGGAAGAGCTAGGAGTTTGACATAGGTTACAAAAAAGATGAAAATAGAAATTGAGGTTTCTTTTATGAGCAAAAGCCAGACGGGTTCAGGAACTACAGATATAAACAGAGAGGCCGAGGGAATATCAAGAATAAATGCTGGGGGCTGAAAGGAGATTCTAGTGCAAGTAACCGTGACGATATAAATGAACAAGGACAGAGCACATGAAAATGCAAACATGATTGCACTGGTCATGGCGGTATTCCTTCAAAAGTTCTTTCTCTGTGATACTCTGCCATATACTTGGCTTCCCATGAAAATTCGGTTACATCACGTTGCAATTTGAAATGTTCCTATTTGGTCCACATGGTGTTTCTGTGTACCAGTGACTATCAGGGCCAAATATATTTTTGGGAAAGACCAGAAGGCCTGAAACTCTAGCTATGCCAAAAGAACCTTTAGTAGAAATTTCAGTTTGGGGGCGGAATTGGCCTGGGAACAAACCATCCATTACCTTCACAGTAGATTTAGCAGTTGTCCATTCAGTTGAACGGATTTCCTTAAAAATAATGTGTCTCTCAGCAGCACCATGGTCAGTAAGGCACTTTGTAGACTCGACAGCGGAAAGGTGCAAGAAGGGAGCTCGCCTTGCCAATGGCAGAATTCTCACATTTGCCTTCGCTCAGGCTTTGCAAGCACAGACTTCTGACTTGCACAAAGAACAAATAACTCCAGGACATCCACTGCCGGCATCCCTGATATCCCCAGTTGGCACCACTGTTGTCAAGCATGATGGATACCTACCATCCACGCACAATTCTCTGCAAAGGAGACTGGGAAGCATCTTTTGGTTCCTTAAGTGGTACGTCACCTTTTAAGTGCCACCTCAGATCCTCTCAGTCTTACCTCTCACTGGAATCCTCAGCCATGTGTTCTGACCTGCTGTGCCAAAGTGTGGGCTCATCTGACCCCTCCCGGGCACAACCCAATAGTGCCTCACCTCAGGCCTGCACTGTGTGTCTTCCCACTTCCGCCCCAGGGCATTCCTGTTGCCTCTGGGGTGGGGGGCCTGGATGCCATGAGACCCATTTGCTGACCACACAGGCACAACCCCAAAGTGCAGGCTAGTTAATGTTGAGGGGTGAACAGTTGACCAAGGGGGAGAAAACAGCCGGTGGATAAATCTCCCTAATCCTCTGTATACACTGTCTTGAGATGCAGTTCATTCAACTTCTTGAGATGGTCCTGGGGGATCAAGCAATTTCTTGGTGTTTGATACCATGTGGTGGTCAGCTCAGTAATGCACTTTTGCATTAGCCCTCCCTCCTTCCCTGACTCACTCTTATTTCTCCTCTTTCTTGTTTGCTGGGATTTCATTCCTTAATAAAGTGGTAGCTTATAACTAACACCTAGTTTCTTGGGGAACCCAAGCTAAGCTCAAGAGAGTAAAACAGCAACCGTAGAAGAACTGCAGGGGAGAGTGGGAATGCAACCTTGACAGGTCTTATGTATCACAGCTGGCGCCCTGACTGGAAGAGTAGGACCCCGAGACCTGGGATTGGGATAGTTGTGTGAACAAGGCAGAGAATCCCGAAAACATCTCTGAAGACTCCGGCCAGCCGAAGCAGAATTTCCCATCTTGTCCGAGCAGAACAGCTGCCCGGAGATGGCACAACCACCTCTCCTGAAGCCCGCGTCTTGCAAGACAGTTTTGTCCTCCTCAAGACCAGCCTCACCATTGCCCGCTGCCTTCAGGCTACTGCTCTCTCACGGCTGCCAGGCTGATAACCGGCACAGCCTGAGCAGGAAGTTCAACGCCCATTCTGGGCGAGGATAACTTGCGTACCTAAGAAGCCGCACAGGCTGGACAGCATTTTCTGCTAAGAACCAGGGGAATAAGGATAGCAGGGTAGCTGAAGGGTGTTAGACTGGGAAGGTAGAATATAAGTCAGGATAGGGCACAATTTATCAACATGGGCATTCACAGGGTTCTAGCAAAATACTAGACCTAACAGTCCACTACGATGTCACTTTGAGGCTTGGTCATCATGATGGCCTACAGTTAATGAAGTGGAGATTCCAGAACTTCTGCAGCACACTAGTAAGGAAGGAGTCAGAAGGCTCAGAGAGATGGAAGTGCTAGAAGGATCTACCAGGTAAGACCTAAGAACATCTCCCCTATGTTCTCAGGAAAGGCCCAGGAAACCCTCCTTTCCTAAAGGTAATAGGAGAGCCGTGGCATCTTTGGGAAGCTGAGGGTGGCTGTCCTCAGTCGATCAAAGACGCTGCTGTGGCCACCATTACATTGTGCTCCCAATGAGCACAACTTGGATGGGATTTCAGATGTCAGAATCAAGAGAGCAGTAAGTAACTGTCACAGTCAAGAATGACATAATTACAGCGTTGGGAAGCAAGGCGAGAGTGACAGTGAGGGAACCTTGACCTGTGGTGGGTGTTAATAGATGCTAGTGTTCCCAGAGAAGTCAGAGAGATGTAGAGTTAACTAGGATAGTGTTCAAATGATATCACAACAACGACATTAACAAATCTGCCAGCCGGTAGGCAGGATGATATCAGCTGTCACAATGGAAAGATTAGATCCTTCACCCAATTTCCAGGTCCGATTTCGAGACACAGTTTATGGATCTAGAGCCCACTGGTCCATGAATGAATTGTGAGGCCTAGCCTCTGAAAATGACTCTGCAGTGACACCATAAGCACACATGGTTAATGTTCTCTAATTTTTCTCTGGAGGATCTGAGAAATGTCACTAAGAAGGCCGAGCTGATACTGATGTCAAGAGAATCCCTCTGGTTAAGAAAGGCTTATGGAGGACAGCTAGCAAATAAACTTTCAGACCAAGTCCATCACACAGGTATTTGATGGGTTCCTACCCACCCTGTGGTTATTTTCTGAGTCCCCGATGCACAACTGGGATATGTTCAGCATCTGGCAGAACCCTCACTCTGGCCTGTGAAGAAAGGGCTATCATGGTAGCAGAGTACAAGTAGACCACCCATCTCTGAAACTCCCCATCCCCAGGTAGGGAACATTAGTATCTTTAATTTGGGAATAGGGAAATTGTGTCTCAGCGAGATTAAATTGACTTGCTAAGGTTTTATAGTTAGTAAGAACAGAACCAAGAATTAAATACAGTTCAATGTGGCTCTAGAGTCTGATTCATCCAGCTTTTAACTACTCCCTATTTTGCCTATGCTTTCATGTTGTATAACTGTAATAAATGTAAGAACGCAAAGTAGTTCCATCTCAAACTTCTTGAGAATATTTGCTTGTTCTTCTTAATCGATCCTATGTATATGTTTTTCTTGATACAAGAATTAATTTGAAGTTGTATTTAAAGGACTTGGCTTAAAACCCCTGAGCCAATTAGTTTTAAAAACGGCAGTGGTACCCATCACATAAGGAAGTTTTATACCTGGGAACGATGACTCTTCATGACTGAGCCTTATTCTCAGGAGGTACTTTTCAGAATCTTAATTAATCAGGGGCAAGAAATATTAATCAAATAAGGAAATTATTAATTTTGTAGGTGACTGGTACTAACATCAGAAAGCGGTACTCTTGTCTACTGAGAGAGCCTCCTAACTGGTTATTCAGAAAGGATAAAGTTCTGTGCTCACCACATACTTAAACGACAATAACTTTTAGAGTTAAACGTAAAATTTTTTAAATGTTAAATGGAAAAAGTGAAAACATGAAAGAAGTAGAAGTTAATGCTAGTCTTAGAAACTATCGAAGAAAATCTTGGTCGATCTAGCGACAAAAATATTTTAACTTCTTTTGTGGTGAAAACCATCAAAAAGACGATTACAGGGCAAATTGAAATTCTGAAGAAAATACAACAAAGTCTAAATATCCTTAATCCTAAAATAAAATAAAGAATTCTTATGTCAATGCATTTATCTTCCAGTTAACAAAAGCGCACTGAACAACAACTATTAGCTAGGTTAGATGATGCGGACACAGCGCAAAACAGGACAGCCACTATTACGGAACCTGTTGTCTCACGAGAGAGATAGACAATAATTTAAATAAAAAAGTAAAAACATATAATCCAGCAGATGATAGTAAGTGCAGTATGACACAATGAAGTGAGAAGCAGGATACGGACTTCCAGGAGTGAAGAAATGACAATTTGTAACTGAGAGCAGGTCTCCTGGGAAGAAGGCATATGAGCTATGACCTGTAAAAGGTGAGAGCGAGCCATGGGACCATCTGCGTGTCTGGCAGAGGGAATGGTCCAGAGGTGGCAGCTAGCCCGGTATGTTCAAGGAGAGCTGGGGAGACCAGCCAGTGAGGACAGAGAGGTTGAGAAAGGAGTGGGAAGAGACGACATCCCAGGGGATGCTGGGCGGAACCAGATCCTGGAGCGTCTCACCATCCACAGTGAGAACTTCGGCTTTTATGATTTAGAAGCCACTGGAGGTTTTGAGCAGAGGAAGACTATGATCTGAATTACACGTTATCGAGATCATTTTGGCTGCTGTTTAAAAACAGGAAATAAGTTGAAAGGCTTGCAAGACTGTAGTAGAAACAGGGTTTTTTGTTTTGCTTGTTGTGTTTTTGTTCTGCAGGGGTGAGCAGGGTGACGGAGGTCAGCAGCTTGCTTTTGGACATGTTGAATTTAAGATGCCCAAGAGACATCCAAGTACAGTTGTCAACAGCCAGCTGGATGCCTAAAGTCTATGGTTCCAGGGAGAGTTCTAGGCTGGAGTTCTCACTACGGGAGTCGTTGGCATAAAGACAGTATTTACAGCCCAAGAGATGCAGTGAGATCAGTGAAGAGGTGAGTAGAGACAGAAAGGGGAAGACAGTAAAAGCCAACTTGGAATCAATCCAACACTGAAAACTTGGGTCATGAGGAAGAATCAGCAAAGGAGACAATGTCGGGGCCAAGACGGAAGGAGGAAAACCAGGCTTAGGTTCCAGAAGTGAAGTGAGGAGTCCCCGCCAAGTGTCCTTGATGAGAAAGTCAGGTGAGGACTGATCACTGATTATATCTAATGATCTGATTTACTTGGCCTGTTATCCCTCAGTTTCTCAGCTCCTTTCTTTAGTATATACTTAAACTCATCATCATTATTACCATTATTATTACTATTTTTTGCATCCCTCTCTCTCCTCTCAGCCAGCATTTCCACTTCTATGCCTCTTCTAATGGAAATTGCACACGCTTTCGCCACCTGTTCCTTGACCAAAGGCCCATATCCAGTCGCCTAACGCAGAAACCTCTTCACAGAGGGAGGGGAATTACAAGGAGAGTGAAGGCTGTGAATTTTGTTAACTATATATTTTTTAAAACATTTTTTCGTGTTTGTTGACTAAAAATAAAACCGTTCAAATGCACTAGCTATCAAAGACATACAGATTAAAAATAAACTGGCCACCATTTTTTTTTTTTTTTTTTTTACAAATCAAATTGGCATTTAAAAAAACATAGCCCGTATGGGCAAGACTCAGCAGACATTCTCATATAGTACTGGTGGAAGTGTTAATTGGTAAAACTTTTCTACAGGGCAATTTGGCAATATATAAGAATAATTTTTTTTAAAGATCCTTCTTCACACCTTTTGGTCCAGTAATTCTGCTTCTAGCAATTTATTGTAAGGAAATAATCAGAATGCAAACCAAGATTTCTATAAAAGGATGTTCACTTCAGTGTTCTTAAGAATTTAGGATATAGAATTCTATAAAATTCTATATTCTGGCAGAATATAGAAACAATACCTTAGTGTTGTTTCTTATACAAGTTATAGGATTAAGTTAGCAATTAAAATAATTTAACATCTAGCACTGGAGCTTGAGTTGATGAATTATGATATAGTCACAAAAGAAATACTCTGCGGCAAGAGAATATTGAGAAGATATGAGAACATGTCAACAGGGCTGAAATAAAAAAATAAAAATAAAAAATAAAATTTTAAGAAAAGTAAGAAAATGATTTATGGTATTATCTTAATTTTGTAAAAATATTAGAAAAATCAAAGAAATAACAACTAAAATCTTAATAGTAATTATTTGTGTACTTACTTGAGATTACTGGAGCTTTTAGCTATTCAAAAATATTTATTGAGGATCTACTGTGTGACAGGCACTTGGGATGGAGGGTACTTGGGATACATTACTGAAATCTGACAGAATTTGGGCTTTTGCAGTGCTTACATTTTATCAGGAAGGATGGAGACAATAAACAATAATAAATAAAGGAATTATATGTCTTTTAGGAGGTGGTAAGTGCTACAGCAAAAACACAAAGCAGAAAAAGTGGCATCGGGAGTGGTATGGCTACCATTTTAAATAGGATGCCCAGGAGAGCTGGCATTTTGGCAGACTTTATGGAAGTGAAGGAATTAACCACGTGAATATTGGGGGGAAAGTATTCCACATAGGAGGATAAGCAAATGCAAAGGCTCTAAGGTGGTTGGATGTGCCTGAAAATCAGCAAGGAAGTCTATGTGGCTGGATCTGAATGAACACAGTCACAGGAATGAGGAGCCAGACTGGAGAGAATTTACCAGAAGGCTTTGGGAATGATGAGAACAGACAGGTTAAGAAGCTATTGCAATAATTGAGATGAGAGATGACAGTGTTGGGAAGAAGGGAGGACAGCAAATATAATGAGAACTGGACAGATTCTGGGAATAGTTCAAAAGTAGAACCAACAGAATTTCTTGATGGTTTAGATATGGGGAGAAAGAAAGAAGGTTTGGGGCCTAAATGATTGGGAGGACAGCGTTATCATCAACTGAGATGGAAAGACTATGAGTAGCGCAGATTTTGGGAGGATGTGGGGGAGATAAGGAGTTGAGTTTGGATGGTAAGTCTCTGCAAGGGGGGGATGCCCAGGAGGCCGTTGGCTATAAAAATATGGAATTCCCAAGACATGTGTGAGCTAGATAATAATACCTTTGAGAATCATTGCATACAGATGGCATCTGAAGCTAAGGAATGGGTGAGCTCACCCAGATAATAACTGTGGATAAAGAGGAGGTCCAAGACTGTGTCCTGGGGCACTCCAATGTTAGGAGGTGAAGGAGACAAGTAACAACCAAGGTAGGACTGGTTGAGGAAGTGACCAGTGAGCAGAAGAGAAATTAAAAGATTTCAGGGCATTTCAAATGCTGCTCAAATGTGGGTAATGGGTTGAATAGGCTGACAAGGGAGGATGGACCACTGTATTTAGCAATGTGGAGGTCAGCACACTGGTGACCTTGCTAAGAGCCGTCATGGAGGAACATCTTAAGAGAGAAATTGAAGGAAAAAGCTGGAGACTGGGAGGATAGAGAACGCTTTTTGAGGAATTTTGCTGCAAAGGCACTAAGAAAGATGGGTGGTGGCTAACTGGGGAAGTGAGAGATAAAAAAAGGTTATTTTTTCTTTTGAGATTGAATAAATAGCAGTATGTTTGTATGCTGATGGTGAGCCTAGCCAATCCACTTGATCATTAACATTCATTCTCACGGTACTAAGATGGCAGCAGATGGTACAGCTGGGAAGTCACGCAAGAACTGCCAGGACATCGCGCTCCCCCGCGGCCCCATGGGGGACAGTAGTCTGGTCGATTCTGTTACCTGAAATCCCTGCTTCTCCAGCCTCGTCACAGACTCAGGAGGTTTATAGTTAAAATATAAACATTTTGGGTCAGCAAGACCTCATAGAACAATGATCATAATTAAGGTCTCCCCCCGTCACACACCAAGAGGATTTCACTCCCATTAGGAAGCACATGGCTTGGGGGTTTCAAAATTACAGATTGAGCAGAAACCACGAAATGCAAATCTGTGCGAGGAAAGCCTATTTTACAAGAAAAAAAAATCAGAGAGAAAGAAAAAATTTCAGCCCTTTGACCCTACTCTTCAAAGAACTTGTAACCTGGGAAACCAAAGTACTTCCCAGCTGCTGCTTCTTCACCAAGAGACAGGATTACAAAGAGAAAAATTCCAGAAATCAACTGTGGATATCTGCGTGTTGGAAGGCTCTGCATACGTCAGCTGGAACTCAAAGCTTACATTTTAGCATCCCTCCTCACCCATCTGCCAGCGCATGCCTGTCCTCCTACACACCTAACATTCCCACTCGGATGCTATCTGTTCTGTTTCTCCCTCCCATGGGTCCAATATCATTATTCTCCTTCCCTCTTTCTCCTTATAAAAACCAGTGCTCAAAAAAGAATGCCAGACGGAATGTTGGTTTAGAACTGGCAGAGGTTTTGTATTAGTTCTCATTTTACAAATGAAGAAACCAAGTCTTAGAAGGTGAAGTGAACTGTCCAAAAGCCAATAGCCCATTAGTGTGAAAAATCCAAAAAAAAATTTCTGATTGGCTAATTTATATCAAGATGGCTGATTCCCCTGTCCTCTGACCAAGGTCCGTAGACAGAAGCCAGAGCCCTGAGCCCAGGGAATGGATGGTGGAAAGGAGGAAGGGAGGGGCAGTAGTAGGGGGAAGATGCTGTCGTTCCAGCAACAGGCGGTCTTCTGGATGGTTGGTGGCGCATGAGCGGCTCCCTGGTTTGTCCACTCCAGTGGTTCTCAACAGGGGATGATTTTATGCTCCCTTTCCCTGCTGGGGACAGTCGGCAGTGCCTGGTGACGTTTTTGGCTGTCACAAGTAGGGGAAGGCACTACTGGCATATAGTGGGTAGAAGCCAGGGGTGCTGCTAAACATTCTGCAGTGCACCCCACCCCCACCCCCCGCCAATTATAGAAGCGCAAATGGCAAACCCAAACCAAAAACTCTGGCTTACTCTAAAGGAAAAAGAATGGAAGAGAGAAGAGAACATTACCAAAAGTTGGCTCTGGAGTAGTGTTCCATGTAGAGCTGTTCATCAGAAAAGGGGGCCAAGTGGATGTCGCCGAATGTAGGGAACATCATTCCTAATGAGCAAAAGACAACAGACCCAGACGTTGACTAGCGCTGCCTTCTGACTGCAGGGAACACTCACCCGCCACTTGACCAACTCCACTCTTTCGTCCTATTTCAGTTATTACCCAAGAGGCTGAAATATAATTTTGCCTCAAAGCAAGGATAAAAAAAAAAAACATAGGCAGAAGATTGGAGGAGATATAAAGAGGAACCCTAATGCAAGTCACAAAGCTATGTTATGCTAAAAGCTTGTGGAGTCTTACGTGAGGCATTTAATCTGGTGTCTTGTCTTCTCTGCTGCCGGCTTTTCCTTTCTCTATGCCCTGTGCTGGGAATTCTGCCCACTTCCTTCGTTTTAAAGAAATCTTATTTATTGTAAAAACAGCTCTGAAAATCATTTACCTCCCAACATTCCATCACATTATTATTTCCATTCTCAGACTCTGCCCATGTATAATCATGTTGAGTATCTTTTTAAGTGCTGTTAGAAGCTATGCTTCTCTGGGGGTTCACCATCCTCCTTGCTGGGACACCCACTCTTGTGTTTTGTTCCTGACATTTACAGTCACCTCGGGAAAGGAAAGGCAGATTCTTTAGTGGGCAAACACCTAGACTGGCGTGCCTGAAGCCTGGCCTTCCTGAGTGGGCAGACACAGCGATCAACATTATTATTCTTGTCATTTCTAGGGAGACTTTTTTTCATAGTTATTTATGATCCTGCACATAAAAGAAAGACGAACTACTAACCCTATTTCAGAAGTGAGTATCACCTTAGAAACTGGAGATGCTGTCTCAAAAATAATACCTAAAATTTCTTGATTATGTTAACTCTGCCATGAACTTTCCTATGGGTTTTCCATGTATTAATTCATTTAATCCTCAACACACTAGGACGTAGGTTCTATTATTACACCCCACTTTATAAATGAGTAAACTAAGGAGCAGGGAAATTTACGTGACTCAGCCACAGTCATAGAGCTAATAAGTAGAAGGGCAAAATCCAGGGGTGGGGTCTCATTTGTGAGGCCATGGCCCCGTACTTTAACTATGCTCCCTTCAGCCTGTTAAAATAGAACAGATTTTTTAAAGAAGATTTTATTTATTTATTTGAGAGAGAAAGAAAGAGAGAGAGAGAGATCACAAGAGGCAGGGAGGGGTAGAGGGAGAAGCAGACTCTCTGCTGAGACAAGGAGCCTGATGTGGGACTTGATCCCAGGATGCTGAGATCATAACTTGAGCTGAAGGCAGACGCTCAACCAACTGAGCCACCCAGACACCCAGAACAGTTTGCTTTATTTAGGGTATTTTCAGAGGTGAACAGCGAAAAAGCACAACTGTAACATCATTCACACATGTCCACCTAAATCTCAGGCATTGGTGTCAAAACAATAATGACTGTTTAGTGGGTTCTCAATTGTAAGACAGAAGGATATTAAACAATCTTAGAAAAGCAACATGTATCACTAATTGTGTGAACTTGGGAAGTTTCAGAGACGCTCCAAGCATCAAGCCTAACGGGAATTCCAAAGATATAAAATGGAGGGGAGGAAGTCATCAAAGGTGAAAATACAAGAAAAATTCTCAGAGTTGAAGAAGATGAGTCTTCTGATTAAACGTTCTCACTCCATGCCCAACACAAGAATTTTAAAAGCTTCACAGTAAGAAGGCTAGAAATAAAGCAAGATACTGAAAACATCCAGAGGGGAAAACGCTGTCACTCTAAAGGATCAGGAGTCAGAAGGTCATTGGACTGCTCAACAGCAACACTGGAAAGCAGAAACCAAAAAGAGAGGTCTTAAAAATACTGAGGAAAAACTGTGTCCAAGTTCAAATTCTCTACCGTGCAAAATGATTATAGAAGGGGCCAATAAAAAGTAACTTCTCAAGTCCTCTTTCTCCAAAAGCTGTTAGAGAATATGCTTTGCTGAAACGATGGTGAACACCAAGAAAGAAGAAGACAAGAGAATGATGATGGGAAGTCAAGTATGGCGGCGTATGACCGGGCTGGAGAACAACCACGCCACGTGTGGGAGAGGAGGACAGAGCATCCACAGGACGAAGGCTCCCATGGACTAAATATTGATAGGATCTGTCAGACCTCTCAGAGCATGGAATTAATTAGTCATGACTATGTGAAAACCAAGCTAATGAAAAATAATTCTGAGAAAAACAGTAGGTTGCATGAGAAAATCCAAGACGCTATGCACCCACTATACCAGCTGACTCGGCACCAAACAAGACGGACATTATCCTAATAACCTAAACAGGATTACTGATTTAACCAAATGATGGTCCCTGTCCATATTTCTTTATATTAAATTGGGTCCCAAAAGCTCTGTGAAGTAACTGATTTTTGTACGTCTGCAGCACCATCATCTGACGGCAAAACCTGACCTGAACGGACATGAGTTTATTTACAGTCTTTATTTATCCCACTTGGTATCCATATTCATACGGTCTGTGGCAGAAATGTAATGTGTTTGAGTACGGAGTGCTGCCTGAGATGCCGCTGCAGGCATTAAGTCGTCCACGGTACAGGACTGTACTCCCTTTCCAAAGTCTTCCAGAATCTGGATTCGGAAACCCATCTGGCTGAGGGTTTGGAAAAGGGATTGAAGACCTGCATAAATATATTGAGAAAACGGGGGCGGGGAGTGAGGGTGCCTCCAGCAGGGAAGAAAATGCTACGTAGGAGAGCAAATTTCTCAACCAGAGAGAGATGAAAATAGTAGTATGATAATTTTGTATCGAAATATGTAGGTAAGTAATGGAGGAAGTCCCGAACGGAGCGCAAAGGGAAAGGCTTCAGGGAGCAGTCTCAGGACAGGAAGAGGCATGACAGGGGGTTACTATTTTTCATTAGAAGTCTTTTTATCATTATTTGATGTTGTAAATTACACCTTATTTTGATGAACAATAAAAATAATTAGAAAAAATAGGGTGCCTGGGTGGCTCAGTTGGTTGGGTGTCTGCCTTCAGCTCAGGTCATGATCCCAGGGGTCCTGGGATTGAGTCCTGCATTAGGTTCCCTGCTCAGCGGGGAGCCTGCTTCTCTCTTCTACCTGCTGCTCCCCCTGCTTGTGCTCATGTGCTCTCTCTCTCTCTGACAAATAAATAAATAAAGTCTTAAAAAAATAATTAGAAAAAAATCAAGCCTCCTGCCCTCAGGAACACACAGGTTAAAAAGAAGATAAATCAGTATTCATTTCCCCTTGTCTAGTTAAAGATACACAGCCCGGTAAAAGTTTCATATCTATGTCAAATATCGGGGGGGGGGAGGGAAGGAGTGCCAGAAATTGAGTCTAAATATTCAGCTCAGAGGGGCTCCATAGATGCACATGAATTAACCATGTTCAGAAACTCACCAATGGCCAAGTACCTAGCCATTTGAAAAAAAGAAATCCAGACAAAAATATAAAAATTCTTTCTGAGGGGCACTAAGTAGGAAATCTGAGCAGTCTTTTCCTTTATGGTCACTCCCACAGTTCAATTTCATCACATAAACCCAAGGCTTCCAGGACCATCCTAGGCTGTTCTACCACAGGCATGCTAATGAAGTTTGTGACATTAGGTACACTTTGCCTGTTTATTTATTTATTTTTGCATGAGTTTCTTTTTAAGTGCCGATCTCTGAATCCCTATATTTTGAAGCACGCAGGAAATTACAGACGCACCTCAAGCTTTGCTTACATGCACACACCGGTGAGCGTACACCGCATAACGTGCTAAGTCAGAGCTGCATGGTGGTCACCATTTTGTCTTCACTGGCTATCAAGGCAGGGAGCCACGTCACTAGGAAGGTGCCACAATTCTAACGGGAGCTGCCACTTTTAAAACTGGCCAGTTACTTTCTATGCTTCGGTTGAAAAAACATTCTGTGAAAATGTGTCCACTCTCTCTAGTAAAGGGTGGAAAGGTAGTGTGTGTTCAGGAGTCCTGAGTGTGGGCTTCAGGGTCAGACAGACCTGGGTTCGAATTCCTGCTCTGTCATTTACCAGAAGTGTGTCCTTGCTGAGTTGCTTTCTCCCCCTCTGCCTCAATTTTCTCTTCATAAATCGGGGATGGGAATGGTGCCTCCCAGGAAGCCAGGTCTCAATCCTGGTACTGTTGACATTTGGGGCTAGATAACTTTTTGATGGGATGGAGGTCTGTTCTGTACCCCAAAGGATGTTGAGCAGCTCACCTGGCTTCTCCCACTGGATGACAATATCACCCCTCCCCCACTCTGACAACCCAAAATGTCTCCAGACACTGCCAAACGTCCCCTGTGGAAGGAGTGTAGAATCACCCAGAACCTTAGGACTGACCTTTCAAATACATGAAAAACCTCCATCACTCACCCTTGGGAAGGTTTTCATAAGTTAGTGTATGCAGACTGATTAGCACATGTAGACACCTGATAAGCACAAAAAGAATACTGGATTTTATATTATTATCTCAGTTATACGTACTGATCATAGGAAAAGGGAGACACGGTAGGAGAAGAATATGTCAGAAAGAACAAACAGATCTCAGAGAGTTTCTCACATTATAGAAAGCCAACACTTAAAGGGGCTTTAGCAATTATTTTTTTAGAGATTATTTTTAAAATACGGGTGAGGAAACCAAAGTCAAAAGGTCAAGTGGTAGCTGAAGTTCATTGAGGAAGAAAGTGATAGAAACAGGACAGAAACACATAGCTCTGAACTGGTCCTCTGTACCATATTTAATACCATGCAGCACGCTACCTACCACCGATGGTGTTATGGCTGGAGACTCGCTCATCTCTTGTGGAAGATTAAGATGAGAAAAAAAAAAAAAACTGGTGTAACAGAAATGCCCTCTCCTCCTTTCTGTCCAACATTAAATATGGGGCAAAGAGGATGCCAACCTCTTATGGCAAAGTCAGCTTCTCTTCTGAACCAGGAATTGGCCAACTCACCGTTTGCTTTCAGCCATTTTTTGGAATGAAGGTAACTCTCCAGCATCCTCTCATTAAACAGCATGTATCCCATCGGTTCGGAAATGATCACATCCACAGCCTCAGGAAGAGAGATGTCTTCAATTTTCCCTGGTACAACAATGATCTTGTCGGAAAGGTGGTTATTTTTCACCAGCAACTGAGAAAGATAAAACAGGGGACCAGGACTGTTATACAGACTCTAACCAAAAAAAAAAAAAAAGTTTTACAGATTAAGGGTTGACCTAGTGATAGGGATGAGAGGGAACTGACATATCTGTGTCTATAAATTGCTTTAAAAAATAAACTGATTCTTCTTATTGTACACATACTTCATGTTTACTATAGATAACTTCGAAGATACACATCTGAAAGAAATAAAAACACCTGTAACTGTAGCACATATGAGTAATAACTATCAATACTTGGGTGTACACCCCTCCAGACGCTCTAGGCAAACACATGTGTGCACGTGCAGTGGCTGAGCAGGTATTGTCTGTGCGTGTGTGTGTACGTGTATATGCGCATGTACTTTGGGGGGAATTTTTTTTTTTAAAGATTTTATTTATTTATTTGACAGAGAGAGAGACAGCCAGCGAGAGAGGGAACACAAGCAGGGGGAGTGGAAGAGGAAGAAGCAGGCTCATAGCGGAGGAGCCTGATGTGGGGCTCGATCCCATAACGCCGGGATCACGCCCTGAGCCGAAGGCAGACGCTTAACCGCTGTGCCACCCAGGCGCCCCGGGGGGAATTGTTTTTTAATTAACGGTTTCAGTTTATTTCCCATCATTCTACCTGGAATGAAGACGCCAAAAAGCACTGTACAATAATCTTGCACAAATTAATGATCCTGACCCTCATTAAATTATCCTTTGGTCTTTTGATTCCAAAAATAAATAATAGCATGTTCATTAACCTTTCTTTAGAAGCATATTTTACAGTTATGTACTCATTTTTCTTTGGTGTCCTCTGCATTCTATTTAATAACTTTGAATTCCCTTAAACCTGGGACCTTGAAGAGATATGTATTTATTATATTTCTAATATATTTCTTCTTAATGCCAAATATGACAAAGAAATTGCATTATTACATTTATGTCTTTCTACTGCCTGAAAAATATATTTCCTAATAAACACCCTGAATGCCCCAGCATACATATATATACAGCACACTCCTGTTCAAGTTGTGGCTCCCTGAGACTCTTAGAGCTTTGCTCATTGTATTTATACGCAGAGACCTTCCATTTTGCATTTTCGTAACTTGATCTCTTTCTTCATCATAAATGCAGCACACCAGGCATTTGTCATGAGTCAGTTGTGTCTTTTCCATTTCTGATCACTGCTTCACAGAGCTACAGCACCTTTCACCGTGAGCCCTCCTGCTAGGGTGCAGCTCACCAACACATGCCCAGAAGCTTATTAAGTGTCTTTTCTATTTATACTTTTATTTTATTTTATTTTATTTTATTTTATTTTATTTTATTTTATTTTATTTTTTTTTAAAGATTTTATTTATTTATTCGACAGAGATAGAGACAGCCAGCGAGAGAGGGAACACAAGCAGGGGGAGTGGGAGAGGAAGAAGCAGGCTCATAGCGGAAGAGCCTGATGTGGGGCTCGATCCCATAACACCAGGATCACGCCCTGAGCCGAAGGCAGACGCTTAACCGCTGTGCCACCCAGGCGCCCCTATTTATACTTTTAAAAAAGAAATAAATTAATCTCCGATCTAAGGAAAAACAACGAAGAATAGTGTTTGAACATGTCATCCACTGTCAACCTTGACCCATGCCCAAGGATTCTCGGAATTCCCGTTCTCTCATCTTTCCACACATGGAAGCCTAGTTCATGGGGCTCGTGAGGTTCTCCCCTGTGGAGACAAAGCCTAAAGGTTAGAGCTGGTGGCATCCTGCTCTTCTGGGCACATTCTCTTCTCAGGAGGATCCATTCCTGTGCACAGCTCTCCTGGGGCTCCAGTGTGGACGAGCGCCCAACCACACGCTTAGGTTCTCTGTCTCACCTGAGCTCCATCATCACTGGACGTTTCCACCAACATGCGTTGTCATCTCAGTATCAACAAGTAAAGAGCCCGCCTCAGCCTCTTCTGGAAAACTAACCATTCCTCTAGGCTTTCTTAAGATTTCTATATCATCTTGTATTTCCTTGATTCTGTTTTGGTCATGAATACAATAATCCTCAATATCCTGGGGGCAAAAGTTACTTCCCATAGACAATTAGTAACTGTGTTTTCTTATTTCTACGTTCCAGATACGTCTCATTTCCACTTTTTCCTTTCTGCCTGCATCAACTTGTCCAGTTCTTAATAGCTTCAAATATGGAATTTAAAAATAGCACTTATATAATAAAAAGAACAATAGTAGCTCCTACTTCATAGGCCTGCTTGAGGATAAAACAAGATAAAGCATAGCAAGGGCTATGTAAGTGTTAAAATTATTATTATTGTCTATTATTTTTATTAAGTAATACCTTTCACAAAAAAGAGAAATGCAGATGAGCAAAAACATGAAAATAAAGATCATTTGTATTGCCCTGTCCAGGTGCAGGCAAAGTATATTCCTTAGCAGACATGTGAGTATATCTATGTTTATAAAAATGTGTAATATTTTGTTTGGTAGCTTGAGATATTTGAGCTGGAGTTCAGGCCACAGCAGATCCTGACTAGTTCCCATGGGGACAAAGAGCATCGATATCTCATTCCTGGCATACCTCTTAGGAAGTTCAGTACTAAATATCATTCCATAAAGTTTTTTACCAAAAAATTTCTACCAGCTATATAGTATTTCATAGAATACCTTGATGCATTTAATCAACGCCATGTTATTGGACATTCAGGTTATATTAAATTTTTCCTTACGACAATAGCGCATTGACAAATAATACAGTTAAATATGGAAGCATACTTCCCATTGCTTCCTTCAAATTTAATGAGTATGGAAATTTTAAAGGTTTCTGATACACACTGCTCCATTGCCTGTCACAAAGGGATTCCACTTCTCTATTTTAAGCCCTCTCTAAATTCTGCTTGTGGGGTATGAGACTGTCCACATATCAGTATATAAAACTGTCTCATCCACTTGGACCAGAATGCTGGAAGGGGAGCTTCTCTAAGTTTTGCTGCAGGGACCAATAAGAAAGGATATCCAAGTGAGCATGATATTACTCTATATGGGGAATTTACAGAAAATAATCCTAGGCTACTGAACCCTCAGGAACATCAGAGATATAACAAGACTTTGGAGAGGGGATTGTATGAGATATCAGAAGGGCAATTTGGGATTCACAAGAAAGAATTTTGAGCTTCATTATTTTCACTGACAAAGAAGGAAATACCACGTTTATGGAAGTGAGCAAATAGGCCTGGCTGTAAGTTACTGCATCACGTGACTTCATTTACTGTGGGCCGGATTCAAAGAACATTAGATCAGGAATCTGAAGATAGGAATTCTAGTTCTGCCTTTACCACCAAAGAGCTGTGTGACCTCGGGCAAGTCACTTAAACCCTATAAATTTTGGTTTCCCTCCTTGCAAAATTAAAGTTTAAAACTGGAGTTGTTCTCAGGCTCCTTTGAGTGCTAATATTTTATGATTGGAAGAAAGCCAAATTTCCCCCCAAATATATTCCTGGAGCCCACAAACATAAGAGCTTCATAATCATTTTGGAACTTCTCTAGAACATATATCCCTCTTACAAATTCAGAATCCATTAGCATATTAATTGCTTTGAAGCATTTTACAGAAAAGAAAACTGTTTGGCTTGGTTAAATCAAAGACACGCGAGCTATTTGGTTACTTTGCGGTTCTTTTTCTCACTGAACATTTATCTCCTGCGGAACAATCTTTGGGAAACAAGGAAAGGAGTTTATTTGATAATCCTAAGTTTGAATACAACTCTTTGACAAAGATGTCTGAAAACAGGACATATATTCAACCAATATTAGCTCTAAGCCATGAGAAGAGCTAATTCTGGATATCAGACCCACTCTATTCTCTGAGTCAATGCTGCTGCCTTCCTTCACTTTTGCTTTACAACATTCTCAGTACAGAAATTTTGTGCTAGCCTGTCACTTCATACCCATTCTTCCAAAACTGAAATTCAGTAGGACTATCCTTTCCAGGAAAGAAATGAGCCTCAATACATCCCTCCATGTACTGAAAAAGGCCGCTAGCCCAGAGGAAGGCTCCATCATCCACCATGTTCACTGCTGTATAGAGTTTTCCTGTGTGACCTGGTCCTTCTCTAAGAGTTCAGGAAAAAGGGAGGCTCCACTAAAGGCTATTCTCCCCCGGACACCATCAAGGTACAACTCAACCCACATCACATCCTTGTTTTGCTCCTATTTCCTTGTAATTGCACTGGGTTTAAAAAACCTGCCCACGTTTCTGTCACTTGCATTAGTTGCTTAAGCTGTGTGCACACATGCACGTGCGTGTGCGTGCATACACGTGCACACATGCACTCATATGCATGCACGTGTATGCACGCACTTTAGGTGGTGGCAGCAGAATTTATCCTTTTATATCACTGTAACTTCCAAGGTAGATCAGGGTAATAATTTCACTTGGTATGCTGCCATTCTTGTCTCACTTAGGAGGTTTTTCATTGAGTTACATGTGTTAAATATGTGTTGTTTGCCTGTTCAGTATGGAAGCTTAATTAGGCTTAGAAGCTACACTACACAAGAGTATTTAATTATATTCTGTCTCAAAGAGGAGGAAGGAGCCAGTGTTCTGGAGGTGAAAGACTTGGGTGCTAGTGTTGGATTCTCCACCTAGTAGCTGTATGACTGTGGCCAAGACACATAAGTTCTTGTAAGTCCTTTTATTCATCTAGAAAATGAGCATAATAATAGCACCAATCCCCTCAATGTCATTTCAAGGATCAAATCAAATGAGAAAGTATAGAGAAATTTATCAATCAAAGAGAATATAGATGAAATTAAACAAGAGTTTGAAGACAAGATGATAAGGCAATAGAAATGAGATTAAATGAGAGATTTTGGCACAAAGAAACAAATCAAGAAGTAGAGCAACACAATTATGGAATAATACATAATATGCAGGAAGAAAATATACGGCATTCAAATTATTTGTAACCATTTGAAATCAATAAAGCTGAAGAAGTGTTCATTCTGTAACTCAAAAATATCACCACCTAGAAATACACACTCTAGAGGAATATTTGAACACATATACAAGATAAGCTATACTAAATTTTTAATAATAATATTGGTAATGATAAGATAAAAATTTACTATAAGCCAGAAGTAACTACTGACAGGGAAGTGAATGAATAAATAGTGGCATGCCCAAACTAGGAATAGTATTAAACAGTGAGAAAGAACCAGAGGTCCATGTGTTAACATAAATTAATTTCACAAACAAAGTTTTAGGGGGAAAAAAGCAGGCTGCTGAAGAATATTATAGCATGATTTCTTTTATTAAAAAAGGTCAAATATATTCAAAAGTAAACTATATTGATTAGGATATACTAAATTATATTTTTAAACTTTTCTATGCTAAACACAGAACTTTAAATATTGGTAACTTTTGAGAGTGAAGGGAAGGCATGGAACTGGGGAAAGGGAAATAGGAATTTTAGATTGGTCTAGTTCTTCCACTGGGTTGCAGGAATGTATGTGCTCATTTGGTTAGTATTCTTCATACCTTACACTTACATTCACCTCTTCTTTTGTATGCGTGAAATATTTCGTAAGAGTAAGTTTAAGGTTAAGGTAATAACAGAGAAGTTTGAGATAATCATAATGCATGCAGATTAAGTAGGGCAAACTGATTTCTGCAATCAGAAAGAAACGAACAGACATGGAAGACAGATCAAAACAAAGCATCAATAAAGGAAATTATGTCTCAGAAATATAGGAAAATAGAATGCAAAAGAAAAATCGCTGAAAAATAGATGAAAATCCCCCTGAAATAAAAACCAGTCTGTCAACAGGAAAAATACACAGTAGTGACTGGAAAATTTTATACAGTAATAGTCACATGGAAATACATTCTGCTTAAGATCTTGGATTTCAAGAAAAAAGAATGAATTCCTTGAGCACTTAAGCAGAAAAATAAATCACTTTAAAAGTGAAAGAAAGTCAGGCTGCCATTAGACTCCTCTCTAGTCACATGCATTTTTAAGAATTTTTTACAAAATTTAGAAGAAAAAAATATGACCAAAAGAAGATTAAATCTAGAGAAAATGCTATTCACATTTCCAACATGAAAGAACTCAGGGCATAGCACACATAAGCTCTTCTTCAAAAAATGATTTGTCAGAAAGAAAAAAAAAATTCACATAATTGAGAGAGGAATTAAATAAAGAATTCAGTCATAAGAAGCTATAATAAGAAGACACATGGTTAAAAATGGATCCATTTAATTATGGAACAAATACTAAAAAATTACATGAATTTTAGTTATATTTCAGTGAGAATCACATCACACCTTGACAGTATAAAAACAATATGTAACTAACAAAAGAGAAAGGAAGAATATGAGGGTGTTGATGACTTCATTTTTTTGCATTTTTTCACAAGAAATAAATCTTTATCATGAGGTTAAAAAAACAACTATTCTAATTTCCTTTTTTAAGATTTTATTTATTTATTTGACAGAGAGAGAATGAGAGAGAGAGAGAGCATGAGAGGGGGGAGGGTCAGAAAGAGAAGGAGACTCCCCACTGAGCAGGGAGCCCCGATGAGGGACTCGATCCCAGGACTCCAGGATCATGACCTGAGCTGAAGGCAGTAGCCCAACCAACTGAGCCACCCAGGCATCCCAAGAACTATTCTAATTTATTAATGTTTTCTATAATTTTAAAGTAATCCTTTAGGAAGTAATTTCTCTTTGGTTGAAGAAACACTTACTTAAAGGTAAGCAATTTCTCTTCTTTTATTTCAGTTTCTTTTCCTTCTGTTAAATTTAATAAAATTGGATTAAACTGAATACTTTTTATTTAAAATACTACAGATCACATAATCTGTTTTCCTAGAAGTATTTCTCTCTAGTCATTCTTCTCTTTGTATATTCTCAGAGAAAAATGTATGGAATGCTGTTCATCTTGTATAAATGATTATTATGGTGGCTTAAAATTTTCTTCTTTGTTAAGTTTTCAAATTGCTTGAGATAATGTGATAAGATACTATTTTTATAAAAACAGCAAAGTGATTTTTCTGTAAAGTGTTAGTAAAAGCAGAGATCTAAGCAAATGTTTCTTTTTTAAAAAAAGATTTTATTTATTTATTTGAGAGAGAAAGAGAGAGAGAGAGCAAGAGTGCATGAGCAGGGGGAGGAGCAGAGGGAGAGGGAGAGAAAGAATCTCCAGCAGACTCCATGCTGAGTGTGGAGCCGAACACGGGGCTCAATCTCACAGCCCTGAGATCATGACCTGAGCTGAAACCAAGAGTTGGATGCTTAACTGACTGAGCCACCCAGGTGCTCCTTAAGCAGATATACTTCTGAGATTGCACAGAAATACAGGAAATGATATGAATTAGAAAGAAATCTTAACTGCATATTCACTTAAAAAAAGATGGCAAGGGAGGAGAAAGTTTGAGGGAATTCTAGAAGACAGAAGGCAGACTGGATTGTACTGAATTTGGGGGAAATAGAACACATTATTTTATACCCCCAAATATCACAGCTAAGTAAGGTTTTCTGTAAGGGAGGTTGGGAGAAAAACCCAAATTTTGAATCAGCAAATGCCAAGAGCAGCTGCAGCTCACAGGACGATCATGTGGGAGAGTATGTTCTTCTTCCTCCCATCTTAAGTATATGGTCTCTGCGAGACTGACATCACTGGGTTTCATCCACAGCTAAAGTTCTTACTACTGCTTCTTGTGACATATCTTTGTAGAGATCCTAGTGTGGATATTGAAGCCAGAAAAAGAAACAGAGGCACGTGTGGGATAACTGTGGATTCCAGTTTTGGACTCTGAGGGGAGAACACTGAGGCAGCACCACCAAAGTTCCATTACTGAGGATTAAGCTCTTATGTTGACAGTAGTACAGGTCCCTAGGCTACCAATGAGCTCCACATCCACATATTCATCCAGGGAAGCTCACCTGTCAACATCTCTTCCCAACAGGCAAAGGCTTTGGTCTGCTCTCCTTCTTAACAGAGAGGCCTGTTGGAAACACAGACTCATACTAATGATCTGGACTACACAACCTAGTTCTTCATTCATCAACTAAGAACCAGTAAACAAGGATCTCTAGATACTGGAGGAAAATAAATAGCATGAAAGAGAAAGTTGGAGATTAACAAGTAGAATGAATGACTCCAAGAAGAAAGAGATAACTATTTTTTTAATTGCCAGCTTTAGAGAGGAGAGATTTTATAGACATAAAATAAGAACAGGCTGCTATAAAATTAAGAATATGATGGCTAGAAAATAATTCAGCTGGTGAGTTGACAAAGTTTAAGACCAAGATAGTGATCTGTAAGATAAATTTGAGGAAATCTGAGAATGTAGAGCAAACTCAAAAAGATAGAAGCCATAAAAGGATAGTCAACTTGATATGGACATAATAGTTAAGTAAAAATAGAAAAAAATAAACCCAGAATTCAAGAAAGATATTAGTCTTCATATTGAAAGAGCCCACTATGAAGCAGAGTGGATAGTTTAAGAAGTTAGACTGTGAATGGGAGAAGATATTTGCAAATGATATATCTGATACTGGGTTAGTATCCAAAATATATGAAGAACCTACACAACACCAAGAAATCAAATAATCCAATTTAAAACATGGGCAGAAGATGTGAACAGACATTTCTCCAAAGAAGACATCCAGGTGGCCAACAGACACATGAAAAGATGCTCAACGTCACTCATCGTCAAGGAAACACAAATCATAAACCACAATATCACCTCACACCTGTCAGAATGGCTAAAACCAAAAACTCAAGAAACAACAAGTGTTGGATGTGGAGAAAAAGGAACCGTCATGCAGTGGTGGTGGGAATCCAAACTGGGGCAGCCTCTGTGGAAAACAGTATGGAGGTTCCTCAAAAAGCTAAAAATAGAACTAACCTATGATCCGGTGATCACACTACTGGCTATTTACCCAAAGTATATGAAAACACTAATTCAAAAAGAGATATGCACCCCTATGTTTATTGCAGCATTATTTATAATAGCCAAAATACGGAAGCAACCCAAGTGTCCATCAACAGATGAGATGGTGGGTGTGTGTATTATTTATATATATAATGGGCTATTACTTAGCCATTAAAAGAATTAAATCTTGCCATTTGCGATAACATGGATGGGTTTAGTGGATATAAATGCTAAGAGAAATAAGTCACTCAGGGAAAGACAAATACTCAGACGTGGAATTTAAGAAACAAAACAAACAAACAAAGAAAAAAAAAGACAAACCAAAAAACAGACTATTATAGAAAACAAACTGATGGTTTTTTAGAGGGGAGGTGCGTGGGGGGGAGAGTGAAATAGATGATGTGGATGAAGAGCATACTTATCACAATGAGCCCTGAGGAATGGACAGAATTGTTGAATCACTGTATTATACACCCGAAACCAATATAACATTGTACATTAATTATAGTGGAATTTTAACAAAAGTTAACTCACATCAAGATACATTATGGCAAATCTGACAACCTAGGAATAAAGACAAAGATCACCAAAACTTTCAAAGTTAAAAAAAAAAAAATCACTGCATCAAAAACTAATGAAGTACTGTATGGTAACTAACATAACATAACCAAAAAAAATCACCTCAAATGAACAAGAATCATACTGAGACCAGAATTCTTATCAGCAACATAAGACATTAGCAGATAATGAAGGAAGTTCTGAGGGAAAGTGACTTTTTGAGCTTAGAATTTTGTACCTAGCCCCAAATCGAAAAAGTGTGATGGAACAGAAAACATTTTCAGATACAAAAAGCCTCAAAAGTTTTAAAATCATCACAAATGAAAGAATACAAGGGATTGGTCAAGAGGAAGAAATGTAAGAGAAAGTACAATAGAGATAAAGAAACAACATAAATTAGAGGAAGGAAGAAATTTGAACAGAAATAAGCTTGTATTTTATACATAGATCATTCTCGCAGTGGCAAGAGTTCAGTGATAATAGGATTACATTTTCTTTTCTTCGGGTCCAATGAAACTACTTGGTTCCATGGTGAAAGGCATGTATATGACCATTATATTTAATATGCTTTTCTGCAGGGTTAATATTTTCAGAAACAACCTACAAGCATTAAAGACTCAGTGGAGTAGTCTAAATCTCAACAATCTAGAAATAATATACTAAGGAAAATTGGGAGTTGTGCCAGAAGAGAAAATTTCCTCTTCGATTATATTAGGAGTCAAAGTAGATAATTTAGGAAAGAGAAGTATGGGTATTATGATATAAAATTATCATGATAATCAGCTAAAGAACTAAAACAAACAAACAAACAAACAAAAAACAAAAAACAAACCAACAAAACAAAAACCCAGAAACTCAGAGTACTTAACACTGAGAAATGTGAGCAGGCATGAGTGGGGTAGATAGATGGGAGATGGTTATTTTTTTTTAAGACCCTCCTATACAGTCTGATTCCCTTTCCTCATGTATAGGTATTACTTACTTTAAATTTTTTAAAAAAAGTCAGTGAGCAGTCGTGCAAACAGCAGGATACCTAATTAATCTTTCTTTCACTCTCTGCTTTCAGATCTCATTCCTTAATGGGCAATTTCAACACCTGCTGGAACATTTAAAAAAGCAATATAAACCTTACTGTTAAAAAATTCAATGACTTTAGTTTACTTAAACAGAATACTTGAGCTAAAGTTCTTGGCTAACTACCAGTTCTGAGTCCATCATTTTATGAATCAGAAAACTGAGTCCTAGGGAGGTCAGTGTCCAACCCGAGGACATGTCACAAGGGATCGACAGACTTGGAAGAAAGCAATTACATTTACCAGTGTGTTTAAACCAGGGTAGTCCCTAACTCTCACCAGAGATGGTAACATTGTGGCTTGGCTCCTCTCTAAGAAAGGCCTGTCTCTCCTTTTTCCCTCTCCCTCCCTTACCTGTCTTCTGCCTGTGATCAAGGTGGATGCTGGGCACTGCGTAAGACCCCTCCTGGGCCACGGGTGCCTAATTATCAGCGTGCAGAAACCAGGGCCCTCTGAAATTTGCTGCTGAGCAAGAGTAAATGGGCCCCAGGAGGAACCAGCCAGAGATGGGAGTGCAAAAAACCTTTGCAAAGGAGAACTGGTTGCCAGGAAAATTAGGACAACATACAGAGTAAGAAAGGCAGAGAATGACCAGCAAGGGAGAAAGATGCAGAAGGAAGGGGAGAGAGAAGGGCAAAGAAAGGGAATTTTTCTCTTTGTTTCTCCTTCAGATGATGTCAGGGCGGAGTCTGAGACGTCCAGGAGCATCTCTGTACTGAGAGAGTATGTACACACACCCATAAAACTGCACAATCTCTAACGGTGACAGAAGTCACATGAAGTTTTTACGAGGGAAATGTTGCCAATCCTGTCGTTTGGATGCCAGTAAAAAAAAAAAAAAAAAAAAAAAGCCGCACTGGCAACTTCAATACACTTAGTGGTTTCCCTCTGATGTTGTTCCAGAATGCTCAATAACTGGGGAAGAAGAACATCACGGAGGCAGTCAAGCTGTCTGGGCTTGGAAAGAATGCTTTGACCAAATTATAAAGTAAGCTCTAAAAAATGTCTAGAGAAGCAATTCAGCCTTGCCTGTGTATGTGCTGGGGGAGGGCTGCACCTTTGCACTTCCTACGAGCCAGCTTATTTACCCTCTGCTGGAAGTAAGTTCTCCCTCGTGGGCTGTAACCATCTGAGAGCAGGTGTCGTGTCTACCTTGCTCACCCAGCAGAGGATCTGGTGTGCAGAAGGTATCCAGGAACGACTGGTTAATTACCTCGCCAAAGGTGATCTGGAAGCCTTGGCTTCAATTTTTCATCTTCGTTTGGAAAGTCATCACCAACACACTAGGACAGCTCAAAAAGGAGAGGCCATTCTTTGCCCCTCCTAATCTCTGGCAGCGGGTAAATGGAGGGTACATGGGTAAAAGGAATTTGGGTGACATTCTTGAAGCGTCTCTAAATGCTGGCATCTCTGGCTGTTAACAGGAGAGGGTAATTTAGGCACACCAGGAAAGTTTTCCCAAATTATGAGACTTTAAGATGGACAAAAAGGTTACAGAGTGCCGTGTCCGGTATACATTCCTTGCAGGTTATGTTTGCCTTTCGGTGTCTTAGAATTATTTACAACTCTGTAACTAAAACTGATGATTGTGCGGGGGTCATTCCTTTATCCTCAGAAACAGAAAGGAGCTGTGTCTGGTGGAATGTAATTGATCACTGCCCTGTGGACAGGTGGGTCCTGTGTCTGTCTGCAGATCCTTGTCAGCATTCCTCACTGCCTGTATGCATGTGGTTCTCTGAATTCCCCACTGGACGGCTTAACATCTTACTAGCCTATGCATTCATAAGCTAAGTAAAATATTGGACACATGTTCATTTAATATTTGAGGAAAGTCATACAAACTTAAAAAAAAATGATCTTGGAACGCCTGGATGGCTCAGTTGGTTGAGCATCTGACTCTCGATTTCAGCTCAGATCATGATCTCAGGGTCGTGGGATCAAGCCCCAGGTCGTGTTCCATGCTCAGCAGGGATCTGCCTAAGATTTTCTCTCTCCCTCTGCCTCTTCCCTTCCCATGCTCTCTCTCAAAATAAATAAATCTTTAAAAAAATAAACAAAAATTTAAAAAATGATCTTATTTTAATGTATCATTTTTCACTTTAGTTCTGGGACATTATTTATTCTGTCCCCTCTTCCTGACTTTCTTCCTCTTCCTTCTTCCTTCTCTTCTGATGGCGTATAGTGTAGTAGTTAGGAGACAACAGACCTGAGTTCAAGTCTTACTTATCTACTTTCTAGCAATCTCGGTCAAATTAATTAATTGCGAGCCCCACTTTCCATATATGTAGAAGAGGGATAACATTAGCACTGACTTCAGAGGTTGCTCTGGGACGTAACAATTAATGCCTATAAAGTGATTACACATTGCTTGGCAAACAGCAAGTGCACAATGGATGCTAGCTATTACTCCTTCTTTCCCTGTGCTGGGTGAGCCAGGCTGTTAGTGATCAGTTTCCAGTTGAAGTGGGAGTGTGGATGGAGACAGTTAACCAGGGCACCAGCAGTAATTCCTTGACAAGAGTTTTCACTGTCTACTCCTCCCCCAGAAAGGCCCAAATAAGTTACATTTTGTGTGGCAACTGCTAGTTGCCTATCCAGCATCCAGTTTTGCTTTTTACCTAATAAGATGCCTAGATAACCAGAGGCAACAACGTACTAACTAAAGTGCTCTATTTGCCAGCCTCTCTGGCAGCCAAGTGTCTAACTGATGGCGATCTGGCTGAGGAGATATTAACCTAAGTTGTTGAGAGGTCCTTCCAGGAAGTTTCCCTAAAGGGGGGGGGCAAAGGAAAGACATTTTTGATCCCTCCCTTTATTCATCTCATTTCCAAGACACGGAGTTGTTGGCTGAAGCCCCAGCAGCCAGCCTGGCACTGACTTCTGGGTTATGAGCCATGTGTCAGGCTAATGTGGCCGAAAGGTGCACGGAGCCAGGCACACTTAAATCATGGGGGGCTGCGACCTTGTCTTGGGCTCCCTCCATCCGGTTCCCTTCACATGGGATTAAAAAAAAAAAAAAAAAAAAGCTCTTGTGTGTGTAAGCCGGTGTTAGTTTGGGTTTTCTGTCCATGCAGATGAACCGACAGATAAATGCTGGAGGTCTCGTTCAGACCGAGGGGCCTCTCAACCATGACAGTCCTAACGGAACCTCATGGTTTAAGGACTCAGATCAATTTCTACGCTTCTGCTTCCTACAGCTGGTTACTCATGGGCTCCGAGGGAGCACGCAGCAGTGGCGGGCTGATAGGGAAGAGTGAAGACATTCCTCCTCTACCCACCCCTCCTCTGACACAAATGCGTCAGTTTCCCCACTGAGGAATTTTTTTTCCCATCTGTAAGGAATGCTTCCAGCATAATTATGGGCTTTAGGGGAATGCTAAATATTAGTATATTAATAAAAGCTAACTTTTCATTTGCTTCCTCTGGGCAGACATATCAATAGTATATAGTATATGATTATATAACTATACTTTTAGTTATATTTATATAATCATATTTCAGTGGCTTTGCTTTTGGTAAAAATCAATGATCATAGATCTTCACCTTCCACAAAGTGTGTTTTATTTATTATCACACGTCTATTCCATAGCTCTGTGACAGCGGCATTATTATTTCTACTTTATAGATAAGAAAAAGCATAATTCAAATTTATTTAAGTCTATTAAGAGTATTCTACTTTTTTTTAAAGATTTATTTATTTTAGAGAGAAAGAGTGCGCGAGTGAGCAAGCAAGCAAGTGTGGGGGAGGAGTAGGGAGAGAAGGAGAGAGAATCTCAAGGAGACCGACTCGGGGCTAGATTCCATGACGCAGAGATCATGACCTGAGCTGAAACCAAGAGTTGGACGCTCAACCTACTGAGCCACCCAGGGACCCTGAGTACTCTGCTTTTTTACAGCAACTGGTCATAAAAGAAACTCTTAAGTTTTTAATAGCAAAACTGACCTTAAAATTTACACGAAAGGACTACGTGAAGTTAGAGCCTTAGTATATATACGTGACTGACAGATTCCATGCTTGACCTAGCTGATGGAGATGTTATAAAGACTACAAGCAAACTGGTCATAGGCCAAAACATAGTGGGGAGCTTGGTTGAAAAAAAAATCTACATGGCTATAAAATAATTCAGACCAGACAACATTCTGACAATTTAAATAGGAAGGGATGAAGGTTATTTGGATTTTATTTTCCACCAAATGTTATGTAGCCATAAAAACTCTCTCAGGTTTTACCAAACCTCAAATGTTTTGTCTCTGCCAGTGGCTCCTCCTCAAAGGTGAAGTTCAGATACTTAGCCTATCCTTGTGGCGACTGGCGGAGAAAGCCCCGCCGTGCAGCCCGTCCACAGAGCTCTGCGGGGACCGCAGCTGAGTATGCGGGGCTGCTCCTTTGTACAGAGCTGGTAAAACACGCAGGTCACAGAAATGGGGCCCGGGCATTCTGAATTTCCTTTTCTCTAGGTCCTTCGTAAGAAGAGGAGCATCCAGTCCAAGAAAGCTGCTCATGAACCCCCCCCACACACACATTTCCGAAAGGTCAATCAAGCAGTGTTATGAGTCACCAGGGACATTCATGACAGCCGAACACAGGTTGTGGTTCTAAAGAAGACCGTTAGCTTATACGGTTAGCTTATACGGAACTCCATCATGAAACAAAATGTATCAAGGATTTATAGAATAAACATATTGGGGGCTCTCCTAAGAAACTAGGGCTGAATAAAAGCACATTTATTCTACTCTTTAAAAATCACAGACTCTT
Organism: Ursus americanus; assembly: GCF_024610735.1. Classification (NCBI taxonomy): domain Eukaryota; kingdom Metazoa; phylum Chordata; class Mammalia; order Carnivora; family Ursidae; genus Ursus; species Ursus americanus. Next base: position 7,718,226 of record NC_142160.1, on the reverse strand, counting down.
GATCAGCATGTATCTCCTTCTTCTCTGTCTCCTTGTTGCAGGGATTATTCAGTTAAGACCAGAGGTTTCAGAACTTCTTCCAAATCCCATTCCTTCTTGCTTCAGATAAATATCCACTCACGATCTGGGCGCAGTGACCCAGATCACTCTACACTTTCTTCCGAGACAGTCCTGAACCACACATTGCCTCAGTTAAGCCTGCCAGAGAAAATTTCATCCCCAGCCAGCTGGTGCCTTGACGAATTCGTTACCCCTCCAAGTGTCCCGGCAAGCTCTTTCAGCAAGTGACCGGCTGCTCATCCACTCCTGGAAGACCCTTCATCTGTTTCTGTCAGTTATCAAGACCCCAGTCCTCCTACTAAGAAGCCCCGAGTTAAAGGTGAGGTCCAGGAATGATTTTCACTCTTCGTATTTCATTCTCTCAATTTCAATTTTATGCCCAAGATTTCACAAACACAGTGTAATGTAATAAGAAGTATACATATTTGGTCTCTGGCCCATGGTTCCTGACACAGAGCTCCTAAATCTCTTGGAATTTCCCAGGGAGGGCGGCGATGATAGGAGCACCTTTTGTTCTAGTGGAGAGGAGGCGTGGCGGCGCCTGGACAGCTTCAGGACAGTGGCTGGTCGGCAGAAGCATCAAGCACTGACCAGAAGCTCGGGCCTTTCTGCCCCAGCCTTTGTCCTCAGAGGAGGAGGAGGAGGAGCTGGAGACAGTTAATCCAGCCTACATGAGGAAGTCGCCATAAAAACTCCCCAGCTATGGGGTTCAGAGAGCTTCTGTGTTGGTGAACGCGTCCATGTGCTGGGAAGGTAGTCCGTTCCAACTTCACAGCTGCCGAACCTCCTAAGCCTGGGACCCTTCCTTTGGCTGTTCGACTGTGTTCTTTATAATGTCCACATAAGCTGATAAATGTAAGTAGATATTTCCCTAAGTTTTTGAACTGTTCTAGCAAATTATCAAAAGGGAGTGAATTTGTGGGAACCTCTTACTTAGGAGCCAATATGGACACAATATGGTACCCAGGGGTCTCATCATTCACAGATGGTGTCTGAAGCAAGGGCGGCCTTGTGGGACTGAGCCCTTAACATACGGAACTGACACGGATTCCAGGTAGCTGGCGTCAGAACTAGATTATGTGACCCCAGTTGGCGTCCAGAGAGTTGGAAAATTGGTTGGGGTAGAGAACAACCTCCCGACATTTGGTGTCCGAAGTACTGTGAGTTAGGAAAGGTTTTCCTTTCACTCTCACGCACAGTGATGATGGTTAGTCTTCAACTTACAGGTGGAGACATTTTTGCTGAGCCATTCAGGGAATTTCTCAGTATTAAGAAATAGAGTTGACCTCATGTATGCCTTGTTTCATATAATTACTCATAAAACAGGCTCAGGGGCTCATTCAAGGCTTGAGTTCAGTTTGAGACAAGGCAATTTAGAAGATACAGATTATTCTCAGGTTCCTGGACCCAATTCTGATGTGTGTGTGTGGAGGGGCTTCCCACCCAGCACCAAGCAATTCTCCAGGGTGTCTGAGAATTCACCTCAATTCTGACACCACTTGGAGACAGCATCAGATTCCACAGGTTAAGGGTTCAGTCCTACAGAACTGCCCTGCTCCCTTCAGATGCCAGCGACAAGCCCAGGTTGTGACCTGTGCTTCTGACAGGCTACAGATTGCACGTTCCCACGGCTCCCTCCTCGGGTTCCATTAATTCACTAGCAGCTCCCAGTACCCAGGGAAATATTTCACTTACTAGGCCACTGGTTTATTATAAAAGATGATAACTCAGGAACAGACAACTGGAAGAGATGCATAAGGCAAGGTCCGGGGAAAGGGTACAGGGCTTCCATGCCCTCTCCAGGCACTGGTCTCTCCAATATCCCTCTGTCCACCAACCTGGAAGCTCTTTGAACCCTGTCCTTTTGGAGTATTATAGAGGCTTCACTACATAGGCACGGCTGGTTAAATCTTCAGTCATTGGCAATTGAACTCCATCTCCAGCCCCTCTCCTCTCCTCCAAGGTCAGGGGTGGGACTGAAATTTTCAGTCTTCCAGTCACATGGTTGGCTCTACTGGCAGCCAGCCCCGCTCTTTAGGTGCTTCCCAAAAGTCACCTCATTAACATAAAAAAGACAACTTTATAGGAAATTCCAAGGGTTTCAAGAGGAGCTCTGTGCCAAAAATAAGAAGACCAAATATATATCTTATTATATACATCATCACAATATCACACAGATATTGGCACTGAGCTTCAAAAAAGCAATTAAAGAAGGGGCAGTCAGGCGCTAGAGGGATTGTATTTAGCCTGGAGACAAAAGACCTGGGGTCTACTGCTTTATGAAACGTGATGGAGTAAGTGAAAGCCCAGAAGGGAACCTCAATGATCAGTGACAGTTCAACAACCTCGTTGTACAAAAGACGGAACTGAGACCCAGAAAAGTGACATGACTTGTCGATTTCAAGAAACCAGCAAGCAATCCAGTCAAGGCTGGATGCCAAACTCACTGTCCCGCATGCAAGTGGTTTTCATTCCAGCCCCTGGACTCCCACATGGAGATGGTCCCCACTTTGGCTGCAAGAAGAGGAAGATCTGAGTTGCTGCATCGGTTGGGATCCAGACCCTGCCTCATAAATTTGCTGCATGACAACTGCACATTGTTTCCTTGTCCTTGCTTGATGAGGAAACATTCAGCCACCTTTTTCATCATTAGCTGCTATTCAGACCAGCTGAGGAATTCTTCTGCTGATTTATTAGTCTCTACTGGGCTGTGTTCCATGTAATTCTCAAGCAAAGGAGAGAAAAGATTTCCATCAGCTAGGAAGTGGTGTGAAGCACAGAGGTTAAAACAACATCTCCCCTGAATAATACATTTAAAGAGTCGCCCAAAGCATGTTATTGAATCTGGCACCCAGATTTAAAGATTGCCAGATGGCCCACCCAGGCCTCTGAGGAAGAAATATCACATTGCTCTCCCCTTCTTTTTCCTGCCTCGCAGTGATGATATCACAACTGAGTAGAGAACCACAGAACTGAAGACTTCAATTATGCCAATAACTAAAGGTAAGCCGCTCAGGCTGAATGTGCTCTCTCTACCTGGAGACAGAACAGCATTTGGATATGTAAAACCCCATTCCCTAAGCACTTCTCAGAAAGCAAGAAACCTCAGGAAGAAACCAAGAAAGGGGAGGGGTTTCAAATTCCTCCCAGGCCAACCTTTTGAGACCCAGCTATGCCAACGGCAGGATAAACTGCAATCTACCAGAGGGACAATCTCTCAAATGCAGATGGACTTTGAATTCCAGCCCTGGTGTCACGCTGAATTGTCCCTGCCTTACATTTGATTGGTTCAGCTCAGAGACTGGGTGTCAGGCATGGAGTGCCCCGCTGTATGTTGCACTGTATGTGATGTGATACCATTATCAATAGGACCAAGCAGAGTCCCCATCCACAATAGGTTAGTGAAGGAGATACACACACACAGACAAAACTCAGAGCTGATGCTGATGCCAGGCTTCCTTGTGCCACGCCCTATCTTAAGTGTCTTACATATGTTAATTCATTTGATCACACACATCCCTAGAAAGTAGGCTATATTATTCATTATTCTATTTTACTAATGAGTAAATAATTAGATAATTTGCCAAGAGTCACTGTTACAGGTTGAATGTGTCCCTCCAAAATTCACATGTTGCTCAGAACGTGACCTTATTTGGAAACAGTCACTGCAATGTAATCTGTCAGGATGAAGTCATAGTAGGGTAGAGGGGGCCCCTAATCCAGTGTGACTGTTCTCCTTCCCTCCCAAAAAGGAGAACATTTGGGCACAGGCATGCACACAGAGAGAGGACCGTGTGAAGATGAAGGAGGAGGGTCAGGGTGATGCAGCAGAAGCCAAGGGACACCAAAGACTCCAGCAAACCACCACCGGACACTCAGAGAGAGGCTGCCACAGACTCTCCGTCACAGCCCTCAGCGGGACCAGCCCTTGATCTCAGACTTCTAGCCTCCAGAACTGGGAAGCAATGAATTGTGTTGAAGCCACCTGGTTTGTGGTACTTGGCTAGGGCAGGCCTCCCAAACTGAGACAGGCATCAAACCAGTAACCACTGGGGTCAGAGCTCAAACCCAAGCACCCTGGCGTCAGAATCTACATTCTTAACCATTCCCTACACCTTCTCTACTACTTAAGGCATTGAGATAACACTGCATGCTTCCCTATTTACAAGGCAGAATGAGAGACACACGAAGGCACATATAAACCAAGTGAGTTCAAAGACAACTCATTCAAAACATTCACTGGATAAGCATTTGCTGATACTTCCATCTGTGGGGACTCAAAAAGTGCAAAGATGTGTCTCTATTCTCATGAGACTTGATAACTCAGTTGGATCTCTGAACAGTTGCATTAAAAATGTACTGAGTTGGGTAAGCTTTACATCAGAAGTGACATGTTAGTAAAATCTGGAAGGTCATGGGGGAGCTGCCAGGTCAATAGTGGGGCAGAAGGGGATTTTTTTTTTTAAGATTTTATTTTTATTTATTCGACAGAGATAGAGACAGCCAGCGAGAGAGGGAACACAAGCAGGGGGAGTGGGAGAGGAAGAAGCAGGCTCATAGCGGAGGAGCCTGATGTGGGGCTCGATCCCATAACGCCGGGATCACGCACTGAGCCGAAGGCAGACGCTTAACCACTGTGCCACCCAGGCGCCCCCAGAAGGGGATTTTGAGCAGAGAAAGCAATGTGTATAATGTCACAAAATCATGAATTAGAAACAGCAAAACAAGGGAGAGAAAGCCCAGATTTTGAATAAATCATGTAAGGGTGGGTTAAAGCCCATTCCATCTCAAGCCCCAAAGGCACAGACGTCTAGAAAGAGCCATGGGCTAGAGTGTGCTAACTCCTGTGTTGGCCCAGACTGCCCTCCTGTCGCCATTTTGATTTATTGTTCCTCATTTGTGTCCTCTCTGGCTGCCTGACTCCTCAGATCTAAACCTCAGCTTCTGATGACCACCTCAAGTCTGCCCAACTTTTCAGCCCCTGTTTCAAGGGCTTCTGGGCTTTATCTCTTGGCTTTTCTGGGGGGAGACCACTTAGTTCCTCTCTCTGGCTCCACACATCTGGCAACTAGGGACCTAAGCCTGCTAAGCCTGACCTGGATTCAGCAGTTAAGGGAGGGGAAGACGCCAGGCCAGTAGTTGGGATAAGGGGAGGAAGATGATGATTTGTTATGGGCTTATAGTGACCACCCAAAATTCATATGTTGGAGTCCTAACCCCCATTACCTCAGAATGTGCTATGTTTGGAGACAGGGTCCATACACTAAAATGAAGCCATTAGAGTGGGCCCTAATCCAATATGACTGGTGTCCTTGAAGAAGAGATGAGGACACAGACCCATACAGAAAAAAGGCCATGTGAAGACAGAGGGAAAGGACAGCCATCTAAAGGTGACAGGAGAAGCCTCAGAATAAACCAACCTTGCAGACACCTTAATCTCAGATGTCTAGCTTCCAGCACTGTGAAAAAATAATCCTACTGTGTAAACCGCCCAGTGTGGGGTACTGTGTTACACAACCCTAGCAAACCGATACACAGGCGGTAAAGGAAAAGGAAAGAACGCTGGTCCGGGAATCCTCACCTCCTCCGAGGCAGCTCTGCTTCCTGGAATGGAGTCAAGATGGAGCCGGGGCCGTTCTGGATGCCAGTTAGGGGATAAAGGCCCCAGCCAAGTAAGGCTCTGGGAAGCAGGAGGCTCACAAAGCAGTGGGTCCCCTATCACTGTCCCGCACTCTTGCTACACAGACTGAATCACCTTCAGCACTGTTGTCACCATAAGGCTAAGTGTGATTCCAGACACCGCACCACCCACCCCCACCCCCACCCCCCCCACACACACACTCTCCTCTTCTCAAAAGCTGTCATCTGACCGAAGTTAGAGTTCAAGGCCCAACATGCAATGCTGGCCTAGAGGGTGAAATTCATTAACCCAAGAGTAACCCGACTGATCAGTCAACACAGGACAGTGACAAGTATTTCTTCTTCCCTGTTTTGATTGGAAAAGCAAGGGACACTGGGTGCTGGAGGCAGGAGCAGTGTGTCACAGCAGAGACGGATACAGAGTGTGTGTGCGTGTGTGTGCACCAGGAGGAGACCACAGGAATGATGCCTGGGCAACAGCAATCAGATTTTCTAAAAATTCTGCTTAGTATTGGCCTTATTTACCTTCCACAGGGTCTTCTGGGGAGTATTTTGGTTGCACTCACACATGCGTGCTGTTGGGCTTCCAAGGATTTATGAAGATTTCTTTTGTGACTTCATTATAAAGGCGCTTCTTTCCCAAGGGATCCATTCATCAAGGTATCACGGCAGTGAGCTTCCTGCCTTTGGCCTCGCTGAGAAAGCCCTTTCAAATGCACTGTGCACAGCTGCAACGCAGAGCGTGCTGCCTCGAGCACATGAATTAAATTAAACACCATCCAGTAAGCACGAGAAACAGGCTGTCAAGGCATCAGGAGGAAAAGTGAAAAATTCAGTCAATTTGCCCTGATCCTTCCTTGACATCATCTGCATATGTGGAGCTATTGGGATGTGGTTGGAGTGAAGCATTAATTCAAGAGAGGGGATGTGTCGTCTTCTTCCAGAATAGCCCCTAGCACCAAGCTGGGGACACAGGAGCACGCAAAAAATACATCTCGCACAACTCTTGACATTATCACCATGCAGTTGTCTTGCAGGTGCAATCTCATTCCGAAGTAACAAGCCCCACTTCTGGGTTTAATACTAAACTGTTTTTGTCACTGATTCACTCAATTTGCTGCTAACCTCCTGCCTATTTATTGCACCTTTACTTTCACCTAAGTAAGCGTGGGGGACAATGCTCGCCTGCCACCAGCGTTCACTTACCCCCAGTAAATAATGGGGCTTTTTACTCAACTCAAAAGGAATAATAACAGCAATTAGCGTTTGGACAATGCTTTGCAATTTACAAAAGACTTTCAGAAGCTTTATCTCATTTAGAGAGAGTGAGGCGGGTATGTGTGCGGCTCCTGGCTTGAATTCACCTGCGCAGGACCACCCCCCTCTGTCTGGGAAATCCTGACTCCCCTCTTCCGATCGTGTGATGGTGTAAGGCTGCCAACTGCAGCCAGCCTCCCCCGCCCCAACCACAGAGGTTGGCACAGGAACCAGGTCCGGGCAATCAGAGCACTCCGTTCCTCTGAGAATGATGGTCAGAAGAACAGGCAGCTAGACTAATCAAAAGACTTCCCTCAGATTTTTTTTAGTGTAGACCAGGAGAAGATTACTTGTTTTCTGAGTCACGGGTCTGAAAGGATGTTATTCAGTAGTCTTCTCCCCGACATGAAGATGGACTGTCTAGAGTAGGAAATGAACCCCACGGAGAAGGGAGCAAAGCTCCAGTGAGGAAGCAGCTGGAGGAGAGAGATAGACAGAGACACAGAGAGAGAGAAAATGGGAGAGACAGAGAGGATGAACCTTCTCTCGGTCACTAGTTACTCTGGGGGCCTGACGAGATGGGCCGTTAAATAAATTCTCTTTTCTCTTAAGCCAACGTGACTTATCCTTCTGTGATCTGAAACAAAAAGCCTGACCAAAAGATTTTACAAAATTAGACTGATTTTTGAAGATGAAGAAACCAAGCTGTTTTCATACTGTTCACAAATACTGTCTTCCCTTCTCCTTGGTAAAATCATACTGTTCTGCCCCATTCACATCAGCCTTGGTCATGTGACTTGCTTTAGTCAATGAAAAAGCCATAACTATGAACATGTATGTGAGCAAAAATATAAACCTTTTGTTGCTATTAGCCTGAGAAGTTAGTCTTTTGTTATTTAGCAGAACCTTGGTAAAAAATTTCACCTATCCTGATATATATATATATATATGAAATATATATATGAATGATACGATATATATGATGATATTATATATATATACACACACATACAGAGAGAGAGAGAGAGAGAGAGAGAGAGAGAGAGACAAACCTATATTAATTAAGCACTACAACAGCCCAAATATCAAGTTTGTTGGATTCCAAATTCGACAGTTCTTATTTACACTATTCTAGGTAGGTTCTAGCAAACCTAATCTCTTCCAAGTTTTCCAGAGCATCTCTTTGTGTTGTTTTTTTAATTTTTTTTCCAGAGCATCTCTCAAAAATAAAAACCATATAATCAAAAAATAAAACAAAAAACACATGCTCTCAAACCGTAGCTAGTACCAGCCTGACTGACATAAACACTGACAATGGTTAATAATAAGAGCTAATATTAACACCCACTAACACACATCACACACCAGCAAGTTATTAGAGACACATCTTTAAAGTAAGAAGTCCACGTGAGGCTATGGAATTTCATCAATGTGGATAATTCTATATATTTAGAAAAGGGCCTTTAAGAGCTAGCAGACTGTTTACAGTACTTTGTAAGAACATGGGGATGTCCCTGAAAAGCTTTACAGCAATGAGCTTCTACCAGTTATTTCTTAGCAGAGTATATAGAAGAGTTACTCCATGTACAGATGAGTCATGGGATTTTCTTGTTAAAGACAAGAGTTGTCTTTTGCTGAAATTTTCTGTGATGACAAGTAATTGTCAGAATTATGCTACTGGCAGACATTTTTGAAAAAATAAACAAGTTGTCCCTAATATGAAGGAGATTTTGGGGACAGAACTATATCACTTAAATTTTCTGATTTTTACCACTGTTGTGTGGTTTAAATAAGAGAATTCCTTTGTTCTTAGGAAATATACACTAAAGGGTCTGTGTGTGGGAGGAAGAGAAAAATGTAAATAATTAGTAAACCTTCTTAAAAGCATCTTAAAAGTTTTCAGGGGCGCCTGGGTGGCACAGCGGTTAAGCGTCTGCCTTCGGCTCAGGGCGTGATCCCGGCGTTGTGGGATCGAGTCCCACATCAGGCTCTTCCGCTATGAGCCTGCTTCTTCCTCTCCCACTCCCCCTGCTTGTGTTCCCTCTCTCGCTGGCTGTCTCTATCTCTGTCGGATAAATAAATAAAATCTTTAAAAAAAAAAAGTTTTCAAATGATTTTTTCAGATTTTCTATAAATTTGAAATAACAAAAAAAGTTTTAAGAAGATGGCTTTTCATAATGAATGAAGAAGGAGCTATTTTTGAAAAGAAACTTGTGCTATGGAAAGGACACTTTGAAAGTAGTTGTTGGGGGCTATTTCATTGTTAGCTGGTTTTGTTTCAGAAAACGACAAAAAGTCTCATAGCTGCAAAGCTGTAAAGACTGGGGAACATAATTTTCTCTTACATTCAAAGATTCTTCTGAAAGAAGAATTTTAGTAATTTGAAATCTGTTTCTTAAAAACGTAAAATTGTAGCACCTTCTGATTAGTTTGTAAGACCTTCTGGTTGACATCAGAGACATGTATTAACTGAATTTCAAATGTGTTGCATAATGGGCTGAAAATGAGTATTGTGATTTATTTAGCTCCACTCATCTTGCCTTTCTTCCATTTGAATTTACGTATTTTTGTATGTTTTCTACCCAATGGCAAGAGTCCTCATAAAAAAGTATCAAAATAAATTTAACATAGAACCAGACCTTTAAATCATATTCTTACCAAATAAATTGATATTTTAAATCACATTAACTGTATAGGTTTTTGGTGCCATAAGTGAAATATACACACTTAAAAATCATGTGGATTTTCACTGGACTCTACCTCTGAAACTAATAATACGCTGTTAATTAATTGAATCAAAATAAAATAAAATTTTAAAAAATCTTGCGGATTTTCATCTTTATCTCATCTTTTCCTTCCTTTCAATCATTTTATTTCTGGTTCTTATATTATTGCAGGGACTAAGATTTCCAGAACAAAAGTGAATAGAAGTCTACTTTTGCTTTTAAACAGCATGTTCAGGGGCACCTGGGTGGCTCAGTCGGTTATGCATCCGACTCTTGATTTCAGCTCAGGTCATGATCAGGGTCGTGAGATCGAGCCCTGTACTGGGCTCTGCTCTCGGTGGAGTGAGTCTGCTGGAGATTCTCTCTCTCTCTCTCCCTCCCTGCTCACGCTTGCACTCTCTTTCTCTAAAAAAATTAATAAAACAACATGTTTAGTGCATATTTGTTGAACAATTTACATGTGATGTAACATACTCACATTAAGTGTGCAGTTTAATGTGTTTTAATAAATATATATACCCATGTAACTAGCACCACAATCAAGATGTGGAAAATATCCATCTCCCCCAAATTGCCTTCATGCCTGTAAAGCATCAATCCTGACCCCACTTCACCCCCTCACCACTTATCTGCTGTCACTATTGATTAGTTTCTCCTATTTTAGAATTTCACATGAATAGATTAATGCACTTTTCTGTATCTGGCTTCTTTTACTCAGCATAATATTTCTGAGATTCGTCCATACTGTGATATGGAAAAGCAGTTCATCCATTTACATTACTTAATCGTATTTCACTGCTTGGACAGACTACAATTCGTTTGTCTTTTCATCTGTTGATGGACATTTGGGTTGCTTCCAGGTTTGTGTGTACAAACCTCCTTGTAAACACATATTTTCATTTCTCTGAGGTAAATGCCAAGGAGTGAAATTGCTGGGTCCTAGGGGCAGTACGTGTGTAACTAAGAGAAATCGCCTGATGGGTTTTGAAAGTTCTTGTGTCATTTTCTGTTCCCGCTCACAGTGTACGTGGGTCCCACTGGCTGTATTGTCAGCCTTTTGAATTTTAGCTATTGGTACGTGCACAGCGGTATCTCATCGTTTTAACTTTGGAGTATGTTCATATGCACGTAACATGTCAGTACGGTCGTACGTACGAAGGTTTCAAAATAGATCACTGAGCATCTATTGACAGGAGAGCTGGAAATGTATGCCAGTCACGAGACACCAACAGAACTTTGCAGACACATTACACACGGCCATGACCAGGTTCCTGCCCTGAGCGCTGGCCACTCCAGCACCTAAGCAGTTGCTTTTCTAAATACGACAGAATAACCGTGCTGAGGTTCCAATGTTATACTCTGAAAATGAGTTTAGGGAGGAGAGAAAACCCTTTCCCGCTTTCTGTTCTAAGGTTGGTACCTGTTAGCAGAGGCTGCTGGTCCGCTGGGGCAGAGGAGAGACCATGTTTTTGCTCGTGTCTTGCCTCCCCTGTGGTGCTCGCTTTGGTTTCACTCCTGATTGAAGTTCATCTGCACAGAGGGTAACCCTAAAGAAAAACACGTTCCCCTTCCAGCACTGCCCCAGGTGCCACTGGGCCCCAGCAGTTTCTTGGGCACTTCACTCGCCATTCACACTCAAGTTGAGGGACACTCGTCTGTCATTTCACGGCTTGTTGGAGGAAAAGCATCAGTGCGAATACCAAGACACCTCAGCAGTCAGCCCGTCTCAAGCAGGTCAGATGCCCCATCAGACGCGCAGTGTGAGAGTTTAATCAGAGAATCGTGCGGTCCTATTGCTTCTGCCTGAAAGGAGCAGACTTTCTTCTTTTCAAGAAAGCTCTTTTCAGCTAGCTATTAGGTTGCTGAATGAGGGACTCTGCACAAAAGCAATGCTGGCTCCTTGTGGTCTTTCAGATCATTAAAAAGTTACCCAGGTGGCCAAACCAGCTATCATTTCCTCAGCTACCGCAGATGAAAAGAGCAAGATTGGACACCAATCTGAGGCTACACGACTGCCAAACCGTCAGCCCAGAGCCGAGCAGGATTCATCCATCCTGCGGAAAAGGAGTCACGGTGATTACTTAGCATGGTGTGGGGGAGGCAACCTGTTGATCTGACTGAATATTTTGCTCTTCAGACGTTGGCTTGGCCTCCAAGAGTGTCGCACAGCCAACACGGCTCATGGTTTTCTCTCTCTCTCTCGTGGCACTTCCCACTGGGAGCAACTCTCGAGCTGCCTGGAACTGGATGGAAAAACTACAGTTGGGGTTGGGGGGCGGGAGGGGCTGAGGGAGAGTGAGAAGCGAATTCACGGCTAGGGCTGAAGGGAGTTCTAAGACAGCAAAACCTTTTTAGCAAGGATAAGTAATCAACCATCAGAATGCTTTTTAGTTTCATTCCTGGGAGAGCTCAAATGATGCCTTTCTTATTTGGACAAATTTAAATTACAGTCTGTCCCACCTTCCCTGCTTGGCTTGCCAAGAAAATGTGCGGTCTAATCACCACTCCCTGAAAACGTGTAGCTGCCAAGCACAAAAATGCTTTAGGTCGACAGGCACTTTTTTGCAAACACGCTGCTTCTCTCCTCTAATGCCCGGAATCAAACGGAGCCTCACACAGGGGCCGACAACAGCCGTGGACAACGGGGGCTGCTCGGGGTAAAAGGAGGAACAAAGAGGCAAGTGGCCATGAGTTAAGACTCTGGCTTAAGGACAGTATATTTCGGATGTTGCAAAGTGAGCTCAGGAGTTGTTTGAATTCCGGTTTAAATTTCGAGATGACAACGTGCCGGTGCTGGCAAATGAGCACACCTTTCCATGGCCGATGAGGGGCTGCTGTGGTTTGGGCAAACCTCTTCTCCAGCACCTCCTCTGTAAATTGAAGAAACTGGACATCAATGTCCAAAGTTCTTTTTGGCCTCCAGACTGTTATTCAAATAAAAGTTGATCCAGAAGCCCAATAAGTAAAACAGATAAAAGCAGTGTTGCTCTCCTAAGCCCCAGAAAAATGCAGATCAAAACCACAATGAGCGACCCCCTCACACCTGCTGGGAGGGCTATTGCCAAAAAATAGCAAAAAGACAAGTGCTGGTGAGGCTATGGAGAGACTGGCACCCCACACGCTGTTGGTGGGAACGTGGAAGATGCAGCCACTATGGAAAAACAGTGTGGAGTTCCCACGAAACACTAAAATAGAATTACCATATGATCTATCAACCTCACTTCTGAGTATGTACCCGAAAGATGTTAAATCGGCCTCCTGAAGAGATATTTGCACCCTCACTGCAGCGTTATTCACGAAAGCCACGACTTAGAAATAATCCAAATGTCCATCAAGACATGAATGAAGAAAATGTGGTCTATACACATACAATGGAATGCGATTGGGCCTTGAAAAAAAGAAGGAAATCCTGCCATTTGCAACAACAATAGGGATGAACCTTGAGGGCATTATGCTAAATGAAATAAGCCAATCACAGAAAGACAAATAATGCATGATGCCATCTGTATGAAGTATCTAAAATAGTCCAACTTATAGAAGCAGAGAATAGAATTGCGGTTGCCAGGGGCTAGGAAGGGGGGAAAATGAAGATTGTTCTTTAATGGATGTAAAGTTTGTGCTGTGCAGGGCACCTAGCTGACTCAGTTGGAAGAGCATATGACTCTTGATCTTGGGGTCATGGGTTCAAGCCCCACACTGGGTATGGAGATTATTTAAATAAACTTAAAAAAATGAAGTTTGTGTTATGAAAAATGAGTACGTTCTAGAAATCTTCGTATAACATATCACCTGTAATTAACAATGTGGTATTGTGTATTTTAAAATATGTTAAGAGAGTACATCTCATGTTAAGTGTTCCTATCAAAAAAAAAAAAAGACACACAAATACAAGCATGCAAATAGAAACCTAACACAGGGAAATTTTTGGAGGTGATGGACATGTTAATACCTTGACTGCAGCGATGGACATATGTATATGTCCAAACTTTTCAAGATGTATACATTAATTGTGTTGCAATTTTAAAATATCAGTTATACCCCAATCAAGCAAAAAAAAGTGTGGGGGGGAGGTGTGAAGGAAGCAAAAATGCTAACTTGAAAATATATCTGTAGTCCCATGTTCACAGAGGTATTGTTTACAATAGCCAAGACATGGAAACAAACTAAATGTCCACCAATGGATGAGTGGATAAAGGATGTGTGTATATACATATGTATATATAGATATATATATCCATACACACACACACACACACACATATACATACACAATGGAATATTATACAGCCACAAAAAAGAGAGAATCCTATCATTTTTGACGACATGACTGGACCTTGAAGGGATTATGCTAAATGAAATAAATCAGAGAAAGACAAAGTATGATCTTATGTATGGAACCCTAAAGAAATAAACACAATACAACCAAAACTAAAAATCCCACCAAACTCAGAAAAAGAGATGAGATTCGTGGTTACCAGTGGTGGGGGTGGGGAGATGAGGAAATGGAGGAAGGAGGTCAAAGGGTACAAACTTCTACTTGGAAATAAGTACTGCAGACTGGAGACGAAATAGAGAAGGTACGCTGGCTAACACTGTTATATGATGGAGAAGAGTTAAGAGAGTAGATTCTAAGAATTTTCATCACAAGGAAAAATTTCTTTTCTTTTCTTTTTCTTGTATCTGTATGAGTTGACAGATGTTAACTAAACCCACCATGGTAATCATTGCATGAAATTTGTAAGTGAAACTATTATGCTGCGTGCCCGAAACTTACACAGTGACAAATGTTAATTATTTCTCAATACAACTGGGAAAATAAGGGAACAGGTTAAAAATAAAAGCAAACTTTTAAAAGTCAAAAAAAATTTGAAGTCAATCCAGTTGTTTTTAACCAAGGCTCAATGATGCACACAAAACATTTGGTGTTAGGCTTCCAGCCTTTCTGGCTGTTACTAAATTGGACGTAATAAAATGTACCCATCATAAAAAGGGGGTGTTGCTGTCACTGTAGGGATCTCAGGGCAGGCAGGCTCCTACTGCTCCGCCAGCTCCCTTACTTCCCCAACTCAGACATTGTGGGAAATCCTTTTGGGGGCTGTTTCATCTCTGATGTTATATAATCCGAGTAATTCTCAAAGTGTGGTCTACTGACTAAGCGGCAGCAACAACAGAACTTATAAGAAATGTAAATTCAAATGCAAATGCACATCCCTGTACCTCCTGCCTCAGAAGCTCTGGGGGTGGAGCCCACAATCTGTGTTACAGAAATCCTGCAGGGGATCCTGAGGCCGCCTCAGCTGGAGCCACCATGTTATTCACTCCCTGATGCCAAAGCAGTTGTGCTCCCTCTCAATGGTCACCAAACCGGAGGCCAGCTGAGAATTTAGTAGGTTTGGGTCAGCACGCACAGTTTCTGCTGGGGAAAGGATTTAGACACAGCTATGAATTTCTCCTGAGACCCAGATGTTACCGAGCTGCTTCACACACTGCTCTGGCCAGTCTGCAGAAGCTCTGGAAGGGCTGGGCACCATGCAGAGCCCCTGCATCTTGTAATTGCCTGGGTTTTAAAAAGGAGTCATTAAGGAAATTTCAAAATGCAATTTAAACACACACTTTTAAAAGATGTGCTCTGCCCGGTCCCAAACCTCCCTTTGTTGCCTGGTGATCCCCCTCCCGTGATCTCTACTGGGTTGATTTATACAGAGACATGAATGAAATGAGGCCTCATAATAGTACTGATAATCGCCATGGCGACAATGATAACAAAAGCTAGAGAATGTCAGTCACTGCGTTAATTTCTATATCGATTTTCTCAGGTGATCCTCATAAATATCTTCACAAGGGACTATTACTATCTACAAATTTATAGGTGAAGAAAATGAGGTAGAGAAAGGTCAGGTAACTTAATATGGTAGGTAGAACTGTGTGCCCCCCTCCCTCCAAAAAGTATACATTCTACTCCCTGAAAACTTTTGAGTATGTGACCTTACATGGCAAAGGGCCCTTGCAGATGTGATTATATTAGGGATCTTGGGATGGGGTGAGTATGCTGGATGGTCTTCACGGGCCCAGTATAAACACAAGGATCTTTTCATGAGGGAGACAGGACGGAGTGAAGAAGATGGTGGTGAAAACCAAAATCACTGCTCAAGTAATGTGGGCAGCCTCTAAAGGCTGGCCAAGACAAAGGATAGATTCTTCCGTAGAGCCTCCAGAAAAGGACAGTCCTGTGACACCTTGATTTTAGCCCCACAAAATCCACTTTGCATTTCTGGCCTTCAGAACTATAGGTATTATATTTGTATTGCTTTAAGCCATTAAATTCACATTAATTTGTTATAGCAGCAATAGGAAACTTGCCAAGGTCATGTGGCCACTTTTCAAAATCATATGGCCATTATTCTGTGGATCAAGGACACAACCCCACACTGTCTGATTCCAGAATCATCGATCCTAATCCTGGCAAAGGTGTTTAGGGCCTACGTTATAAGGAACGGAGTGCTGAGTGAGATGAGGAGGCTTAGATGTTTTCTCCCACATGCCTTCTTGTCTTGTCAATCCCCAATCCAGCTATAAGAAGGGTTCTTATTTCCTGGGTAGGGTTTTGTGGCAAATGGGGTAGTATTCCACATGGACTTCTTTTTTTCTTTTTTTTTTAGATTTATTTATTTGAGAGACAGCACGCACAAGGCAGGGGAGGGGGGAGGGACAGAGGGAAAGTAGACTCGTGCTAAGCATGGAGCAGGAAGTGGTGCTGGAACCCACGACCCTGAGATCAAGACCTGAGCTGAACTCAAGAGTCAGATGCTCAACTGACTGAGCCACCCAGGCGCCCCAAACATGGACTTCTACAAACTGCTCCTCTGTGAAGTGTGTTACTAGGTAATTTTGCCAATGGAGGAAGGTTTCTTTCTTACATGGCAGACCTGTCTGCCTGTTGAAGTGCTTCAAAATCAGTTCCTTACAAAGAAAAGGATGGTTTTTCTCCTGGCTCCTGGAAGAACTAGCTTCAGGGGTAGGGGCTCCAACTTCCAGTCAACACATGAACCTCTTCACCTTCAAGGAGCCACGAGGGATGCTGGAGAAGGAGGTGGCAGGAAGGGCTCGTGTCTCACAAGCTGTGCCCCATCTTCATGACCTACCTTCTCCAAGGTTCTTTGTTATCTGTGATATGGGGATGATAATAACTTCCCCAAGACCCTCACAGAGTCTTCCTGAA
This sequence comes from Ursus americanus, assembly GCF_024610735.1. Lineage (NCBI taxonomy): Eukaryota > Metazoa > Chordata > Mammalia > Carnivora > Ursidae > Ursus > Ursus americanus. The sequence goes on along the minus strand of NC_142160.1, from coordinate 7,701,324 downwards.
GAACTATGTCTTTATGGATGTAGAAATGCATCCTAAATTCTGAATGTTCGGCTGTGCAAAATGCTTATTGGTATTATTTTCTTCAGAGATTCCTTACTGCCCCCTCTTTATTGTCAGTGCAAAAATAAAAAGTGTTGATGGGCTGGATGGAACTTCATGACTCAGGCATTTGGTGTCTGGAGAATGAGAAGAAAGAAGTAAGCTGCAGGACACACTAAAAATACTGGAGAAAAAAAAAAAGCCAGCTCAAAGAGTTGAAATCAGGATAAACTCAGAAAACTTCAAAGTATATGCTCTTTCTAGTGTTCAAGATTAAAAATTAGAAGTACCTTTCAATAATTGGCCTTCAAAGCATTTTGTGAAGAGATTATCCACCCATTTAAGATGAGGAATCGCCTAAGAACCTAAGGGTTTCCAAAAAGGTCATTGTTGGCAGTAAGAGGTGAAGCATGAAAAGACAACATTTCATTTCTTTCACCCTTTAAGACTTCATTCAAATCCCATCTCTTCTCTGACAGCCTCCCTGACCCGCCCAGCAGACGGGAATTGTCCCTGGACCTGGCGCTTCTCATGGCTGCCACTCACACACACTCATGTGCATTCAATGTCTCGTGTTGTGAATTTCACTTGTCTGAAATCCAAATGGACTGTAAACTACTAGAGGGGAGAGATCATGTCCTACGTGTACTCTGTGTCCTCACGGGGCTTAGGATATTCGGATAGTAGAAGGCACATCATGTCAGGTGGTGCAGTCCATTTCTAGAAAGTCTTTGCTCCCACCTAAAGCACACCTGACCAACTGTCCTGTGGCCTGGCCTAAGCTTTTAGTGTCATCTGACTTATTTCATCACTTCCTGGACTTCCTATTACATCTTTTTCTCCATTCTCCCCCAGCTTCCTCTCTGTAGCCCTGAGTTAAGATCCTGAGTCTTGATCTTGTAGTACCCACTGTGGCATATGTTACCGATCCTTGCTTCAGGACCATGGGACTCATTCCCCCAGCTGCTGGAAGGTTGGCTATGATGGCTCTCAGCTGGGGCTGGTCTTACCAAGTGCCCTCAGCCCAGAGAGCCACCTGAGCCAAAGCCACAGCCCTTCTTGAGAGAGTGCTCATAAAAAAGGTGTGGAATGTAAAGGCCCTTGCCTCGAGGTGGCTCAAGCCCGATGTGTAGCATCAGCTTGGGGACTCCTGTGCAATTAGATGTGTACCTTCTTGTGACCATGTTGCAGTTAACACCTCCTATGCCCAGTACCATCCTGCCTCCTTCGTTTCCCCACACATCAGGCTCCCGAGAGCCCCCATGAGAAAGTTCCTGCATGCAGCTCTCTGCATCGGAGTCTGTTTCCAAGGGAACCTGTTCTGTGACAGATCTCACACATAAATAAGGGGATAAACAATGCCCACAGCATGAGGGACTGGGGAGAGTGCCTCACCTAATGTGGAGCCAGTCCGATCTGGCCAGGGCCCCCAATACCTGGCAGTGAACACAGCCATCAGCCCGGCCGCCATATGCCAACAGAGTGAAGTCTGGCCACTTGTGTCCTCTCCCCTCCATCACTGCTTCCTACTAAGACTTTCTGCAGTGATGGACACGCTTCCTCTCTGTACTTCCAATCCCAGAGCCATTAGCCACTGTGGCTGCGGAGCACTTGAAATGCAGCTAGCGTGACTAAGGAATTTAATTTTTAAAAACTAATTTACCTTGAAATATAAACAACCATGGGTGGCTCCCATTTAGAACCGAGCAGCCTCAGATCATGAATCCAGTAGGTCTAGAAAGGCAGAGTCACAATGGCTCCGATCCCACCTGCCTTTACTTTCGCTGCCCCATCACCTCGAAGCACCTGGTCTGACTCCTTAAAAGTCATCCTAACAACAAAGCATATGTAGGAATATGAACGATGTACCAGTAAAGACTAATTATTAAGTGGCCCAATAATGATGATGAACATTGTTAAATCTCGGTGCCAAAAAGCTTTGTTGTAAGTTTAAGCTGTGACACATAAATCTATTCATGATTGCTTACCCTCCTTGTCTTTTATTCTCCTGGCCCTCTGAGGAATTAGATGGCGAGACGTGACCTGTGTTTGTGTACAGTTTAAATTAAGGAACATCCTCCTCCTTGATCGTATATGTGTATACATTTGATTAATGCCTTTTTCTTTTCCATTTGGTCTGTATGATCCCGGAGCTTCAGCTCTATGTTTCATACATAAGAAAGGAAGAAGAGAGCAAGACAGAGCTGCCATTTTGAGGAGGACAGGCTGGAAATCCATGGGAGACCTTTAGTCCTGCCCTGTTCTGTGGAAAAGGATGATCTCTTATTACTGACCCAGAAATGTCAGATGGGGCCCAGGGTGAGAGCACATGGCTGTACCTGGGCAAGTTCATGACCATCTTGCAAAAAATGACTCCGTGTACGTGCCCTCCAGACAGAGTCACTCACATCATCCTGCCGACCGAGGGTCAGCCCTTACAAAATCAGTTTGAGCCACTGAAAGCAACTGAAATTGAATTCACTGCAATTTGAAAATATTCTGTTTACTTAAAGCCCAGAAGCCTGGCATGAGAAGAAGTATCCAGGCCCAGGCGATGGTAGTTAAATTTGTTCATTTTTCTTTCTTGTTGCAATTTTATCTTTTCCGAGCAATTTAATGAAGACTCCAGAGGAAAGAATTAAATGTCTGCTGGTTCAATTACCAAATAATGAAAAGGTCGAAAGGAGCACCATGCACTGTGTGCTGAGCAGCTATAAAAGCCTATTCTTAGAGGGAAAATCTTTTGTGTGCTGTTCACACTCGCATTTGGCCACCCACAAATTGTGCAGACGAGCGTCAGTGTAAGAAGCAGAAATCAAGAGCTGGTACAGGTCGCCCTCCACCAGGGTGAAAAGGCCTGGCCCACGGGAGCATCTCGTGATGCCCACGGCAGCAGCCGGAGGCACGGCGGAGGCCACAGTCTTCGTCAGGAGGGACCAGGCTGGCGTTAAATCCATTCTTTGAGAAGGTTCTAATCATGCTTGGCCCTGAATGCATTATAACTAGCCTGTCCTTAGTGCCACATGCAGGGAAGGTCTCGGGGGCCAAAGAGACCTGCCGGCAAGGATTTCAAGGACTCTGTGCAGTCCCCACAGCATCTGAAAAGCCACCCCTGCCTCCAACCTGCCCCAACTACACACAGAAAAGATTACAGAAACACAGAAGTCCTCTATAGAAGCCAAAACCAAAGATAACATAAAACTATGGCTTTTGGGATTCATTAGAACATTCGTTTTAAAGCTTTAAAAATCAAGTCTCCCTGGAAATGATATACAAGCAAAGAGGCAGTTCAGTATAGACTCTCCTCGCCTCGACACCCACAGTGACCGTCTCTCCACTCATGCTGGGGCCTCCCCAAAACCTTTTGATCAGTAACATCGACAGACTCAACGGACAAGTCATTGTACAGCGCCTTTTTCACCTTTAAATTAAGTTCTTTTTTGGTTATATAAGAGAATACCCTCATTCCTAGGAAATACACACTGAAATGTTTAAGGATAAAGGGCTACGATGTATATCACTGACCCGGAGAAAAAAGTGTGTGTGGTGGGGGGGGCGTCTGAGTGGCTCCGTCGGTTCAAGTGACTGACTTGATTTTGGCTCAGGTCATGATCTCAGGGTTGTGAGGTCGAGATCGAGCCCCGCATCAGGCTGTGTGCCGGGCGTGGAGTCTGCTTAAGATTCTGTCTCTCGGGGCGCCTGGGTGGCACAGCGGTTAAGCGTCTGCCTTCGGCTCAGGGTGTGATCCCGGCGTTATGGGATCGAGTCCCACATCAGGCTCCTCCGCTATGAGACTGCTTCTTCCTCTCCCACTCCCCCTGCTTGTGTTCCCTCTCTCGCTGGCTGTCTCTATCTCTGTTGAATAAATAAATAAAATCTTAAAAAAAAAAAAAAGATTCTGTCTCTCTCCCTCTCCCCCTCTGCCCCTCCACCCCTTGCTCATTAAAAAAAAAAAAGCGTAGGGGTGTGTGTGTGTGTGTGTCCACCCATCTCTATCTCTACCCAAATATATGTAAACATTTACACACACGTACATACATATCCGTGTGGAGGGGATGAGAGAAAAGCAAGAGTCGATGATAAAGTGCATGGGGTAAAATGTGAACAACTGTTGAATCTAGGTAAAGAGAATTTGGGTAGCCTTTGAACTATTCCTATTTTTTACAACTTACCTATGAGTTTGAAATTATTCCACAATTATTCAAATCATGTCAAAAGTTATAAATAGTTGAAAAAGTTTTAAAATTTAAATTTTTTTCTCTTTTCTTCTCCTGTGGATTAGCCTCTTGCTAAAGACCCTCGTAACTATGCAGCAGCCACACTCTGGGTAAAAGTGCCCACGAGGGCAGCCCCACTCTGTGAGAAGGGCAACAACCCTGATGATTGTTTAATCAGGATGAGGATTCTCTTGGAGAAACCAATCACACAGACGGTTCTAGAATGGCTCCTCCCATGGTGTGCTGACGATTACTGAGAGTTTATGCTGGGGTTGGAGACAGGATTATGGCTAGGAAATGCAAGGGTGTCTCTAGCTAATTTCTTTCTGTTTTCCCTTAAAATACTATAACCAAGGGTATTAGGTTTTCAAGGTTTTAAAAAGAACTACTATGTCTCGAATCACCTTAAAATATACGGGAAAACAAACTGTATAAGAAAAAGAAAATTCCTGAATTATTTATGTCACTCTTTTTCTGGGGTGGTGTCTGATACAAGAGACAATAGGATCAATCTCTTATCAGAATAGAACCTCTCTGAAGACAAGAATAGACCTTAATCAGTACTGCTACTGTTATATTCCCAAAAAACTGAATTGTGAGATGTAATTGAATGAAGGTATGATTTTTTTTTTTAAATCCTTTGAGACTTTATTGAACTGCTACAATACATCCTTAGTTTTTGATGTAGTGTTCCATGATTCATCGTTTGCGTATAACACCCAGTGCTCCATGCAATATGTGCCCTCCTTAATACCCATCACTGGGCTAGCCCGTCCCCCTACCCCCTCCCCTCTAAAACCCTCAGTTTGTTTCCCAGAGTCCACAGTCTCTCGTGGTTCATTTCCCTTTCTGTTTACCCCCCCTTCATTCTTCCCTTCCTTCTCCTACTGATCTCCCTGCTATTCCTTATGGTCCACAAATGAATGAAGGTATGATTAAATGATTGAGCAGCACCTGAGACAAAGTTCTGTGCTCACCCCCTTATCCTCAGGAATGCATTTTAAGATCTATGAAAATCTGAGCGGAGGCACTTTTAACTATAGGGTTCTCTCCTCATAAGCTTATATTTTCTTCTCCTTTATTTAGAATTCCATACTTAAAGTCTACTAGGACCATAAAGAAAGAGAAAAGGTGAATTACGAACTGTAAAAAGTTATTTTCCACACATATAACTGAGAAGGCTTAATGACCAGAATATAGAAATCATTCCTACAAATGAATTAGAATTAGAAAAATAATTCATCAGGCTCCTCTGCTGTGAGCCTGCTTCTTCCTCTCCCACTCCCCCTGCTGTGTTCCCTCTCTCGCTGGCTGTCTCTGTCTTTGTCAACTAAATAAATAAAATCTTTAAAAAAAAAAAAAAAAGAAAAAGAAAAATAATTCAAAATAAAAATTGTCCAAAAAAAAACCTTAGCAGGTATTCCACAGAAGAGAATGGCCAAATCACTCTGCAAAGATGCTCAAAGTCATTATTAAGTGGAAAATGCAAATTGAAACTGCAAACATCATGTCATAAATACCAGATGGGCAAAAATTCCAAAGCCTGACAATACCAAGTGCCGCCAGAATTGCAGAACAAGGGCATTCTCGGTTACTGCTGGAGTGAGGGAAAACCGGAAGGGCCGCTTTGGAAACCAAGTGGGCATTACAGAGCAGAGTTGAAGGCAGGCCTGTCCTCTGACCCAACAATTCTACTGACGGTTATACGCTGAGGAACTCCAGCAAAGATGTAGTGGGGGAGTGCTGTAAGAATATTTGTAACAACACTTTTATAATGGAGGCCATCCAAAGTCCACCAACAGAACAGTGAGCGAACAACCTGAGGCATTTCATACAAGAGAACATTCTCCACTACAGAGGATAAATAACCAACACTTTTATGCATTAACAAAATGATCATCAGGAACATTACGTGGAATGCAAAAAGCAAATTAAAGAAGAATGCATACATTATGATTCCATTTTTGGAAGTTCACAAGGGATTTGTTTTTAGGGACAGAAATACATGCGGTAAAACTTGATAGAACAAAGGAATGACAAACAAAAATTCAAGACAGTGGCTACCTCTGTTTAGAGCAGAAAGGAGAAAAGCAATCAGGACAAGACACGTGGACCTTTAACGGAAATGCTAATGGCCTATTTCTGAGGAGACGTACAGGGCCCCATTCATTGCCTGATCCTTTACACTTACACATTTTACAAATATTCTTTTGCATGTATCTAATTTTCAATAAAAACTTTTAAGAACTGGTGAAGGAGCAAATGACCAAAAATATTTTCTCCAACATTTGATGGAAGGAAAAAAGAGTACAACATGCCGGCCATCAGGCTCTCACACTCTTCCCTTCCAAACACGCTTCACTGGTCTACTTGTCTCTGGTCCCTCTTTGCTCACTCAATCCAAAACCCACCACCACCCTGAGCTACCAGTTGTCCGGGGCTGGGAGAACATTACGTGATGTTCATCAGAAGGAACAGTCAAGCTTCCCTCTCTGTCATCCCACCGCTCGTGAAAACTCAGGCCTCCTCCAGGTGTGAATGACTAGCACATTACCCTGTCCACGCATGTGCACACATACATCCAGTCTCTGCAGCCTGACTGGGTTATTATTCTATCCAATATTACCGAAAGCCATTATTACCTGACTCTTGACTTTGACTTATTCTCTAATATTTGTACACATTTCATAATGGTAGTAGAGCACTATATTAAAACAAAACATCTCCCTATCCTCCAATCGGAGCCTAAAATCTGAAAATGCCTTCTGAAACACAGACATCTATCTATGTTCCGAATACAACCACGTAGCAACAGCTCCTTAAGTCCAAAGTAAAATTTAAAGTGAGTGGTACAGCTATTGTCTATGCATCACTTAAGAACAAAGTAAATCTAGCTCCAGGGGAATCTGACTCCTCACCTCGGTAGGTCATTAAAGATAAGAAAACATTCATATCTCCCAGGCCCACCTGCCACCCAGTGGATGGGGAAGAAGAAAGTTTTGTTCTATTTTCAGTATCACACAATGTTTTAAAAACTTGTTTTCCCATCAATTACTTCAGTGAAGTCTGGATTCTTGCAGCAGTAAAATCCCAACAGGAAAAAAAAAAAAATCAGACTGGTAAAAAAAATTCTTCTACGTGACCTGCTTGGAAGAGCCCATCACCCAGTCCCCCGAAGTTTACCGAGGGCTTAGTTAGGAGCTGCTGTAGAAATACAACCACTTACCTCCGCATACCGTGCTACTGAACTGGCTTCGACAGCATACACTCTCCTAGCTCCAGCCTGTACAGCAAAAAATGATAGTATTCCTGATCCGCAACCAACATCTAGAACAACCTGGAAGAAAAAGCAAAGACAAGAAAGAGGTGAGAACACACGCAGGTATCCTGGCCCCATGCCGACTTTGAGCCTCGCCATCAGACCTAATTAAGGTACGAGCTGTGCTATTTGAAAGTGGTCTTACCTTGGCCAAGTTATGAATTTCTGTGAGACTCCTTTTTCTCAGATGTTTAATCGGGTTAATAATAGCCACTTTTTAAGGTTTGCTGTAGGGATTAACGAACACAAAGTGTATACAAAGCACTTGGCACGTAATTGGTGTTTTTCAAATCATTGCTCTTATTATTATAGTTTCTTTGTAGCATGGATTGCTTTTAGGATGTTTAGGGCCAAAAAAAAAAAAAAAAAGGTGTTCAGGGTCAAGAGAAGTGAAGTGTCGTGACTGAGCTTGCTGATATTATCAAAACTGTTAGCATGAACAAAATGAAAACTCACCAGTTTTTATATGTTCTGTATGCTTTATATATATATATACAACTTTATATATATAAATAAATATATTAATTTATTCAGAAATAACTGAAGATAAAGTCTTTAAAAATCCAAAGGTGAGGTATGTGCTTGCTTTTTTTCCAGGCCTCCCCACAAAGTTGGGGAGGTTTATAAATGGAAGGTAGAAGGGTATTAAGACAGCGGACACATGGAATCTACAGACACTTTTCTTCTATTCTCTGTGCTCAGACCTGGGACTTAAATCAAGAAAACCAGCATTCACTTGTGCACAACTCACTAGCACAAAGGTCCAACACTTGACCCGACACACTGAGAGAAAGTGGTGGACGGCATGCATTGGGTCCCCTCCCCAAACACTGCCAAAGCCAAAGCCCAAATCTCAATCTGATCACTGAAATTTCGGGCTACCGGGTTCCTGCCACATCAAGACTTTGACTCTTAGCATCTTTCAGCACTAGCTTTGAGGGAGATATTTTGATTGCGTCTGAATCCTCACTATAAACATTTGAATAAATAGCATTATTATGTCTACTTTAGAGATGACCAAATTGAAGTTCAGAGACATTGACCAACCAGCCCAAGATCACAAGCAGCAGATAGGGGAGTTAGGACTTGAATCTGGGTATTTTTGCCTTCTAAGCTCATGTTCCATAAAACCATACACTGTGTACTTAAATTCATCTTTATAAATCTGACATATTAACATAGTGATACCAATAGGCAATGTTTGACAAGGAAACAAAGTATTACCTTTTGTAGGAAATTTAGAAAAGTTGTTTTTTTTTTTTTTTTTTTACTTGATAGCAGGAAAATTTTTCCAAAAAACAGTAACTACCAAGGGGGTGTGTGTGTGTGCGTGTGTATGTGTTTTAACCGCAGTACCATACTGTGCTGACACAGATACTGTGCCATCCTTCTAGAGAGCATGCTGTTAGTGATGGGTTCACAGTGCTCACTTATATTAATTCTAGAACTGTGGCTGTATTCCATATGGTTTCCTAGGGTTTCAGTAATTAGGAGCATTACCGATTTAAAATGTCACCCAGGCTCTGGAATTTGCTGTCAGGCTGTCTATACTTTTAGAAATACCAACATTTCTTCCCCTCATCCTCCCTCGGAAATACATCTTCACATGGGCCCCACTCCATTCCAAGAACACCTATTGACCACTCTTTAGGAATGAAGGCCATTAAGGTGGACAGTACAATCCACAGTCCCCCAGAAAGACATACCAGATCCAAAATAACTTTTTTGGAGCCTTAGTCAATAAAAATATAAACCTTAAGATTCCATGTTCAGTCCAAAATATGATTGCAAAATTAAGAAACAAGGGAAATTGCACCTGCTTGCTCTGGTGACAGGTGCCCTAGAAACGTGTGAATGGTGTTCTCTGTCTCTTTTACTAGGGTGCTGTGAAGCACATCTTAGAACAGTGTTTTTCAGTTCTCTTGATCCTGTGGATTAAAACCAAAGTAATGTTTGCACTAGGAGAGAGAGGAGAAAGGTAATGGGAAGAAAGAGGAAAAGGTCGGAGATGGGAGGGAGCCTGATGTATGCGGCTCAACCTTTGCCAAATTAGTCGATTTGGTAGAACACGCTCTAATAGACCCAGACCATATCCAGAGAAGAGATGAAAAATTATAAACTAAGGCAATTTTCCAAATGCTTTATTTCAATACCTAATTTTAGGCCAAAATAACCTTATTCGTTTGGTTATTTCAAAACAGAGCACAGGCCTTGGAAAAGGGTCGGATCTTTTGCTAGCATGATCCAGATAATGCCATCTGCTTTCTACTTGTGTATTTGAAAAATTAATAAAGGGGTTTTCAGTCTGGGGCTGACAGGAGAGGGTGGGGAGAGAAAGGAACATTTGCCTTGTCTATGTAAGCTACACAACATTGGAAAAAAGGTTTGGAGGGCATAGAATAAATTCTTTGGTGAAAAAAACAAAGGCTGAAGCAAATATTTAGGCTCTACTGGAAATATACTATGCTTTCCAGCTGGGGTTTCCAAATCTGGGAGAAGAGAGGACCCTAACACAGGTAGGGTTTCTAAAGGACATCTTCCCAACACCATCTATTTGATCGTCAAGCCTCCTTGGGATGGTCAGTACATGCTTTATCTCCATTTTATTGATAAGGTAACTGAGGCTTGGAGACACTGCTTCCAGCCCAAGGTAACATGGCCGGTAAGCAGCAGAGCTGGAGAGTGCCTCCGCACCATCGTGGCCTTCCTCTGTGTAGGAAAAGATGAGAGGAAAGGGTGCACCATGCAGAGATGAACATCTGATCAGATTACACCAGAGCAGGCACCACCAATGGTGCCACACAGCTAGAGGGAAGGTCCCCGTCTCCTTGACGTGTTGTCCTTGGGCCTCAGCAATCCAGCCGTGACGGACTTTCCTGGCCTCTTTTTCTGTAATTCTTCTCTCTTCTTCCCCACCCCTTCTAGACTCAGCACCTGCATGTCTTTCCCTGATTCTGGGATCCCTCGTTCACCACCCCTGCCCCAGAAGCAGCTAACAGCCTGCCAGAGGTTTGTGCTCTCTCAGGGCCCGGACTCCATTTCCCACTCCCCTGCATCCACGCGTGGCTATGGGGCCACTTCGGCCCAATGGAGTGTGAGGAGAAGTGACCAGTGTCTCTTCTGGGGGAGGGTGGCTGAAGGTGCACTGTGCCTTCCCACACTCTATGCTCCTTACGCAGCAGCACTGGAAACCACCTGCTGGAGCTAAAAAGAGCCTGGACCCCTGGGTCACCCCTTTGGGAAGAGCTGCTCAGAACACACTGGGCATGGCACGAGAAAGAAAGAGATTGTATTATGTTAAACCACTGAGATTTAGAGACTGTTTTGCTTTCATAGTTGGCTTACGCTGACCAATACTTTTCCACTGGGTGAAATCCCTTGTCTCATTTTTCTACCCAGGGAAGTGAAGATCAAGCCCAGAGATCACATCTTTGGAACACTTTCTCTGACATCCCCAGACAGTCAGTCTAGGCTGGGCTCTCTGTGCCTGGCACATAGCTCTTTAGGAGAGCTTATTACAGGATATTGCAAGTATTTCTTTCCATGTTTGCCTTCCCTGCTAAGCCCATGAGTTCCCAGACACAAGAATCACATCATTTATTTCTCAGTCCCTAGTACAACAGGAAAACAAAAACCATTAATAAATATTTGTTGACAAAATGACTGAATACAATGACTTAACAGGGCAGTCTCCTCATTCCAACATTGCCTTGAACTATCTTTGGAAAAGGCTTATGAATTTTCCAGCCACTTGAACTCTGGAGGTGTTCTTGCATGCAAAGCTATCAACCAAAGAGGCTAAGCATAGGATGCCCTTGCCTTATTCAAGACTTATATTCTGAACTGTTTCACCCAACCTTACCTTCTGCTTCCTGGCTTATTTCTTATTTCTTGGCCTCCAAGGCACCTCACAGACCTGACACTTTATACTGTTTCTCTTCATGAGCTCTATCCTTCCTCCTTGACTACTATCCCAACACATCCCTTGGGTCACTCTTGTGACCATCTGAGGCAGGCTTCTTGGAAGGTTCCATGTTCCTTTCTGCCACAGGACCTTGGTACATGCTGCTCCCTTTGCATGGGGTGCTCCCCACTGCACATTCTATATCAGCCTATGGCAATTTTTTTTCTTACCTACTCAGTGCTCATTGTGCTAGATATTTTCTATTTGTTCCTTCAGATCTGTGCTCCACTCTCCTCTACCTGCTCTTTGTCAGAGTCTAACATATGGGACTGCACCAATGGCATCCTTGCCATTAGGCTCCAGTTGGAAGCAGTCAAGAGAAAGGACAACACGAGATCAAAGTGAGGACCATGAGGTTAGATGACTCATTCTCCTAGTCTCCTCCTTCCTGGGTCTCCATGGATTGGATGTCCCCTCTACCCAAACCACAGTTTCTACTGGGCTTTCACCTTTACAGCCATGACCATCCTGTCCAGTCTCCTCTCTTGCCACTGCTGGGCTGCTTCAATGCCCTGTGCTGGTTCCCTTAACTCTGCACACATCTTGGTATACAGTCCCATTATTTAACTCTCCTAAAGCATCCTGTTGGGTGTGCCATCTCTCTCCTACAGAGTCCTTGGCTGATACACAAACTCATCCTTTTGATTCCAAATCGCTCCTCAGGACAGAAGACATCCCTACTCTTTGTTCCACTCCCAAGCAAAGTAAAGTCCTCCTGTTGTATGCTTTCTTATCATCACCTCTTCATCCCTTTCCTTTATAACACTCATCACAGTTACATCACTCTATTCAGTGAGTGATTATTTGATTAATGTCTGCTCCCCTGGACTGTAAGGTTTATTTTTTTAATCAAATGTATGACTTTAATGTTCCATGTTAAACATAACTTGCTAATTACATAAGTTATTAAATGACACCCCAAACTCATACCATATTCTATCACTTGACCCTCTAATGTTAGAGTTCCTCAGGGCTTGCTCTTAAGTCTTCGTATTTTCTCACTTGACATTCTCCCATCTCTCAAATCAGTAGATCTCATCAGATCCCAAAGATTCAATTACCAATGCTGAGACTATTGATTACCAGGCTTGAATCTGCAACTCAGACCTTTCCATTTAGCTCTCGTTGTCCACTAGACATCTCTGAGATTTTTTCAGAATCTTCAAACTTGACATTTCCAAAGTCCTGTTAATATCTTTTCTCCATTCTGCTCTGCTCTAGGACTAACTCATTAGTGGCATCAATGCTGTCATTGCTCAAGCTGGAAACCTGAGTGTTTTCCTGGGTACTTCTCTCCATTTTACTCCCCTATCCACTTAATCCTGGGTATTCTTTTTTTTTTTTTTTTAATTATGTTATGTTAGTCACCATACAGTACTTCATTAGTTTTTGATGTAGTGTTCCATGATTCATTGTTTGTGTATAACACCCAGTGATCATTGCAGTATGTGCCCTCCTTAATACCCATCACTGGGCTAACCCATCTCTCACCCCCGCCTCTGAAACCCTCAGTTTGTTTCGCAGAGTCCATAGTCTTTTATGGTTCGTCTCCTCCTTTGATTCCCCCCCCTTCATTTTCCCCTTCCTTCTCCTAATGTCCTCCACGCTATTCCTTGTGTTCACATATAAGTCTAACCATATGATAATTGTCTTTCTCTGCTTGACTTATTTCACTTAGGATAATCCCCTTCAGTCCCATCCATGTCGATGCAAATCGTGGGTATTCATCCTTTCTGATGGCTGAGTAATAGTCCATTGTGTATATGGACCACATCTTCTTTATCCATTCATCTGTTGAAGGACATCTTGGCTCCTTCCACAGTTCGGCTATTGTGGACATTGCTGCTATGAACATTGGGGTGCATGTGCCCCTTCTTTTCAATACATCTGTATCTTTGGGGTAAATACCCAGTAGTGCAATTGCTGGATCATAGGGTAGCTCTATTTTTAACTTTTTGAGGAGCCTCCATACTCCATACTTTACCAAAGTGGCTGTACCAATTTTCATTCCCACCAACAGTGTAGGAGGGTTTCCCTTTCTCCATATCCTCTCCAACATTTGTTCAATATAGTACTAGAAGTCCTAGCATCAGCAATCAAACAACGAAAAGAAATAAAAGGTATTCAAATTGGCAAAGAAGAAGTCAAACCCTGTCTCTTCACAGATGACACGATACTTTATGTGGAAAATCCAAAAGACTCCACCCCCAAATTACTAGAACTCATACAGCAATTCAGTGATAGGACAGGATACAAAATCAATGCACAGAAATCAGTTGCTTTTCTATACACTAACAATGTAACTGTAGAAAGAGAAATTAGGGAATCGATTCCATTTACAATTGCACCAAAAAACCATAAGATACCTTGGAATAAACCTAACCGAAGAGGTAAAGGATCTATACTCTAGAAACTACAGAACACTTATGAAAGAAATTGAAGAAGACACAAAAAGATGGAAAAACATTCCATGCTCATGGATTGGAAGAATAAACATTGTTAAAATGTCTATGCTGCCCAGAGCAATCTATACTTTCAACACCATCCTGATCAAAATACCAATGGCATTTTTCAAAGAGCTGGAACAAACAATCCTAAAATTTGTGTGGAACCAGAAAAGACCTCAATTTGCCAAGGAAATGCTGAAAAACAAAAACAAAGCTGGGGGCATCACATTTCAAGCTATACTACAAAGCTGTGATCACCAAGACAGCATGGAACTGGCACAAAAATAGACACACACATCAGTGGAACAGAAGAGAGAGCCCAGAAATGGACCCTCAACTCTATGGTCAACTAATCCTCGACAAAGCAGGAAAGAATATCCAATGGAAAAAAGACAGTCTCTTCAATAAATGGTGCTGGGAAAATTGGACAGCTATATACAGAAGAATGAAACTCAACCATTCACTTATACCATACACAAAGATAAACTCTAAATGGATGAAAGACCTCAATGTGAGACAGGAATCCATCAAAATCCTAGAGGAGAACATAGGCAGTAACCTCTTCGACCTCAGCCACAGCAACTTCTTTCAAGACATGTCCCCAAGGCAAGGGAAACAAAAGCAAAAATGAACTTTTGGGACTTCATCAAGATAAAGAGCTTCTTTTTTTTTTTTTTTTAAAGATTTTATTTATTTATTTAACAGAGATAGAGACAGCCAGCGAGAGAGAGGGAACACAAGCAGGAGGAGTGGGAGAGGAAGAAGCAGGCTCCCAGTGGAGGAGCCTGATGTGGGGCTTGATCCCATAATGCCCGGATCACGCCCTGAGCTGAAGGCAGACACTTAATGACTGCGCCACCCAGGCGCCGCAAGATAAAGAGCTTCTGCACAGCAAAGGAAACAGTCAACAAAACAAAGAGGCAACCCACGGAATGGGAGGAAATATTTGCAAATGACATTACAGATAAAGGGCTGGTATCCAAGATCTATAATTAACTTCTCAAACTCAACATCCATAAAACAAATAATCCAGTTCAAAAAATGGGCAGAAGACATGAATAGACGCTTCTCCAAAGAAGACATACGAATGGCTAATAGACACATGAAAAAAATGTTCAGCATCATTAGCCATCAGGGAAATTCAAATCAAAACCATATTGACAGGGCACCTGGGTGGCGCAGTTATTAAGCGTCTGCCTTCTGCTCAGGGCGTGATCCCAGCGTTCTGGGATCGAGCCCCACATCAGGCTCCTCCGCTAGGAGTCTGCTTCTTCCTCTCCCACTCCCCCTGCTTGTGTTCCCTCTCTCGCTGGCTGTCTCTCTCTCTCAAATAAATAAATAAATAAAATCTTAAAAAAAAAAAAACATTGACATACCACCTTACACAAGTTAGAATGGCAAAAATTAACAAGGCTGGACTGTAAGGTTGATTAAGGGAGAGACTTCCAACCGCTTCTCACCCACTACTGAATCCCTGATAATAGCACAGGGTCTGGCACATAGTAGAGACACTCACTAAATCTCTGCTGAACAAACTGAGTACATAAAAATGTGTCTCACTACCACAAACAGGGAACCAACTCATGACCCAGAAAATATTACCTCCTGAGAAAGCACCTTCTACCAGTGTAACACATCCTTCCAATCTAGTGATCTTAAGCATCTCTCAAAGGATGATTTTTTTTTTTATATTGCCATATTATCATTACACTATGATCCCGCTGGCTCTTGTGTACAATGTTCCTCTGGAGAGGGAATTCATCCTCAGCTGCCCCTGGATACACAGGCAGTATCTGAAGACTTGGCTAATTTGGGGCTTAGATGAGGGAACATAAGAAAATGGTATGAAATTCCTGCCAGAATGAATAGGGAAAAGTCAACAATTGGTCCATGTAATAGTGGCCAAAAATTCTGAGAATTTATTTGTAAATAAAGTAAGTCTGAAAAATACTAAAAAGATAGGGTCATCCTTTTGCTTATACAGATGATTTTAATTACATGCTCTAGTGGTTTTCCTGGGCAAAGAAATCCTGCAAAATGTTTGGACAGGGCTAAAAAAGCTCCAAGTGGGTTCAAAGCTCTTTATTTGGATTTACTAGATTAAAACTAATGAGGAATATCTGAGTCTTTATGGAAGTGTGAAACAAAATTACGCTTGAATAATGGAGTAAAACTAAAGTAAATATGTACCATTTGTTTTATACTTATTATGTTGCTATGCCTGTTTAGAACTTTGTAGGCATCACCTTATTTACTTGTGATAACAACTCTATAATCAGAGGACTATTATTTTCTCCATGTTGTAAAGAGGCTGAGAATCCGATGAAGTTCAAGTTGTGTACTTAATAAATGGCAGAGATGAAATAAAAAAATCAATGTACCTAATTCAAACCCTGTGCTCTTAACCCCTCCCTTCATCTTCCAGCTACGTTATTCCTTTTACTGTTCAGGTTACAGTAATATTGGTCACAGGTAGCCTTCTTCTCGGCCCTAGCTTTTTTTATAATTGTCTTCCAAGAGTGAGGTTCCTGACCATCCCACAATCCATTCCTCCAGTTTCGCCAGTTATTATTTATTATTTATCCTTTCTTTCTTTCTTTGCTTAAGCACATCAATAGCTGCTCTGAACTGCAAGCCCCTTTGCAATTTTTCTTTGCCCTGTATGCCTAAATTCTGTGCCCAACCCACGTGTCCACTTCCACGGCAAGCAGTCCTTCTTTCAGCCATCCTCTTATTACAACTGCAGACACCCCCACCAAAACACCCACAGTGATACATACCCCATGCTCTCACAGCACGGTGCACAGTACCATCATTACCTGCATGGACCACCTACCTCCATAGACTGCACTGAACTCTGCCAGTATCCCAACTCTTGGCTGACAGATGGACTAAAAAGCTTCTAGGCTGTAACAAAATAAAGGAACTGCACGACCTTTTGTGGTCAGAGAAGAAAAATTCCAAATCATCTCAAGGCATGCAGAAGACATCCCTTAATGGCCTTTGCAGCGAAGATTTAAATCTTGTACAGATAATTAGCGCTTTCATTACGGCGTAAGAATCCTGCCGTGATAGCTCCTCGTAAGACAGGATTCTACATCTGCTGTGCAGTGAAACTTGGTTTCAACCAAAGAGCTGTCTGTATTTAAATAATGCATAATTACTGCTTAGGAACCCTTGCTTCATCCTGCCTGGTCTTCTGGCAGAGGATAGATAATCCCATCACCAATCTTTTAACCACCTTTTTACCGGTTCTCCCATGATTATGGAAAATACAGAGTATGTTTATCACTCTTAGTTTATCTTCCAATGATTAGCTCCCTTCATACACTGCCAATGGTCTTGGATGAGTGCACCCAGCTCTAAAGCTTTAGACACTCCATCAGACACCTATTAAATGCCTCATGTTACCTACTGTGCCAAGCACTGCTAGGTGCTGGGAATGCAGAGATGAATACAGAGAAAGAGATGTGTAAGAAAGAAGCATGACAATGTGTCACAGTGGCAATGACTGAATGATATAAAGGACAAAGAAGAATATGAAGGAAGAATATTCCATCAAGGAGCGTGGAAAGACTTCAAAGAGGTAAACAGAGCAATGAAAATTGAAAGTGGAGTCAATGTTGTGCTGTTGGCATTGAGGGAGTGGCTGGAGCACCTGTGAATGACGGAGCCAGTCACATTTAGGAGACAGTAAATTTCCTGTGCGCTAGAGGTAGAAGTAGACTGAGACACGAACGTGGTGCAACCAAAAGCTGGAGAAACCGGCAAATACTTGATCATAGATGGTCTTACATAGAAGACCAAGAGCTTAGATGGGATTCTTAAGCAGAGAAGGGTCATAAAATGTTTCAACAGGAGAATCCATTGTTGCATTTTAATAGCGTCACACTGGTGGCCTGGGTTGGAGGGCAGTCTCGGAGGAAGCAGAGCAGATCCGGGTGGTTCCTAACCAACATCAGTCCCTTCTTCCTTCCTATCGGGACCTCCATATTAGTGAGTATTTATCCTCTTGCATGCAGTTCACCATCCCCAGACTCAGGGAGGGATCCTGAACCTTCTAGCACAATCCTAGCTGGTTCCCTTCCTCTTACCAGTGACGGCTTGAGGCTTGGGTGTGTGACACAACGTTATTAATGAGACCTGAGGGGATGTCTGCTGGGGGCTATTGGGAAATTTATTCTCCTCCCTAAGACAGACACACAGAAAAGATGCTTCTTCCTTTTTGGACATGTTTAAACTAGGGTGTGACGTTCAGAGCAACTGAGTTAAAACACCTCGGAGTCATACCACCTTCAATTGTTCTAGCCAACTTGAGTGGGGAGCTTCTCCTGTGTAAAGCCAAAGATATTTTCACTCTGGTCCAAGTACAGAACCTAACTGGAAGACTGGCAACATTCCAGGAAAGGTACGACAAGAAGGAGAACCAAGAATGATCCGGGGGACAGAGGGAAGTGGAAGAGTTGCAAAAATGCAGAGTTAATAGAAGCTAAAGGATTTGGAGACTGGAAAGGAAAAGAAAAGGTCTAGATTGACTTCTAGGTCCCTGGCTGGGGTAGTGTTTATAATCCAGTCGGGTTTTGCGTCATGCCAGAATGGAACATTTGCCTCACTGTTTGGCTGGAGCGGCCCTAGAAATCGCTGATCTTCGAAGACTGGAGCGGAGTTTCACTGCTGCTCCAGCCACTGCTGCCTAAGGAGTCTGCTGCGGGGGCTCCCCTCGTTCCTCAGATTGCCCACGAGTAGGACAAAACCACTCTCCCCACTCATCTCCTACACATTTTGTTCCTTGCCTCTTGCCTCAGTTTCCTTGTTGCTTTTGGGGGCACAAGGCAAGCACTACAGCGCCTGCTCAGCCCTCCTGCCTGTGTGACCTTGAAGTGCAAGGGAGCTGACACCCCCTGGAGGCGAACTTTGACCAATGCAAGATGGCAGCCAATGGACAAATCATTCTCCTTTCCTCCCCTTTGATGAACTGCTTGGAGATAAAGTGGTTTCACATGGCCTCTTTGAAGACACCTAGCGATCAGTTTTTCATTGAGCTGTGGCGAACTCAGTAATATGCTCTCTTATTCTCTCTCTCCCTCCTTCCCGGCCTCACTGCCCTTCCCCTTACTCGTGCTTTCCTGAGATTGCCCTCCCTAATAAAGTACGAGCTCCTAAGCCTCTGCCCCATGATCTATGATTTAGGGAACTGAGGCTAGGAAAATTATGGAAGTTATATGAAATTAAACATGCTTATTGGGATTTTTTCTGTTATTCTGTCTTTTCTGGGCTTCCGGCACTTCTAAATTCTAAACCCAAACCACCACTGAATCTGAATGGCTGTCAATAGCTCAGATCTAGGAAATTAAGTGAAAAGCGGAGCCCAAGTTCTAAGTTCATCGGAGCCCAATAAATCAGGTTCTAGTACAGTACTTACAACTGCTTATTAATTGACCATTGGGGCCTATGTAACTGCTTCTTACTGATTTTTATCTTGTTTGTCTACTTACATTCTTATCCTGGAAAGCAGATATTAAAACAAAGTCACCTACTTTGGAAATTATTGTTCCATAGAATGTTCTATCTAATTCTTTAGCAAAGTCAGCAGCTGCTCCAGATTGGTCCTTCATGGCACTGCCCTAGAGGGAACATGAAGGCTTAGAAATTCAACCCTAGGAACTTTCTAAAATGGCTGGCATCCAGTGGGTAGGCACTCCATCAGGCCGAAATTAATAGTAAGATAACCAATAAAACCACAGTAGTGAAATACTAATCCTTCAAACCCCTCTCTTTCTTCCCTAGTTCCCTCACATGCACAGCTGATGCACTGACAATATCACCTTAGCAATCTGTCCCTTCTTTAATGATTTTGCAAAAGTGGCATCTGGTATGATGGTCATTAGTGCCATTTACCAACTATTTCTGGTTCTCCTTATGCGCGCATGGTAGAATCACACTCCCTTGCTCTTTAAAATTAGGAGTGACCACATGACTTGCTTTGGCCTATGTAATGTGGTCAGAAACACCATGGGTCACTTTCAGGTGGAAGGTTTAAGAACCAGGGGTGTGGTCTGCCACTCTCTCTTCTTGGCATGTTGCATGTGGACGCTACTCCTTCAGTCTGGGTCCCAGGGTGAGAATGAGACAAAGTGCAGCCCTCAGCCGACCCCCAATGGATTAAATGAGACATAAAGCTCTGGTCGTTTATGCCATGGAGGTTTGGGGGTTGACTGTTACAGTAACAGAACCCAGTTACCCTAACAGGTCTGGGGAAGTCATATCCCCTTAGAAGCGCCGATGACCTTGGATTCAGATCCCCAGTGATGCCTGTCTGCAGCATTCTGATGCTGTGCTGAGACTCTGCCCATGGTAGCTGGCTAAATTCTTACAGCCACCACAGAAGTGTTCTTACCCCAATTTAAAATTCACCTTAAAAAAACTAAGGGCACATGTCACCATCCTGAAAGATGCAGAGATGGGCTTTGAGCACAGATATCTTGGCTAGAAGTCTGTCTGTTGCATGAAAGCCCCCAGCTCTGTCGTTCCCAAATGCCCTAAAAAACGGTCAAATAGTCTGAGACCACTGTTTACTCAGTCTTTTTGGCTCTCCCTGAAAGCTGCACTTCGCTTTCATACCAAATAAAAGCATCTTCCTCTGCTGACTCCGGCGTCTCCCCCGTTCTCCTCCAGGAGCAGATGCTGCTGAAGCGCGGGAGAGTCCTGGCACACCCGCCATCTGCCCTTGCACTCACATTCGGGAAATCTACGCAGAGGCCCCTTAGGGCTTCAGGGGCCAAAGAGATCAGTCAAGACTGAGGCCCATTTTTATGTCTTTCTGTTCACCTCCACCTCACAAAATTAATCCCTGGGAGGAGTTCTTGTGATATATGACCCAACATGAACCTTGGCCTCTATATTGGCTTAAAAAGTGTCTCCCAGAATTCATGTCCACCTAGAATCTGTGCATGTGACCTTGTTTGGAAATCGGGTTTTTATAGATATATGAAGATAACATCCTAGATTATGGAGGGCCCTAAATCCAATATGACAGATGTCATTACAGGAAGAGAGAAATTTACACACAGAGACACAGACGCATGGGGAGAAATGCCACATAACAACAGAGATTGGAATGATGCACGTACACGTCAAGGAGCACCAAGGTTTGCCAGCAACCACAAGCAGCTAGGAAGAGGCAAGGAAGGCTCCCCCCGCCCCGAGCCTTCAGAAGGCTGTCCTGACACCTTGATCTTGAACTTCTGGCCTCTAGAACAGTGCAAGAATAAACTTCTGCTGTTCTGAGCTGCCTAGTTTATGGTTATTTGCCTTGGCAGCCATAGGAAACTAAAACAGACTCCAAAGTCCAAGCCATAGGAAAAAAAAATACATTACTCAGGTCTCTCTGTAGAGATATAGATATACATGTAGATATAGATACAGATAAAGATATAAATATAAATATATAGACCTGAGTTTGCATATAACTATCACTTAATAGCTGTGTACCCTAAACCAAGTTACTCAAATGTATGTATCTCTGGTCCCTTTATCTCTACTATTAGACTAACAAGATATATCGTATTTGTTTGCTGTGTGGTATAGTGGGCATTTGCCATTCTGGTGCCTCTCGGCATCTGAACCCCTTCCTGGGTTTGGACAGCACCCCATTTCTAAGGCAGCACCAACCTCCCAATAGGGAAGTGGCAGGTGTCTGATGCTCTTTTCTAGAACCCTTGAAGCTAAATCACAGGCATGACCGAGGTTCTGGCGAGAAGATGTGCTTTGGCGCAGCACGTGAAGATTCAGGGATGCCACAGAATCCGTTCAGGTGAGGTCACAGCTACCTCCAGATTCCAGCGTGTCAGAGGGAGGTTCTAAGGACAGCACTCGAGGGCAGCCCCGGGGGAAGGCTGCACCCCTGTGGTGCCCATCTCTGGCTGCACCTCTGTCTCTCTGAGCTCAATTCTGCAGCATGATTTTGGAAATGACTCTTGGTCATGTAGCCTCCACACCTAGCGTCCAACAATCCTGTATCTTTTAAGGAAATTCTTTTCTTTTTTCCCTTAAGTCAGCAGAGCTGGTTTCTGATGTTGGCAGCTAAGGACCCTAACACGCAAGTACTAAATGAGATGAGATATGCGAACCGCCTAGCGGGAATCCTGAGTTATTTCCTTTCTTCGCACTTCCCTACACAGAACTGAGCAAGGATTTTGCTGTCAACAGGTCAGAGACTAGGCTCAGGGGCAAGAAGTGGAGGATTTAAAGAACGGATTTCTTTAAATGTGGTCTATATACACAATGAATATTATTCCTCCTTAAAAAGGAGATCCTGCCGTATGCAACACCATGGATACATCTGGAGGGCATTCGCTAAATGAAATAAGCCAGACATAGAAGGACCAATACTACATGATTTCACTTAGGTCAAGTTTCTAAAATAGTCAAACGCATTGAAGCAGAGAGTAAATGCTGGTGGCCTGGGGTAAGCTGGGGTGAGGGAGAAACGGCAAAGTATCAAAGGGTGTGAAGTTTCAGTTATGCAATATGAATTATTAATTCCTAGACATCTACTGCATAGCATAATGTCTGCAGCTCACAATACTGCATCGCATACTTAAAGAATTTGCTAAGAGGACAGGTCTTATGTTAAGTGTTCTTATCACAAAATAATAATAAGTAAAAACAGTAGGACGAAACTTCTGGAAGTGATGGATATGTTTATGACATAGACCATGGTATATACTGACACCTCCAAAGTCATCCAGTGGTACATGTTAAATATGCATAATTTTTTGATGTGATTCATACCTCATTAAAGAGGTTTTTGGAAAAAAAAAAGTAAGGAAGCAAGAGCTGTTTCATTACATGCAGACAGGACTACTGAGTGGGCCTGCGCCGGAGTCTTTATTCCCACCGTGATGAAGGTCAGGCCTCATTAGTGCACCAAGTTAACCAAGGGTGTGCAGGGTTTCAAGGCAGGAGGAGAATTTCAGAGGAGGATGAGAGACAGACTCAAGGACCTTTGACCAAGCTGTTGATAAGCTCACAGTGAAGAAAACTCACATTGGAAAAGCCTGGAGCTCAGGCTCTGCAAATCTGAATAGCAGCTGACAATCCGGGCAGGTTGCTTTGCACGTTTCTTGTTGTTATTTATGGTTTTGTTTTTGTTTTTTTGTTTTGTTTTGTTTTGTTTTTTTAAGCCTTCAAATCCCTGAATCCCTTCTGCCTAAGTCAACTGCATATTTGAATGCACCAAGCAGCTCTTGCAATGGGGGGAGGGGGGATTGTCTCCTCTGTGAAAATGCTGATTTAAAAAAAAAAGGTAATAAGCTCCCGGCTCCTGCTTATTCTCCTGTTTCCAGCAACTGGTGCCCTGACAAATGAAGTGTCAAAACATTTCCAAATTAAAACCCTACAGTTCACACAGCCCCACACCCTCAGCAGGATGGACTTCCCCTGCTTGGACCCAGCACAAACTTGAAGAAACTAAAAATAGCCAGATGGCAATTAACAGAAACTCTGAGGAAGGGAAGGGGGTGGGTTCCAGCAGGGTCAGTTTCCTGGATGGATTCCAAATGGAGTTCTCAGCCAGCAGTGCTCTGGCCAAGAAAGGATTTTCATTAAAACTGCATGGAGGAGGCAGAATGAAAAAAAAAAAAAATCCAGATTTGAAAGACTGAAAACTACAGCAGAGGTAGAAATCACAGCACCATCCCCAACACCATGAGTGACAATAATCATACTTGCAACTAGGTACTGAGCTCCTATCATGGGTCACTAAGCACTCCATATGCAATGTATCATCCTGTCCTCGCAAGGACTCCAAAAAGTAGTCACTACTCTAACAGAGGAGGACATTAAAGCCCAGAGCCGGCAGACAACTTGCCCAGCAGCTCAAGACCAACAGGATAAAGGCCTACAGCAGGTGCATGGTGAGTGGCCAGGCTGCAGTTCGAACTCAGTTTTCCAGCTCTGGAACTCGACCCTAACCAGTGTGCCAGGCTGCCTCATTCATGCAGGGGAACGGGGACATCTAAGTGACCAAATATTTCCACACCTTCCTTAAGCCCAGAGAAACAAAATTCTCCCTTGGCAATGTCAGTAGTACCTTTCAGGGGTTATGTCGGGGGAGAGGGGGCTCTAAAGTAAGATTAACTGGGTTCCAAACCTGGTCTTTTCATCTACTAGTTATATAAAATCAGGGAAATTAACAGCATCCTCAGGCCTCAGTTCTTTTATCTCTAAAATGGCAATGAGGGGCGCCTGGGGGGCTCAGTCTGTTAAGCGTCTGCCTTTGGCTCAGGTCATGATCTCAGGCTCCTCAGAGTGAGCCCTGTGGTGGGCTCCATGCTCCATAGGGAGTCTGCTTCTCCCTCTCCCTCTGTCCCTCTCCCTTGCTCATACTCCCTCTCTCACTCTCTCTCATATAAAATAAAATCTTAAAAAAAAAATGACAATGACGCTAGCATTTATCTCACAAAATTATAATGAAGATCAAAAGGAAGCTGCAACCAACTGAATATCTGTATCCCCCTAAAATTCAAATGCTGAAACTCTAACTCCCAATGTGATGGTATTTGTTTTTTTTAAATTCAATTAATAAACATATAGTGTATTATTAGTTTCAGAGGTAGAGTTCAGTGATTCATCAGTCTTACATAATATCCAGTGCTCCTTACATCACCAGCCCTCCTTAATGTCCATCAACCAGTTACCCTAGCCCACCCCTCTCCCCTCCAGCAGCCCTCAGGTTGTTTCCTGATTAAGAGTCTCTTATGGTTTGTCTCCTTCTCTGAGTTCGTCTTTTTATTTTTCCCTCCCTTCCCCTATGATCCTCTGTTTTCTTAAATTCCACATATAAGTGAAATCATATAACTATCTTTCCCAGATCAACTTATTTTTCTTAGCAAAATACCCTCTACTCCATGCATGTCATTGCAAATGGCAAGATTTTATTTTATTTATTTTTTGATGGCTGAGTAGTATCCCATTGTATATATATACCCCATCTTCTTTATCCATTCATCTGTCGATGGACATCTGGGCTCTGTCCATAGTTTGGCTATTGTGGACATTGCTGTTATAAACATTGGGGTGCAGGTGCCCCTTCAGATCACTACATTTGCATCTTTGGGGTAAATACCTAGAAGTACAATTGCTAGGTTGTAGGGTAGCTTTATTTTCAACTTCTGGAGCAACGTCCATACTGTTTTCCAGAGTGGCTGCACCAGCTTGCATTGTCACCAACAGTGTAGGAGGGTTCCCCTTTCTCTGCATCGTCGTGAACATCTGCGGTTTCCTGCCTTGTCAATTTTTGCCATTCTAACTGGCGTAGGGTGGTATCTCAGTGTGGTTTTGATTTAAATTTCCCTGATGGCTAATGATGCTGAACATTTTTTCATGTGTCTGTTAGTCATTTGTATGTCTTCTTTGGAGAAGTGTCTGTTCATATCTTCTGCCCATTTCTTGATTGGATTATTTGTTCTTTGGGTGTTGAGCCTGATAAGTTCTTTATAGATTTTGGATACTAGCCCTTTATCTGAAAGGACATCTGCAAATACCTTCTCCTATCCTGTAGATTGTCTTTCGGTTTTGTTAACTGTTTCCTTTGCTGTGCAAAAGCTTTTTATCTTGATGAAGTCCCAATAGCTCATTTTTGCCTTTGTTTCCCTTGCCTTTGGAGACGTGTCTAGCAAGAAGTTGCTGCGGCCGAGGTCACAGAGGTTGCTGCCTGTGTTCTCCTCTAGGAGTTTATGGATTCCTGTCTCACGTTGAGGTCTTTCATCCATTTTGAGTCTATTTTTGTGTATGGTGTAAGAAAATGGTCCAGTTTCATTCTTTTGCTATCACTGTCCAATTTTCCCAACACCATTTGTTGAACAGACTTTTTTTTCCCCCGTTGGATAGTCTTTCCTGCTTTGTCAAAGATTAGTCGACCATAGAGTTGAGGATCCATTTCTGGGTTCTCTATTCTGTTCTGTTGATCTATGTGTCTGTTTTGTGCCAATACCATGCTGTTTTGTAACACAGGTTGAAGTCCGGAATGCTGATGCCACCAGCTTTGGTTTTCTTTTTCAATATTCCTTTGGCCATTCAGGGTCTTTTCTGGTTCCATATAAATTTTAGGATTGTTTATTCCAGCTCTGTGAAAAAAGTTGATGGTAGTTTGATAGAGATTGCATTGAATGTATAGATTGCTCTAGGTAGCACATTTTAACAATATTTGTTCTTCCAATCCATGAGCAGGGAATGTTTTTCCATTTCTTTGTGTCTTCCTCAGTTTCTTTCATGAGTGTTCTATAGTTTTCTGAGTACAGATCCTTAACCTCTTTGGTTAGGTTTATTACTAAGTATCTTATGGTTTTCGGTGCAATTGTACACGGGATGGACTCCTTAATTTCTCTTTCTTCTGTCTCATTGTTAGTGTATAGAAATGCAACTGATTTCTGTGCATTGATTTTATATCCTGCCACTTTGTTGAATTCCTGTATGAGTTCCAGCAATTTTGGGGTGGAGTCTTTTGGGTTTTCCATGTACAGTATCATGTCCCCTGCGAAGAGTGATAATTTGACTTCTTTGCTGATTTGGATGCCTTTTTATTTTCTTTGTTGTTGTCTGACTGCTGAGGCTAGAACTTCTAGTACTATGTTGAAGAAGAGTGGTGATAGTGGACATCCCTGTCATGTTCCTGACCTTAGGGGAAAAGCTCTCAGTTTTTCCCCATTGAGAATGAGAAAAGCTGTGGGCTTTTCATATATGCCTTTTATGATACTGAGGTATGTTCCCTCTATCTCTACACTGTGAAAAGTTTTAATCAAGAAAGGATGCTGTACTGTGTCAAATGCTTTTTCTGCATCTATTGAAAGGATCATATGGTTCTTGTCTTTTCTTTTATTAATGTATCATATTGATTTGTGGATGTTGAACCAAACTTGCAGCCCAGGAATAAATACCACTTGGTCCTGGTGAATAATCCTTTTAATGTACTGTTGGATCCTATTGGCTGTTATCTTGGTGAGAATTTTTGCATCCGTGTTCATCAGGGACATTGGTCTGTAATTCTCCTTTTTGGTGGGGTCTCTGTCTGGTTTTGGGATGAAGGTAATGGTGGCCTCATAGAATGAGTTTGGAAGTTTTCCTTCAACTTCTCTTTTTCGAAACAATTTCAGAAGAATAAGTATTAATTCTTCTTTAAATGTTTGGTAGACCCTGGACTCTTGTTTGTTGGAAGATTTTTGATTACAGTTTCAACTTCCTTGCTGGTTATGGGTCTGTTCAGGTTTTCCATTTCTTCCTATTTCAGTTTTGGTAGTTTATACATCTCTAGGAATGCACCCACTTCTTCCAGATTCCTCATTTGTTGGCCTATAGTTGCTCATAGTATGTTCTTATAATTGTTTGTAATATTTTGGTGTTGGTTGTGATCTCTTTTCTTTCATTCATGATTTTATTTATTTGGGTCCTTTCTCCTTTCTTTTTGATAAGTCTGGCCAAGGGTTTATCTATCTTACTAATTCGTTCAAAGAACCATCTCCTAGTTTCATTGATCTGTTCTACTGTTCCTTTTGTTTCGATTTCATTGATTTCTGCTCTAATCTTTATTAAATTATCTTTTCCTGCTGGGTTTATGCTTTATTTGCTATTCTTTCTCCAGCTCCTTTAGGTGTAAGGTTAGGGTGTGTATTTGAGACCTTTTTTGTTTCTTGAGAAAGGCTTGTATTGCTATATACTTCCCTCATAGGACTGCCTTTGCTGCATCCCAAAGATTTTGAACACTTGTGTTTTCATTTTCATTTGTTTCCATGAATTTATTTATTTATTTAGGATAAGAAAGGAGTTTGGGCTTTGATTATAAAATGCAGCATCTTTCTCTGATTCTCTTGGCTAAACTTTTCCTCTTTTTTTCCCATCATTTTCTTTGCTATCTTCCATCTTTCTGGCTCAAATTTCCCTCATCCGAGCAAAAAATACCTTGTCAACATTAGCTCGAGTTTTAGCAGATGTTTCAACATAGTTAACATTCCACTGGTCAGCTCTGGTTTCTGCCTCTTCTACAGGAAACCTGTCTTTTATCTTCTAAATCTGATTTTTTATCAATGTGTTTCTTTAATTTTGTTATTAACTGGTTTATATAATTGGCTGCTCCCATGTTATAGGCATAAATATTTACAATTGTTAGATTTTGTTGGATAGGTTCTTTAATTATGATATAGTGTCCTTCCTCATCTCTTGTTACAATCTTTGGTTTAAAATCTAATTTGGCTGATATAGGATTGCTACCCTTGTTTTCTTTTGATGTCCATTAGCATGATAAATGGTTTTCCACCCCCTTCCTTTCAGTCTGGAGGTGTCTTTGGGTCTAAAATGAGTCTCTTGCAGACAGCATATCAACGGATCTTGCTTTTTTATCCAATCTCATACCCTATGTCTTTTGAATACGGCATTTAGCCCATTTACATTCAGAGTAACTACTGAAAGATATGAATTGAGCACCACTGTAATACCTGTAAAGTCACTCTTTCTGTATATTGTCTCTGTTCCTTTCTGGTCTATGTTATTTTTGAGCTCTCTCTTCACTTAAAGGATCCCCTTCTTGCAGGGCTGGTTTAGTGACCACAAATTCTTTTAGTTTCTGTTTGTCCTGGAAGCTTTTTCTCTCTCCTATTTTGAATGACAGACTTGCTGGATAAAGTCTTCTTGGTTGCTCACTTTTCTCATTTAGCACCCTGAATATATCATGTCAGTCCTTTCTGGCCTCCCAAGTCTCTGTGGATAGGTCTGCTGCTAGTCTAATGTTTCTACCCTTGTAGGTCATGGACCTCTTGCCTGGAGCTGCTTTCAGGATTATCTCTTTGTCTCTGAGATTTGCAAGCTTCACTATTACATGTCGAGGTGTTGACCTATTTTTATTGATTTTGAGGGGAGCTTCTCTGTGCCTCCTGGACTTCAATGCCTGTTTCCTTCCCCAGATTAGGGAAGTTCTCAGCTATAATTTGCTCCAATATACCTTCTGTCACTCTCTCTCTTGCCTCTTCTTCTGGTATCCCAATTATTCTAATATCGTTTTGCTTTATGGTATTACTTATCTCTAGAATTCACCCCTTGTGATCCAGTTGTTTATCTCTTTTTATCAGCTTCTTTATTCTCCACCATTTAGTCTTCTATATCACTAATTCTCTCTTCTGCCTCACTTATCCTAGCAGTTAGAGCCTACATTTGTTATTGCATCTCAATAATAGCCTTTTCAATTTTGACTTAAATTTTAGTTTTCTTATTTCTTCAGAAAGGGATTCTCTAGTGTCTTCTATGCTTTTTTCAAGCCCAGCTAGTACCTTTATAATCATTATTCTGAACTCTAGTTCCAACATCTTACTTATATTCATACTGATTAGGTCCTTGGCAGTCAGTACTGCCTCTTGCTCTCTTTTTTGAGGTGAGTTTTCTATCTTCTCATTCTGTCCAGAAAGAACAGATGAATGAGAGAACAAAATACTAAAATGGCAACAACGATCTCAGAGAAATATACGCTTAAAAAATCAGAAGAGGGCTACTCGGTGGCTCATTCGGGTAAGCGGCTGACTTTGGCTCAGGTCACGAACCCAGGGTCCTGGGATCGAGCTCTGCGTCAGGTTCCCTGCTCAGCAGAGAGCCTGCTTCTCCCTCTCCCTCTGCCTGCTGCTCTGCCTAGTTGTGCTCTCTCTCTGTCAAATAAATAAATACAATCTTAAAGAAAAATCAGGAGAGACACGAAACAAACAAAAAAACATTTTTTAAAAAAGAAAGAAAGAATACAATCAGACAGGTGAACAGAACAGAGCAATACACTGGATCCTATGTGTGTTCTGGTCTGTTTGTTAGAAGAAACTGTATCCCAAAATTGTAAAGAAAGAAAGAAACACACACACACACACACACACACACACACACACACACACACAAAGTAAAATTAAATACAATAGGATAGGGTGTAACTGTAAAAATGAAAATTAAAAAAGATTTTAAAAAAGAGTTGATAAAATAAACTGGTTGAAAAGGAAAGAGAAAAAATTAAAATTGAAAGACTAAAGAATCATGAGAAAAAAACCCCATGAATTCTATATACTATTTTCCCCTAGTGCTGGAGTTTTGCAGTTTTCTATGATCGGTAAACTTGGTCTTAGCCTGCTGTTCTTGCTGATCTCCTGGGGGAGGGGCCTGTTGCACTGACTATCAGGTGTCATTGCCCAGATGGAACTGCACCACCCTTGCCAGTGGGCCAGACTGAGTAAGCAGCTCTGGCCTGCTCTCTGTGGCTTCTGTTCTCTGAAGTCTTTCCGTGGCTTTAGAGGATGGAAATAAAAATGCCGGCTTCCTGATCTCCAGCCCCAGATCCAGAAGCTAGGGCCCCTCCGCTCTTCAGTGTACCCTCAGGGAAAAGCAGTCAATCGCTCGTCTTCCTGGTCTCTGTTCCCACTCTGTGTTCATCCAGCCTGTGACCAAGCATTTCTATCTCAAACACGCGACCCTCCCTTTGAGTCTCCAAACCCTGCAGACTCCTATGGCGTGTACCCACACCTCTCCCCCTGGGAGAGGTCACCCAACTGTGCCAGGATTCTGGGTTTATGGCAAACCTGAGCTGAAAGCCCACTCCTGGGCTCACTGACTGCAGCTGCCTTCCCTGCTCCGATGCCTGGGAACTGTGCCACACTCAGGCACCCCAGTCTTCTTGTGACCCCAGGAATCCTGAGACCACAGTGTCCCACCTAGGATTCTGCCCAGCTTCACTGTCTAAGTGAATTCCAGGCAGGGATGTCCCTCACCGGAGCAGTCTTCTAAAACTTCCCATTTTGCACTCTGCTGCTATATCACTTTCCAGTACCTGGCTTATGGAGGCTCCCTCCCTCGCAGTTTATCTTCCCGATATATTGCCTTGTTTTCACTTCTCCACACCTCCTACCCTGCAGAAATTGGTCGATTTTCTATTTGTAGAATTACAGCAATTCTCTCAGATCTCCGGTTGAGTTCACAGGTGTTCAGAATGATTTGATAGCTGTCTAGCTGAATTCCTGGGACCAGACAAAACTAAGGTCTCGTTGTCCACCATCTTGGAAAGTTCAATGTGATGGTATTTGAAGATGGGCCTTTGGGGAATAATGAGGTCACAAGCATGGAGCCCTCATGATGGGGATCAGTACCCTTATAAGAAGAGACATGAAAGAACTTCCTCTCCTTCTGGGCTGTGTGAGGATACATAGGAAAGCCACTATCTAAAAGCCAGGAAATGAGTCCTCACCAGACATGGGCTCTGCCAACACATTGGTCTTGGCCTTCCCAGGCTCCAGAACTGTGAGAAATAAATGTCTGCTGTTTAAACCACCCAGTCTATGATAGTTTGCTATAGCAGCCTGAACTAAGACAGAAACAGTATATGGAAAGTTCTTGGCATGGTGCTTGCATATACTATGTTCCTCAATCAATAATAGTATCGATCATTGGTACTGATCATTCTAAACCCATGCCCTTTAGGTAATTAATTTCATCAAGAAAGAATACAAGGGTTTAGTGAAAAGGTAGCATCTTCCATGGACTCACAGGGGTTATTCCAGACTGGTCTTCAGAATGATAAAGGAAACAAAAAAGGATTTAAAAAGATTTTGGATTTGTGGTAGATTTGGTAGATTCAGAGTTGGGGTGAGCAACCATTCTAGATTGTCTAGGAATGAGGGGATTCTTGAGACATTAAAACTGGGGTAGTTAGCTATTTCAGTTTTCAGAGGGGAGGGGATATTTACTACCAGGAGAGATCAGTAGTGGAAAAAGTGTACTGACCTTCCTCTTTTTCCCTCATAGTAGGAGTGACCCATGGGCCTGGTGACACTGGGAAACAGGACTGAGCATGCACAGCCCGGAGCTTGGAAAGGGCCAACCTGCCCGCCCCTGCTCAGGCACGTGCTCTTGAGTTCCCTACACAGGGGCTTGCCGGGCAGGCTCTGGGCTTATCCAGGGAGCCTGGCTATTCAGCACACAAATGGGTGAAAAAGTTCAGTCTGGTGGGGAAAGAAATAGGAAGCCTTATTTGGCCACAGGTCCAAGCCCTGTTCTCCAATCACCATTAACAACCATAAAGCTATTATTTCTACCTGACATTTGTGTCTATTTCTAAATTGGTTCAGAACTCAGAGGGGGAAAGAGATATAATTAATTATCAACCATGTGATTAATTATCACCTTCATAAACCCCAACAGATAGAAGCCTATTTTACTTCATTGGCAGACAAACCCCTTTTAGGCTGGCAGGAAAAGGATATTTTGCAAAATCAAATGAGGTTACAGCTGTGAGTGACCTTAAAGATGATCTGGTGTATCTTCATTTTTATAGATGAAAAGATACACAAATGAAATGGTCAAGTGACATAATCTATGTGAAATTCTGTGAAAGTTTATAATGCAAATTATTCATGTGATTGGTAGTTTGGGAAGCAGTCTTTAGAAACTATAAGCCCAGAATTCAAAACAGATTATAGAAATATAGAAAATAGATTATAAATAACAGAAAATAGATTATAGATTAAAACTAAGCAACTTTAGAGGGAGAGAAGTTTCCCTAAATAAAAGTATTACCTCCAGGAAACACCTTCAAACCATGAAGAAGGGATTAATATTTCAGAGTTGTGCTTTTTTTAATTAGCAAAAAATACCTACCTTTGGTAAGACTACTTACCTACAATCTTGAATACCAGCTAAAGTGTCAAAAGAAACAAGTGTTTCCCTTCTATCTTAATCCTGCCCACCTGTCATAATCAGGTCCTCCTTGTTAGGAATTTTTACTTCCTGTCTATTAACCAGGCAGGCCCCACTGGCAAGGCCAGGGTCCTGGGTCCCTCAAAACATATGACAAGACATAGGAGACCTTGTGGCCAAACACAACTATCTCTCATCTTACCTTTGCTTCCTACCATCACCCTCACTCACCAGAGTACCTAGATCTGGCTTTTAGAAACAATCTGGTCCTAAGTCAGAGAGAGTCCACCTCGCCCTGTCTCTGCCACTGAACTGTGAACCCTGGACAGGATGCATGAAACAGGTGCTTGAAGACTCTGAAAAGCGTACAGTAGCAGGTGGACTGGGCAAGACCAGAATTCAAAGTATTACGAAACCAAATCCTCCACCCCATCCATGGTGGGAATGCAACACACCAGAAATGGGCATCAGGGTGCAGACAAGAGAGCTACTGGAGATACCTAGTTTTGACTCCAGCATCAACAAAGGAAACTATGATCTCAAACATGGAAATATTCTGGTTTTCCTTTCCTCTTTTTTCTTTGCCTCTTCCTTCTCCTTTCCCTTCCCTCTCCTCTCCCTCCTTTCTTTCCTCCCCTTTCTTCTCTTCTGTGCTCCAGCCCCCAGTGATCTAATGGTAGTGACAGCATCCATCTACAGGAGCCAAAACTACGAGGGAGGGGAACCCGCCTCTGCATTCAGTGGCACTGTCATTTCCAAAGCCTGAGACCATCCCCTGCTGCCTTTTCTTTCTTTGTCCTCTCTCTGGTTGGCCAATGTAGGCCAAGTCATGAAGTGCATGACAAAGTGAAATGTGTGGTCAGAGACTGACAAGTGATCCCAGGGAATTAGAAAGTACCAGGGAAATCACAGAGAGGAAGGAGTTTGGCAAAGCAACTCCATAAAGTTTTCTTTTTTTAAAATAAATTCCTGGGCTCACAGTCAATCTGTACATGTATGTATCGGATCTTAATTTGCGTATCAGTCCTTTGAAAACCCTGCCCAGGTGCCAGACTGACCACTGGGGGACACACA
Source organism: Ursus americanus (assembly GCF_024610735.1). NCBI lineage: Eukaryota > Metazoa > Chordata > Mammalia > Carnivora > Ursidae > Ursus > Ursus americanus. The sequence continues at coordinate 7,667,559 of NC_142160.1, read as the reverse complement.
CAGGCAGACCCAAACAGCACTGCCGAAGGCTTTGAAAAACTGAGCTGACATGAGAACCAGAGCTCTCAGAAGGCCACTGAGGGAAGTGGAACTTGTAGTCAGAACCTATCCAAGTTGAATGAAAACTACAACAAAAATATCAACATTTTCCATAGGCTTTAAACAAGACCTAGAATCTGAGAACATAATATTCAAAATGTACAGAATGCAATCCAAAATTCCTTGCCATATGAAGAATCAGGAAAATTTCAATTTCCTTGGAAAGGACAATCAACTAAAGCTAACACAGCACTAACACAGATGTTAGAATTATCTGACAAAAACTATGATTTAAAAAAAGCTCCAACCAGCAGTCATGAACACTTCTGAAACCAATGGGTAAAAGAGAAAGTCCCAGGCAAGCCAACAGATGACATACACAAGAGCCAGGTGGAAATTTGGAAATTGGAAAACAGAATAACCAAAAAAGCAAAACAAAAACAAAACCAAAACAAAAAACAAACAAACAAAAAACAACAACAAAAAACCACCACCTCTGATGAGCTCAAGAGCGGACCGGAAATGACAAAGAAAAGAAAGCCAGTGACAAATCAACTTCTAGGTGTGCGACCACTTATCACTACTTTTTCATGCATTTTCTTTTTTAACTAACTACTGAGGCATAACAAGCCACATCAAAATTTAGTGGCTTAAACTGGAAACAATTTAGAATTTCTCTCACTTCCATGGGAGGGCTAGGCAGCTTTTCTGCTGGTCTTCCCTACATATATTCATGTTTCTGCATTCAGCTGGAGGGGTGGCTGGACTGGCCGTCCAAGACGGCCCCACGCATAGGAGTGGCAGTTGGTGCTGACCTTTGACTGGTGTGTCTCAGTGCTCTTTTATGTGACCTTTCAACCTCTAGTAGGCTAGACTGGACTTCTTCATGGTATGGTAATCTCAGGGTTCCAAGAGGGTGAGGCCCGGAGCCACAAGGCCCCTTAAGCCCTTGGCTCTGAAATCCATACAGTATCAACCTCTGTCATAGTGTTTTGGTGAAAGCATATCAGAAGAACAGCACAGAGATAAAGGTAAAAAAAATTAGACTATCTCTTGATGAAAGAAAAGCTGAGCCATGAGTCATTAGGATCATTATTTCAATATTACAATATACCCTTCCAAGGGAATTAGTGCTACAAATATCAGAGGCCATGGTCTACAATTGCTATGGCAGTAGAAGAGACTGTGAGACTCAGAGAGGTTTAGTGTTTTGCCTAAGATCACACAGCTAGTTAGGGAGAAAACATAAAACTAAATCCCAGGACTGCCAATTCTACTGACCAGTCCTCACATCTCTGAGAGAAGCCACATGGTATTTCGAACACTGGCTATTTAACAAGTGGGAGAATAATGGGCAACACTTGGCTAATCTGTTAGCAGTCATTCGTCATTCAGATCCATTTTGTGAAGGAAATCAGTGCAGGCACTTGCGGAGTCTATGAAAAATACTGAAGCGAGGAGACTCAGTAAGAGCTATTCATTATGTAGCAACAGAGGTCCTAACCCATTCAGTGCTCCAAGACATAGTGCATTCAGGCTCTTGCGTTCCTGGCACTCAAAGCTTAATTTCTCCATTGAGGCAAAATTCACGTAACGTGAAATTAACCATTACTCACTTTACATTGTAAAATTCAGTGTTGTCTGGCACACTCACCAGGTTACACAACTGTTATCTGTATCAAGTTTCAAGACATTTCTATCACCCCAAAAGGAAACCCTGCACCCATGAAGCACCACTCCCCACTTCCCACTCCCTCTGCCCCTGGCCACCACGAATCTGTTTTCTTTCTACGGACTTGCCTATTCTGAATGTTTTGGGTAAGTGGAATCACACGCATGAGCTTTTGTAACTTCTTTTACTTGGCACATTTTTGGGGTTCATCCATGTTGAAGCATGTACCAGCACTGCATTTTTTTATGGATTAGATAAATATGAATGACACCCACAATATTCCATTGTATGTACAGACCACATTTTGCTTTTCCATTCATCAGTCGATGGGCATTTTGGGTTCTTTCCACTTTCTGGCTATTGTGAATAGTGCTGCTATAAACATTCATGTACAAACAGTTGTTTGAATACCTGCTTTCAGTTCTTTGGCGTATATAATCAGGAGTGGAATTGCTGGGTTGTATGGTAATTCTACTAAAGCTTAGTCTGGTTTCTAGTTTTTGACAAGGCTTCGTAAAATGGTTTGAGATTAATAACATGCTGCCAGCATTACCTTGTCTCTAAAGTCAGTGTGGTTCTGGAGGATGGCTCTGTGGTAAGTGGCTGTCCTCACAAAATCCTGCATCATGTTCTGCTGCTGGGAAATGCAGCCATAGAACTGTAAGGAAAAGAGAAGGATAGGGAGAGTCAACAACCCACAAGGCATCACCTTCATGAGCATCTGGTTCTTACAGCCACCTTGGTCAAGGTAGGCTGAGCGTAACGCATAGGCCAGCCGAGGCTCTGAAAGATGCAGTGACCTGTCCACTTTCACCCTATTTATAAGGTCCAGAACTGTAAGTTGACCCCAGACTTCTGAAGGCTGCTCCATGCAATAGATTCAGGCCAATAGATACTGGCCAGATAGGTGCCCAGGGTCCCTTCCCAAAGCAGAGGCTACAAGAATACACAGATCAAGAGTAACAGGGGTGAGAGAGAAAGAGGCCAGGGCCAAAAGGGACACCCCTAATGAGTCTCCTGAGCCAGGAGAGAAAAACAGGACTTGGACAGAAATGCTGAGTGAGGGCAGGAGTAGGGCAGAAGGTGGTGCTGATGGTAATCCTGATCAGGCAAGCCAGTTGGGTGACATGGTACATACAAATCCATGTACACCGAGTCACAAATATTACTGTGACGGCCCCCTTTGGTAGAGTTTGCTGTTACAGGCACCAAGTTAAATGATTCATGTATATCCTCTAATCAAATTAAATCATTACAAAATCAGATGAATTTCATTCCCCAGATGACAAAACTGAGGCTCAGTGAGATACAGCAACTTGCCCAAGTCCTGGTAACCTGAGAAGTCATGCAGTGAGGGTTCCAACCCAAGGGCTGCTGCTGCTGCTGCTCCGGGGACCGCACCGTGGGAAGCTGCAGCGCCAGGCCCATTGCCGCCTCTCGGCCCACCAGCCTGCCCAGGTGTGTCCACAGGTGTGTTCCTAGGTGTGTGTCACCTGGAAACAACTCCTTCCTGCCTGGGGGATCTTTCCTGACCTGGAAGTACTGCACCGCAGATGCCTCTTCTGTCCGCTGGCTGAACACCGAGGATTCCTTTTTCTCATTCCGGCATCTTTTCAAGGTATTTGAAAATGAGCTGAGATCTGCAAGGATAAAAGGCAGACCCGTTTCTACACTGAGTGAACCACAGAACTGACCACTGCACTTCTACACAATTCTAAGAAACTATTAGAAGATTCAAAGGGCAAGGTCATCCCTGGACACACACATGACAAGGAATGGCAAGGTGGAAACAGGCACCACTCTGAGATGTGACAGCCTTCGTTATGCTTGTCAGCCATATTTGCATTCACCAGTGTCATGAGACACAGCATAATGGGACACAAAGAGACTGGGCTCAGGGAATTCTCCGGTCCTGTGCTCACAAAGCTAACAGGCTTATTCTCAGTATGTGCTCTGGGGAAGGTGATTGTTGATGATAAGGAAAAAAAAATACACGTGAATACAAAATATACACATAATGAATAGATATACATATGTATACATATATATAAAATCTTATTCTAATGTCACAACAGGGTTTTTTTTCACATTCAGTATTCTCCAGGCATAGAGAGAAAAAGTAAAATAACTAAAGAGATGGAATACAAAGAAATGTTTTCTATTATTTGAGGAAAAGAAATACACAGGCGAGAGCTTCTAGAAGAAAACAGGGAGGGGTGCCTGGGTGGTTCAGTCTGTTAAGCGGCTGCCTTTGGCTCAGGTCATGATCCCAGGGACCTGGGATCAAGTCCTGGATTGGGCTCCCTGCTCAGCGGGGAGCCTGCTTCTCCCTGTGCCTCTGCCCCTCCCCCCTGCTCGTGTGCTCTCTCTCTCAAATAAATAAAATCTTAAAAGAAAAAAAAAAAAGAAAACAGGAATAAATACCTCAACATTGGTATTGACAATGACTATTTGAATTTCACACCAGAGGCAAAGGCAGCAACAGGAAAAATACATAATTGGGAATACATCAAACTAGAAAGCTTCTGCACAGCAAAGGAAACCATCAACAAAATAAAAAGACAACTACTGAATGGTAGAAAATGCATCTTATAAGGGGCTAATATCCAAAATATATAAAGGACTCACACAACTCAATAGCAGAAAAAAAAACAACAATAATCAACCTGATTTAAAAAATAGGCAAAGAGACTGAGTAGACATTTTCCAAAAAACATAGATGGCAAACAGGCACATGAAAAGATGCTTCATATCACTCATCATCAGGGAAACGCAAATCAAAACCACAATGAGGTGTCACCTCACACCTATCAGAAGGGCTAGAATCAAAAAGGCAAGAAACAGCAAGTGTGGGTGAGCAGAGGTAGAAAAAGGACCACTTGTGCACTGTTGGTAGGGATGTAAATTGGTGCAGCCCCTGTGGAAAAGAGTATGGATGTTCCTCAAAAAATTACAGTAGAACTACCATATGATCCAGCAGTCTCACTTCTGGGTATATATCCAAAGGAAATGAAATCATTATCTCAAAAAGATGTTTGCACTCCCATGTTCATTGCGACATTATTCACAATAGCTAAGACATGGAAATAGCCTAGTGTCAACAGATGAATGGATAAAGAGGTGATATATATTTTGTTATATATATTATATCATACCTATCTACTTCCCCCAATGAAATATTATTCAGCCATGAGACAGAAGGAAATTCTGCCATTTGGGACAACATGGATAGAACTTGATGGCATTAAATTCAATAAGACAGAGGAAGACAAATAGACTATGTTATCACGTATATGTGGAATCTTCTTTTACAAAGTCAAACTCATAGAAAGAGAGAGTAGAAAAGTGGCTGCCTAGAGTGGGGAGCAGAAAAGAAGAGGGAGAGGCTGGTAAAGGGATATAAACGTTCAGAAGTAGGGGCCGGAGGTCCGAGCATCTAATGTACAACGTGGTGACTATAGCTGCTAACAACGTACTGCATAATTGAAATTTGCTGAGACAATGGAAAGAAAATTTCTCAGACATACTAAAACAGCCCAGAAGATATTAGATAATATTGACTCAGCTCTAGTCTATTGGCACCTCTCCAATTCCCTCTGAGCTCTCAGAGATCACAGCAGTGGTCTGTGTCACCCATCTGTGAGTTGAGTCCTGGGCATCTAAGCTGTTTGGGCTTTCAAGGCGTACAGTAAATTTATTTGTACAAATAGTCTTTTGAATATTCTCAACAGTTGCAAGTCTCCATACTTTGGGAGACATCTGAGCTTTTATACAGTGAAATATCATGGGTGCCTAATTTAGTAAATAGGATGTGTGACAAGTTGAAAAGTATCATTTTAGTTAACAAACAAGATTATTACTATCAAGTAACATGGACAGTCTTGCGTCCCTCTCCAACTGTCTCCAAAGGAAAATGTAAAAGAGAAGTTCCAACAAAGTTTTAGGTTACACCAATATCCCTGAAATACATAAACAGCCCTTCAAAATAAACACTAACTGGATATATTAGCTCTACCATTTTTGCTATTAAAAAAACCTAGTATTATTCCAGTACAGACACTATAGCCACAACTCCATCTGTTGTTGGACAAGTTTAAGATGTATTTATGGGATTTAGGAAATAAGGAGCATTCAGGAAAGTCCACGAATCAGCATCAATGAACTCCCACCTATGGTGATTTCTGTCACAATGGCTCCCAGGAGAATGTTCTCTTTACAAGCCACCCTTGCCTTTATTTTAATGGTTAAATAAATATGTGCAAATAAAGGATATGTCTGTGTTTCAATAGAGATTTTTTAAGAAACGCACTTTCAAAAGGAAAAGAAATTTAATTGTTGATTTCTCACTCCCCTCAGTCTCCAGAAGAAAGGACTCTGGAGGACACTGTCTTAATCCATTCAGGCTGCTCTAACAAAGGACCATAGACTGGGTGATTCATAAACAACAGAAATCCATTCTTCACAGGTCTGGAGGCTGGAAGTCCAAGCTCAAGGTGCCAGCAAGGTCAGGTTCAGGTGAGAACCCTTTTCTGACCTGTGGACTGCTAGCTTCCAGCTATGTCCTCACCTGCCGGAAGTGGCAAGGGACCTCTCAGAGGTCTCTTTTATAATCACACCCCAAAGGCCCTACCTTCAAATGCAACCACCTAAAGGATTAGGTTTCAAAATATGAGCTTTGGGGGAGACACAAACACTCCATCTACGGCAATGTGCAGTGGTGAATCCAAGACGAGATACAGTGTGAATAGGCCACCTTCTCTTCCTTAGCTCTCCAAACTAGGGGGAGAGATTTTGATGAAAGGAGTGAAGGAATCTTTAAATCCAGCAGGTAATTTTGCCTTTGGAGAACATTTTGGCAAAAAGTACTTTTTTTTTTTTTTTGGATGGATGGATGGATGGATGGATGGATGGATGGAAAAGCCTTTCCATCTGCAGACACCACTTGTTTGAAAGGTGCCATCCTTGGCTCCCAAAGAAAGGCCTGCTGTTTAGAACATGAACTGAGTCTAAACAGACCTTCCCGTTTGCATACTGGCTCCTTTGGCCGCTCAGGGTAGAAAATACGGGAGGACAGGGGTCAGAACCACTGCTGTGGAAGAAAGAGGTCTCCGCTGGGTGTATCCCCAAAGTCTGAAGCTGAGGGCAAAGCATAGAAGGATGGGGACGTGCCCTCAAGGACTAATGCAAGCCAAGTGCCTCTGACACAGCATGACTTACGGGTAAAATGGGAACTCCTTTCAAAGGACACACTTGTCCACGCTGTTTGGGAAGAGGCTGTCCTGGGGGAACAGGCATTGTAGCCACGCTGGCTTCAACCGCCATGTTTTGTCATTTTTCACCACAAACACAAAAATGTAATTTTCTCTATTATACAGGTATTAACCACGCTACCGCTATGATTCTGATTTCTTTCCTTTGATTCTCAAGCTTGATTTCAGTTTCTTCTTAATAAGCCCTTTCTTTTCCATTTTAGCAGCATGCAGTTATACTCGTGGATCAACAGACTATGGAGACACACCACTTCCTTACTGTTGTGACTTCAAAAAGGACCAGATTGAAGGGATCTGTTTTTGTTTGCTCGCTTCTCTTAAATAGCTGCTATTTATAAGTGATACTGTCTGGAGTGCTTTCCATACAGTTTATTTACCAAGATACTAGCATCTTTCTTTGCAGGAAAGGGTACTACCTGCCTGACTGCATCAGCTGTCCAGGCCACATGTCCCAAAATTACACCAGAAAACACACAACTGACAATATGATAATCATGGTGTGGATTAAAAAAAAAACAATAATAATATGTCAAACTCTAAACATGGTTGCAGAACTTCTTTTGGCTATCTTGACGAATTTATATCCAGCCTATTTTAATTTGCTCTAGCCTATCAGCTCAAGTTTACCAAATTGAGTTCATTTTACTGGGCACCTAAGGAAGCAATTTATTTTCCTGTAGCCAGGAGAAGACAGCAATGCTGACCACTTGCCCTCATTTAATTGTCTTTCCCCTAGCTTTACGGTCTGGGTGCTTCCCCATCAGGATGGAAGTGGCCTCAAATCACTTAGGACACACTGCATGGAGTCCTTCTATCTGGTTGGAGCTAGAGAAGCAGAGCTGCGTTTTCAGGGCATCGTTCGAGCAGCAGGAGGATGCTGCCAAGAGCTGCAATGCTAGTCTTCTCTCTGAGTATAGAGGACTCTGCTGCTGAGGAAAATCCAACGTAAGGATGGCTGTTTTTACGTCTCATACAAGGTTTTCTTAGTCGAGTAGCAAAAGGACTTAGATATAAAGTAGACTGTGTGAGTGGGCAACAGAGCATTATTATGACACTGGATTTTTCTATTGGGTACATGAGAAAACTAGAAAAATGGACAACTTCACCAAACTTCAAGCTAATTTCTCCCTTATAGTGTTTCTGTCTCCTTTTGGGGGGGACAAAACAAAACAAACTTGTCAGCATTCTGTGAAAGCAACTGCCAAGTCAACCTCTCTAAAAACAAAAGGACTTATGCACTCTGAGAAACCGAATGTATTATTTGGCTTTGCTCTTCTTTCAAAGCCTTGCAATTTGCAACCAAACCTATAATTCATAATCCATATAACACTTACGTAACACTATTTTGTCCTACCAAAACACTGGTACAAGCACTGGGGAGGGCTCCTGGGGAGTATTTTGTGTACCTGTCACATCTCTAAATGTTAAGAGTCTTACGCAAAAACAATTGGGTCACACATTTCGTCAAATTTCAGAGGCAATCTTCATGCATATCTTAAACACGAATTAAACACTGAGATGATCAGCATTGACCTAAACATCAGTAAAGTGGGAGCTTCAACATTTGTGAAGAAGGTAGGTTGTGGAGAAGTTTGTTCATTTGTTTGTATGTCGAGCCACGTCCTTCGTCCCTGTGGGATCCCAATCCTCTTGCCCTGACACTCCACCCATAACAGGGAAAGCCCACGATCTAAGAACTGTGTGGTCTCCAGTAAGCAGAAGGAACAGGGGTCAGCACTGGACGGAGGGATAACTGACTGAGCCCGAGCAGGAAAAAGATTCTAAAGCAAGGACATTTAGTGAAAACTCTTTTGTTGGCAAGTGGTGGAAATTCAACTAAGTTTAACTGAAATAGAAACATTATGTCTCACAAAACTGGAAAATCAAGGATTAAAACTCTATTTTCAAGAATGGCTGTGCCTGGACGCTCAAATGATATTTTTAAGACACATCCTCTCTCTCTAGCTCTTCCTCTACTTCTTAATTCTCTGTCTCTCTCTTTCTCTCTCTGTCTCTTTCTCTCTTTCTTACTCCGTATTTCTCTGTTCTGGCCTCATGCTCAGGAGGACGAGATGATCCCTTGCAGAACAAGATGACCACCAGCATCTCCACAACCACACTGCTACCAGCTCAGCAAATCCTGTCTTTCCAAAATGTTCCAACAAAAGCCTCAGACTGAGTTCCACTGAACCTTGTTAAATTAAAGACTGATTTTTGAATCAATTGTTCCGGCCAGGGGTCCATGCCAATTGACCAGACTTAAGTCATCCCTATCTAAACCCAAAGAAAAATTGGGCTTCTGTAAGCGGAAGACAGGAGAGGAGAGAGGCCAAACCACAGCTGACCACTGCTAAGAGAGAAGTAGAAATATTACAGACTCTGGGGAAACGGGGCAAGGAGAAGTGAGAAAATCTGTGTGCTTCAGGAGGCAACTGGAGGGAGGTAAGGCATGGAAAACAGACATTCAGCTGTTTGGCTTCTGAAATCTTTGAGCTTGGGCTAGCCTCAACACAGGCTGTGCTCCCAGCCCAAGGTGCTGTTGCGAGAGATCACTACAGAGCAACCAAGCCAACACTTCTGGTCCTAGAGCACGTTGTGTCCCTGTCCCTGCCACAGCCACCAGCTTCCTTTTCCTGTCCACCCTTCCTAAGATGATCTGGCCCTGCTCTTAGCTCCTGATGCTCTGTTCATACTCCTGGATCCCATATCCCACCCAGCAGAGAATGAGCATCGGATCCCATAACCCACCTTAGTTAAGAATGAGCCGCTGAACAAAGGGTCACACAGCCTGAACCAAGAGACTCAAAGATACCAGTATAAAGTGGCTGGACTCTGGGGCTCTAAAGGCAGGGGGCGATCCTACATCCTTGTTTGCTAGTCCCAGAGAAATTACCAATCCCATTCCCTTTCACACTCAAAAGAGTTCTGGTAATTCATGGTTACAGAAGGGCAGTGGGAGGGGGCATGGGTGAAATGGGTGATGGGGATTAGAGTATTTTAATCATGATGAAATAAATAAATAAATATAATTTTTAAAAGGATGAACTGGGGGGAGAAAAAGAGAGTCCTGATTTGAATAATAAATTATTGAGTCATTGCAGCTAGAAGATGCTCTGGTCTCAAGGCAGGTGGCCACGCTGGGTCAAATTCAAGAGGAAGAAGCAGCTGACAGAGATGATGACACAAAAAGATGCAGATGGGGAGTCCATTCAGGGAATACCTAAGTCGCCACTATGGCCCGGGGACACTCTGCTCCTTGGCTTTAAAGGCTACTAGACAGTTCCCTAACAGTAACTTCGCTTTTTGAACTGATTTTTAGGTAACCTTACCTAGAACAGAAATTCCCCCCAACTTTCCAACAATGTTGTGTTTTTTCTCCTGATTCATGCCAGTTACCCAAGTTTACTAAGGGTTTTCTTGCTTTGGGTTTGGTTTAGCTTTGGGTTTTACTAACAATTTTATACATTCTCACATTGTAGTCATTTCAAGTGTTTTCTTAAAAACTGCACCATACTTTTCTCTCTTTCATTTCCAGGTCAGCGGGTGTGTAGAGGGACAAAAGGTTCATGGAGGCCAGAACGCACTTTCTGGAGCATTTAGCATATATTCACAGAGGGGCTGATTTTTTATATGGCAGCAGGAGCCATGATTCAATTGGGTCCCATGGCCTGTGCATGCCTCCCAGCAAGCAAAGCAAGGCAGGTGGACACCAGACAAGGGGCATAAAGGTATATTTCCAATTTGATTAGATTTACAGTTGTTTAAATGATGTTTAGCAACTTAAGTCAACATTTTTTATAGTTGCTGATGCCATATTCCCTACATTCCCCAAACAACTAACTCTGGGGAAGCATTAATATAACCCAACGGAACATTTAAAGAACTGAAACAGAAGCTTGCACTTTGAGAACCTCACGTTCGGGGTACGTCACTTAGCCAAGTGAAAACTTAACATAATAGGTAGACCAAAAAAAAAAAAAATCTCTCTGGCTTCTCTTTATGTATTAACTGTAAATGAATGAGACAGAAACCCCCTGAACTTGGTTGAGAACATCTGCCCGTTACAAGACAAAGGAAAGAAGTTACTTTTTACCTGGCCGACTTGAGACTTCGAGTCACATAAAAAGACCAGTTCAGATGACAAAGAGCATCGTTTGGTTTTGCAATACAACTTTGAAAATCTAGCTCTCTTTCTACTCAAACATGGATTTAATAATAATATGACATAGTTGTGCTACCTTACAAGAAATTCATCTTGCCTTTTTTTTTTGAGAGCAAAATGCACCTACTGTCGTTTTCTCAATGACACGAATCTGTAATTGGCTGAAAGCTTGGATATGCACGTGCCTACTTAGCTCAATCTCTGCTGCTCTGTTTTCTCTTTCACATTTTTATAGCTGGTCCACTGGGTGCAAAATGACTGAGCACAGGCTAAATCCAGCCCTCAGACATTTTTAAATTTGGCTATCATGTATCTTAGAAATCAGAAAAATTTCACAGGAAATGTGAGTTTCTGGCTAAAATTGTACAGCAGGATATCCCTGGGTCTGAATTTCTCTGTGGCCACGATCAGCACAAGGGAAGAAGCTGCTGCCACCCTTTGAAGGCACACAGGATCTCCAGTTGACCGCTGCTCCCACCATTCTCTTGTCTGCAGCCAGCCCACCTCTTACACGTCCACGACCCTCCTGGGCCCTGTTGGCATTTGAGTATGCGCTCCCATATCCCCCGGGATCTCCTACAAAACTAAATGGACAACAAGTCTGCAACTTAAAATATCAACCACTCCCCTTCTATTTTTAAGCACCGTGAAATCATAAAAGCTATAAAAAATGATAGTCAACATACTTTATCATACTATCTTTTCAACCAATTGTTAGTTTCATTTTGAGCTTACGGTAGAAGTTGTTGACCTTCTTGGCAATGACTTTATTTGGCTATTCTGGGCAGATACTCATGAGAGCAGATTCAAACTCTAAGTGTAGAGCTCTTTGATAAGCTCTAGTCATGGGTCACGATCATTCCCCAAACAACCCACTTTCACAGGGATATGGTGCTGCTGACTCCCGTCAGTGTGATTTCAGCTATGAAGGTGAATTTTTATTACATCATCCACCTCTCCCAGGATTTCCCTATAGTTAGAGATGATCTAGGGGACTTAGGAGTGTGACATCTACAGTTGAAGAGCAATTTCACTCAGAAAGGATGCCCACAGCATGCACTGTATTATCGTCATCCCCTAACAAACTAATCCAACCATCTAATTCTGTGATAAGCAACCAATGGGTTTAGCAATAGTTGAATGAATGCTCCCTGGATGACATTCATCTTCACTTTTCTCATATGGAATGGTGTATAATATGCACCCAAGGAGGGTTAAATCCAGGGATATTGGTTATCAGTCAACGTGTTCATGGCTATAACCAGCAAATTTTTTTTCATGTGTAGCTTACCTGAAGCTTTAACTGCACACCAGCCCTAGAATGAGTGCTGAGTTTAGAACCCCTGATACTCTTGTATGAAGGACATTCCACATATGATTAGAGACCCACCTGAAAATTTTTCTCTGGATCTAAATGCCAAAAGGAGCTTTGTTTAACACAGTCTGCCCACCTGCCACTGCTCTGCCCCTTAAGGACACTGGGAATCTTGTAAATTGATAATGTTTCCTCTATTGCTTGGGTGCCAGGATGCTCAGCCAAAATCATGGGTCAGCAGTAGTTGTGGGTCGCCTAATATGCAGATTGGTGTTTTCATCTCCTCTTGGCCTCAGTCTTCTGTGCTTTCTATATTTTCCCTGATCTTGAAATTTTTGTATTTTTATGTTCTTACATAAACGTGTGTGGAAACACAATTTTGCAGTGGAAGAAATTGGGATATGGATGCATGGATGGATGATGGAGAGAAAGATTGATCTATTGATTCCATCATCACTATATGAAGATTTAACAGACTGGTGAAACCAATCTGCAACTTTCTGCCTCACTTTCCACACAATAACCCCCCCTGCTCTGAACAGCAAATACAAGGACTTTGGAAGCAACAGTGTTGGTCCCATATGCTGAAAGCAGATGGGAGCTGCACTGTCTTCACAGTAGCATCTGCCCAGGAACCAAAGTGAAGAGGAGGAGGCTGGGGGAAAGAGCAGGAGGGGAGAGAAACACAAAAGAGCAATCAGGAGTGGAGAAGAGAGATACTTCCTGCTACCAGTCTCAGCCATGGTTAAAAAGCAAGCACATATTTATGCACTGCTCCATTTGATATTTTCACATTTATGGTGTTATTTAATTCAATCCCCGCTGCCAAGAGGTATTATGATCTCCACCATACAGATGAAGGAGAGATACAGACACAGTTTTCTCAGAGTCAAATTAGTGAGGCCAGTGTTTATTCTAATACCAGCATCTGCATTATAGAAAGTGGGAAATTCTAAAACACAGGACATTCTTGAAAGGCATGTTCTACATTGTAAGAGAAAAGGAACAAAGACAGAATTAAGATGTACTACATTGAGGTAACATAAATAAAAGGGAAATGATGTTAGCTAGAGTCAGAGAGACTATCTAGACAAGGAAATGATTTTTATTCCAAGTGTCACAAAACCATGACAGCAATGAGTTCTATGTATGTAAATGCAGAATTTCCTTCTTTGGAGATGTTTCATTGAAGTCTAGTCATGCATTATTCTAGGTTGGCAAAATTACACCAAAAATTTATTTAAAATACTCTAGCTGATCTCTCACTATCCCTATAAACCAGGTGACTATCAATGACAATGTACAATTTATCACAGTAAAGCAACAAGAACACCAAGTTTAGAGTGATATCAACATCACAGCTGAATAAGACATCCCGTATTCCTACCTCCCCACCTGAACCCCCAACAATAATTTGGTATCCATCCATGGACAAAAGTGTCATTGTGGGAGCTGTGGAATTCAGCACTGTACACAAAAAGACCAAGTAGTCTCACCCCGCCATGTGTCAGGTGCTAGGTACACAGATCTTGATTCCAGCTGTGGACCCCACAGGGAGCCATGAACTAGTTCCAGCCCTTCTCAGCCATGGTCTGAGAGCCCCCAGAAAATATTATCTTAGATAATTACCCATGGATGAGAGAGCACTTTTGTGGAAATCCAGGTTTTCAATGGATAAGTGCCAGCATATGCTAGAGAAAAACAATGAATTTGGACACATTGGAGAGGGTAAGAGGGAAAGTTTGATTTTACCCACATCACCCCTCTTCCAAGGAAACACAGCTTAGAGAGAGATCTTCTTGCCCATGATTTCTACCACGGGGGGAAGGGAGAGTATGTAAGTTCCCAGCTTCCCCAACTGTGTGGAATGCTGCCAAAGATGCTCATTTCTTTTCCACCCCATCCAGAGTACTGAATCAGAGAAGCATGACTGGGGATGGGAAGAGCCTGGGAAAGTAGCAGATAGGACTCACAGAGGGCATTTAAGGGACAAGAATCCTACTAACTGTGTTGTAGACTCCATCAAAAAGCTCACTAACAAGCTGCTGGAGACACCTTGGCCACAGATCTGCCCAGCTGGCCCACAAGCATCCCCAGCGCTCTGTACACCTCACTCACACACACCTCCCCTCTATGGCCAGCTCTCTGTGTGATCTCCTGATGGTGGCAGTGACAGCAAACTTTGGAAGACTGCTAGTGAGCATGTATAGAAAGCTTAAAATTGTGGGCCAGGGAGAGACCACCAACTTAAGCTTGAGCATCATCTTTGGGGAAACAAAGGGAAACTGTCAGCATTTGGTCTGGGACACTGCAAGATTGAGAGACGGCATTAAGACTTAAGAACTCTGCCACATGGGGGAGCAAGAAATATGAAGCAGGTGTATCCACAGGTCTGAGACAGTCTTGGAATCCTTAGCCGGGCTGATGGAAGGGATTTCTCTTCCAGTTAATAAAGACTGGAGGAGATGATACTATTTGAAATGTGAAGACAGCTATGCAAATTTCAAGGAACATGAAAAATCAAGGCAATGTAACATAACCAAAAGATCACAATAATCTTCTGGTAACCAATTATAAAGACTGTGATTTATCCAGTAAATAATTCAAAATAGCTGTTTCAAGGAAACTTTGTGAGCCATAAAAAAACACAGAAAGACAATTCAATGAAATCAGGAAAATAATACATGAACAAAATGAGAAGTTTTACAAAGAGATGGAAATCAAAAAAGAATCAAATAGAAATGGAGCTAAAGAATACAATGAGTGAAAAAAAATGTAATGGAGAATATCAACAACAAACTGGATCAAGCAGAAGAAAGAATCTGTGAGTTAGAAGAAAACAAGAGAACAAGAGAATATACAGACTAGAGGACAGTTACATAAATTTATATATTTGATTATTTAAAAAAAAAAGAGTGAACAAAGCATATGTGATCTATAGGATACCATAAAAAGAAACAATCTGCACATTGTTGAAGGCCCAAAAGGAAAAGAGAGGGAAAAGGGGGCAGAAAGCTTCTTTAAAGGAAAAATGGTGATAATTTCCCAAATCTCAAGAGAGATTGGTACCTATGATGTTCAAAGGGACCAAACAAACTCAACCTGAAAAAATCCTCCCCAGGGGTGCCCAGATGGCTCAGTTGATTAAGCAGCTGACTCTTGATTTTGGCTCAGGTCATGATCTTGGGGTCATGTAATTGAGCCCTGCATCAGGCACTGTGCTGGGTGTGGAACCTGCTTAAGGTTCTCTTTCTTTCCCTCTCGCTCCTATCTGCACACACACACACACACACACTCTCTCTCTCTCTCTCTCTAAAAAAAAAAAAAAGAGAAAAAGAAAAAAGAAAAAAAAATCTCTCCCCAAATCATAATAAAACTGCCAAAAATCAAAGAGAGGGAATTTTAAAAACAGGAAGAAAAAAGAAGCTTGTAACTTGCAAGGGAGCCCCAATTAGAGTATCAGTGGCTCTCTCAGCAGCAAACTTACAAGCCAGGAGAGAGAGGAATGATATATTTAAGGTGCTGAAAGAAAAAAATCACTGAAATAAAGAGAGAAATACTGTTCCAGACAGAGAAAAGCCGAGGAAGCTCATCACCAATACTAGACCTGCCTTATAAGATGTGTTGGAAGGATTTAAGATGAACTAAAAAGACACTAATTAGTACATGAAAACATGAAAATATACAACACACTAATTCAGAAATACTGTGTTTCTGTAATATGGTGGTATATTAACAACTTAATTCTAGTTTAAGTGTTAAAGGATAAGAGTATTAAAAATTACTATAGCTATAATAATTTGTTATGAATACACAATATAAAAATCAGTACATTGAGACATCAAAACCAAAACATGGGGAAGGGAGGTTACAGGGTACAGTTTTTGTGCTACTGAAGTTGTTAATGTAAAAGAGACCGTTATCTTGATGTTTTAAGTAAGCCTCATGGTAATCATAAAGCCAAAACTTGCAGTAGATTCATAAAATATAAACAGAAGGGAATCAAAATATACCACTATGAAAAATCATCAATTTAAGAAGGAAGACATCAAGAGAGGAAGAAAGGAACAAGGAAACTATAAAACAGAAAAAAGTCAGTAAGATGGCATTAGTTAGTCCTTACTTATCGATAAGTACTCTATCAATAATTACACTAAATGTAAAGGGATTAATTTCTTTTTTTAAAGTTTCAAGTTTTTATTTGATCTAGTTAGTTAACATATAATGTAATATTAGTTTCATAAACGAATTTCTAATTAATTTTCAATTAAAAGGCAGAGAATGGCTGGATGGATTAGCATGTGCATGTACACACATACACACACACATACAAATAAAAGACCCAAATACATGCTGATTTCAAGAGACTCACTTCAGCTTTAAGGACACACACAGGCTCAGAGGGAAGGACATAAAAAGATATTCCATGCAAGTGGAAATCAAGAGAGCAGGGTATCTATAGTTATATCAGAAAAAGTAGACTTTAAGCCCAAAACTGTAAAAACAGACAAAGAATGTCATTATATAATGATAAAGAGGTCAATTCATCAAGAAGATATAATAATTATAAATATATATGCACCCAATATTGGAGCACCTATATGTATTAAGCAAATACTAGCAGATCTGAGGGGAGAAATAGACAAAAAATACAATGATGGTAGGGGACTTTAATTCCCTACTTCAATACCCACCCAGGCAATCAATAAGGAAACTTTGGACTTAAACTATACTTCAGATAGAATATCTTCTCCAATAGCAGAATATACATGCTTCTCAGATACCTATGGAATATTCTCCAGGACAGATCATACAATATGTCATAAAACAAGTTTTGGCATATTTAAGAAGTCTGAAATCACACCAGTATCTTTTCTGACCATAACAGTAGGAAACTAGAAACCAGTTAATGGAGGAAAGTTGGGAAATTCACAAATACACGGAAATCAAACAACACCCTCTTGAACCAATAGGTCAAAGAAGAAATAAAATATATTGAGACAAATGAAAATGGAAATAAAACATACCAAAACCCATGGGATGTAGCAAAAGCAGTTCTAAGAGGGAAATTCTCATGTTAAACAACATAAAGAAAAAAGAAAGATCTCAAATAAACAATCTAACTTTTTATCTCAAGGAAGACCAAAATAAGTCCAAAGTTAGATCAACAACAACAAAAAACACCAAAGATCCGAGCAGATATAAGTGAAACAGAGACAAGGAAAAAAGAATACATCAATGAAACTAGGAGCTGGGTTTTTTAAAACAACAATGAAAAACAAAATCGGCAAAACCTTAGCTAGATTAGCTTTAAAAAAATATGACCCAAATAAGTATAATCAGAAACCAAAGAGGAAGAAGGAAACAATCAACAAAACTAAAAGGCAACCTTCAGAATGGGAGATATTTGCAAACGACATATCCAAAAAGGGTTAGTATCCAAAATCTATAAAGAGCTTATCAAACTCAACACCCAAAAAACAAATAATCCAGTTAAGAAATGGGCAGAAGACATGAACAGACATTTTTTCCAAAGAAGACATACAGATGGCTAACAGACACATGAAAAGATGCTCAATATCACTCATCATCAGGGAAATGCAAATCAAAACCGCAATGAGATACTACTTCATGCCTCTCAGAATGGCTAAACTGAACAACAAAGGAAGCAACAGATGTTGGCAAGGATGTAGAAAAAGGGGAACCGTCTTACACTATTGGTGAGAATGCAACCTGGTGCAGCCACTCTGGAAAACAGTATGGAGGTTCCTCAAAAGGTTAAAAAAAGAACTACCCTAAGATCCAGCAGTTGCACTATTAAGTATTTACCCAAAGGATACAAAAATACCGATTCAAAGGGATACATGTACCCCGATGTTTATAGCAGCATTATGAACAATAGCCAAATTATGCAAAGTGCCCAAATGTCCATCGACTGATGAATGGATAAAGAAGAGGTGGTATATATATATATACACAATGGAATATTAACCATAAAAAATAATGAAACCTTGCCATTTGCAATGATGTGGATGGAGCTAGAGTATATTATGCTATGCAAAATAAGTCAGAGAAAGAGAAAAACCATGTGATTTCACTCATATTGGAATTTAAGAAATGAAAGAGATGAACATAGGCAGGAAAAAGAGATAGAAGCAAACCATAAAACAGACTCTTAACGATAGAGAACAAACTGAGGATTGATGGAGGGAGATGGGTCAAATGGGTGATAGGTATTAAGGATAGCACTTGTGATGAGCACTGTTATATGTAAGTGATGAATCACTAAATTCTACTCCTGAAACTAATATTACACTATATGTTAACTAACTAGAGTTAAAATAAAAACTTGAAACTTTAAGAAAATGAAAAAGGAGACATTACAACCAATACCACAGAAAAACAAAAGATCATTAAGATACTACTATTAGTGATTTTATATGCCAACAAAATGGATAGCCTAGAAGAAATTCCTAGAAACATACAAACTACCAAAACTGAATCATGAAAAATTAGAAAATCTGAAAAGACCAATAATGACTAAGGAGACTGAATTAGTATTAAAAAATCTTCCCCAAAAAGAAAAGCCCAGGACCAGATGGTTCCTCTAGTGAATGCTACCAAACATTTAAAGAAGAATTAACACTAGTCCCTCCCCAAACTCTTCCAAAATGTTAAAGAAGAGGAAAAAATCCCAAACTCATTCCACAAGGTTAGCCTTATCCTGACACCAAGGCCAGATAAGGACACTACAAGAAAACTATAGTCTGTTATCTTTGATAAACACAGATGTAAAAATCTTCAACACTATATTACCAAAACAAATTTAACAACACATTATGATGATACATCGCTGGGACTCAAAGATAGCTTGACATATGCAAATCAATAAACGTCATACACCACATGAACAGAATGTAGGATAAAAGTCATATGGTCATCACAATAGATGTAGAAAAAGCATTTAACAAAAATACAACATCCTTTCATGATGAAAGCTCTCAACAGATCAAGTCTAGAAGGACTGTAATTCAACTTAATAAAGGCTATATATAACAAGCTCAGAGATTACATCATACTTATGGTGAAAGTTTCAAAGTTTTACTCTAAGATCAGTAAGAAGACGAGGGTGTCCACTCTTACCACTCCTATTCGACATGGTATTGGATATCCTAGCCAAAGCAATTACGGGGGGGTGGGGGGGTGGGGAAGACATCCAAATCAGAAAGGAAAAAGTAAACCTCTTTGCAGATGATATGACCTTACATAGAGAAAAATCCCAAAGACTTCACCAAAAGACTTCACTATTTGAACTAATGAACAAATTCAGTACAGCTGCAGGATACGAAATTAATCTACAGAAATCAGATGCATTTTTACACACGAACAATGAAATATGTAAAAAAGAAAGAGGGAAAAACACATTTATATTAACATCAGAAACAATAAAATACTTTGGAATAAATGTAAACCAAGAAGGGAAAAGATACATACGCCAAAAATTAAAAGACTTTGATGAAAGAAACTGAAAAACAAAAATAAATGGGAATATATCCCATGTTCAGGGTTCAAAACTATTACTGTTAAAATGTGCATACTACCCAGGGGTACCTGGGTAGCGCAGTTGTTAAGCATCTGCCTTCGGCTCAGGGCGTGATCCCGGCGTTCTGGGATGGAGCCCCACATCAGGCTTCTCTGCTAGGAGCCTGCTTCTTCCTCTTCCACTCCCCCTCCTTGTGTTCCCTCTCTCGCTGGCTGTCTCTATCTCTGTCGAATAAATAAATAAAATCTTTAAAGAAAAATGTGCATACTACCCAAAGTCATCTATAGATTCAGTGCAATCTCTATCAAATTCCAACAGCAAAAAATATATATAAAAATTCCAATGGCATTTTCACAGAAATAGAACAAACGACCCTAAAATTTGTATGGAACCATAAAAGACCCCAGAGTAGCCAAAGCAATCCTGAGGAGGAACAAAGCTGGAGGCATCACAATTCCTGATTTCGTATATACTACAAAACTATAGTAAGCGAAACAGTACGGTACTGTCATAAAAATAGACACATAGACCAATGGAATAGAATTGAGAGCCACAACAGACCCTCCCATATATCGTGAACTAATACGTGACAGGGGAGCCATGAACACTCAATGGGTAAAGGATAATCTTTTCAGTAAATGATGATGGGGCAATTGAAAAACCACACGTAGAAGAATGCCACTGGGCCTCTATCTTACCTCACTCACCAAAAATTAATCCAAAATGGCTTATGCTTATAAGAACTGAAACCATAAAAAAGCTGAAAGAAAACAGAGAAAATTTCCTTGATAATGGTCTTAGCAATGATTTTTTTTGGCTATGACACCAAAAACAAAGGCAACAAAAGTAAAAATAAGCAAGTGGACTACATTAAAAATCTTCTGCAAAGAAAAAGAGACCATCAACAAAATGAAAAGGCAGCCTACAGAATGGAAGAAAATACTTGCAAATCACATATCTTATAAGGGATTAATAACCAAAATATGTAAAAAAAAAAAAAAACCCTCACACAATTCAATAGCAAAAACCCAAACAATCCAATGAAAAAAAATGAGCAGAGGACCTAAATAGACATTTTTCCAAAGAAAGTATATAAATGGTCAACGGGTACATGAAAAGATGCTTGACACCACTGATCAGGAAAATGTAAATCAAAACCATAATGAGATATCACCTTACACCTCTTAGAATGGCTATTAGGAAAAAGATAAGAGATAACAAGTGTTGGTGAGGATGTGCACTCTTGGTGGGAATGTAAATTGGTGCAGCCACTATGGAAAACAGTATGGAAGCTTCTTAAAAAATTAAAAATAGATTAAAATTTAAAATATGATCCAGCAAGCCCATTTCTGGGTATATATCCAAAGGAAGTTAAATCACTATCTTGAACAGTTATCTGCACTATGGTCACTGCAGCATTATTCACAGTAGCCAAGACATGGAAACAACCTAAGTGTCTGTCTACAGATGAATGAATAAAGAAAATGTGCTATATATGTTCAATGGGATATTACTCAGCCATGAGAAAGAGGAAATCCTGCCATTTGCAACAAGCATAGAACTTGAGGGCATTATGCTACGTGAAATAAGCCAAACAGAGAAAGACAAATAATAGATGATATCATTTAGACGTGGAATCTAAAAACACTAAACTCATAGAAACAGAGAGTAGAATGATGGTTGTCAGGGGTTGGGGGTGCAGGAAATGGAGAGACGTTGATGAAAGATACAAACTTCTGGTCATAGGATGATTAAGTGCTAGGGATCTGATGTATAGCATGGAGATTCCAGTTAACAGCACAGTACTACGTACTTGAAACTGAGAAGAGAGTAGACCTTGATTGTTCTCACCATAACAAACAAATGGTATTTGGGGTGATGGAGGTGTTTGTTAACCCTGCTTAAGGGAATCATTTTGCGATATGTAAGTGTATCAAATCAATACACCGTATGCCTTAAACTTACAGTGTTATATGTCAATTATATGTCAATAAAGCTGGGAAAAGAACCCAAAATAATGAAAAACAAAGGAAACAAAGAAAAAAGAACATCAAGTTTATAAAATATTGCACTTCTTTTCCTGTCTGGTCTACACACAGGTACACACAGGTACACTCTCTCTCTCTCTCTCACACACACACACACACACACACACACACACACACACACACAACTCAAACCCCAAGAAGTACAGTGTAGACGTCTGCATTGCAGATGCCAGCGGCTCAGATTCAAACTAACCTGTCTGGCATCCAATCCTGGCTCTTCTATTTGCTAATTGTGTGACCATGGACAGATGACTTCAAGATGTGCCTCCATTCTTTCCTTCGTAAAAGGAGAATGATAATCATACCTATCCCCTGGGGTTATTGTTGAATTTCCATATATTTATGTTTACTTATATATGTGCATGTGTTTATATCAGATTTGTTTATATTACATGAAAATATATGTTTATATTTACTTGCATATGTATATATACTTGTATATTTGTCTATTTACATATATATGTAATTAGTAAGCACTCAGTGTTAGGTCAGGTTGGAGATTATTTTATTCTGCAAAAGGTAAATGAGTGGACACAGGTGTGAGTTTTATCCAAGTGGCCCCCAGGGCCCCTCTTCACTGGGGATCCTTTTCTTTCATAATAACTTGAGGGTAGGATGGCCCTTTCTGGGTTTTTTCATTGAAGGTCTAGCACTGAAATCACACCAGCGCAATGGAAGGAAGCCATGAAAGCCAGCTTTTCTTGGAAGGCTGTGTGCCTCGGAACGACCTGAGCTCTGGTGTCAAGGCAGTTCCTCATCAGAAAACATTCACTGGGACACCTGGGTGGCTCAGTCGATGAAACATCTGCCTTTGGCTCAGGTCATCCCAGGGTCCTGGGATCGAGTCCTGCATCTGGCTCCCTGCTCGGTGGGGAGCCTGCTTCTCCCTCTGCCTGCCATTCCCCTTGTTCGTGCTCTCTCCCTGACAAATAAATAAACAAAATCTTAAAAAGAAAACATTCAGTGATCACCTGCGGTGGGCTCGGCACAGGATGAGGGGCTAGAGAGGGGACTAAAAAACAAAAATTAGAACTGAGGTTCCCACCCTGAGGAATATGTGGTTTCGCACGCACGCATGAGAACTACTACAAAGCAATGCATCGTTACACACAAAATGATGCAGGATAATTTGTATTCAAAGATCCCAGAAGGCAGATTACTATATATTGCTTCGATCAGGGAAGGCTGCTTAGCGGAGGTAACAGGTGAGCCAAGGTAGAAGGTATGTGAACAGGCAGAGAGGAAGGAGGAGGGTGATGGCCTGAAGCAAAGCTCACAGCACACTGATCTTTGAGTGGACGTGCAGGTGGGGAAGTGGCCTGGTTTTCCTGAAGGGAGAGGCCAAGTAACGAAGTTACAGAGAAAAGGAAAGCTGAACACAAGGGCTACTTGGTGATGTAATGTTCACTGTGAGGTTGGATTTGTCATCTCTGCAACGGAGCCTGGGGGGAGGGTCTGATGACAATGTTAGCGATTTTCTTTGCATTGAGCTTTGGTCCTGCCGTGGATATCACAGCTGACTTCATGATCAGTTCCATCAAAATTTGTTAGATTGCCCCCTAACCTGCATGAAAGAAAGAAGCCTGCTTCTGGACTTTCACCGTTGTCCAGGATAGGGACTGGCACACTGTGGGCACCAGTCACTACTACAGTAAATAAGTAAAATTCACCTACTTAGGAATTAAATGAGTTAATATATGTAAAGTCTTAGAAGAGTGCCTGGCACAAAAGCAGCTCTATTAAAACGCTGCTCTTCTCCCCTCCTGCTCTTCCACTTCATCCTCCTCCTGCTTTATGAGCATGGCAGTATCATCCAGAGTACATATAGCGTCAGGGAGTCCCATCCACTGGCCGAGGGTAGCCAAGTATCACCATGCAGGTTGTGCACTGGACAAAACACTCAGAGAGATAATGAAAAGAATAGTGTTGTGTGGAATTGTTTTACACAGCAGCCCTGCATGGGCAAGCTTTCCGTGTCATACCCAACTTGGAAGTTCCTTTTCATACTTCAGAATTCTAGAATAACTTCAAAAACCCTTCCCACTGTCACAGCAGAAGGCAGATCAAAGAGTGGACGGAGCAGAAAGAAATCGTAACAGTGCAAAAATGAGAGAAGAAATCCCCACGGTAACTGGAAGCTGCAGCAAGCATCTTTAAGTATAGCAGAAGAAAAGAGTCTGCAAAAAGAAAGAATGGGAAGACCACTACTTTAAACGCTTGAACTTAAGTAACTGCAGTTGAAGACGGAGAGAAAGCTTTGCAACTGGTATAAAATACCTGAATCGAGAGTCTAAGAGGTCAGCTTGCATGGAACAGACAGGATACGGGACACAAAAGGACTCATGAGTGATGTAGATTCAGGAAAACTTCAGGAAGCAAACGGGAAAGAGTCAGGACTGTTGCTAAGAGACTTACCTATACTTTCTGAAGGTAACATCGACTATTAGTTAAGTATCACTACTTACTATTACACTCTCAAAAGTGTGCCTGTGACATATACATTATAGAAAAGAAAACAATTTAGAAACTGTACACCATTAAATCCATACGGAGGTTCTAATCATTCACGAGTCACTTTGTTATCTTTTGTCTTTAAAGGCTGAGTTAAAGGAATTGCCTAAGGACAGGAACACAGCAGAGGTGGTCCCCAGGTAATAAGTCCAGTTACGATTCTAGTTGGTGGCCAGATTGGGCAGAACAAGTAATTTTACAAAGAGGTAAGGGTATGATTGGTTTTTAAGTGGAAGTTAAAATAATGCAAACAACATGAAAGCATCAATTACCATATAGCCCACCTTGCTTGCAAATGATTTCTTACAAATTTGCACATTTCATTATAATGACTTCCATTTAACAGAAATTCACCAATGTCAAGGTGATACCTGCCAGAAGCTCAACTGGGCAACATGACAAAGGATGGAAAGTGGAATCTCCACCTCTGTGGCTGCAGGGGGAGTATGAGCAGATGGAAGAACAGGGGTGTCGGCAAAGGTGACAGGGGAGCTAGACTGCAATGCCACAGGGGATCAGGGGTGGGTGGGTTGGCCTCATCATGGTGGTCCCAGGCGGGTCAACTTTTTCTTTGAGCAAACATGCAGAGCATTCCAACACCTTCAGAAGCAGCATTGCGAACGTGGGGATGACACACCGTCCCTGCTGTGTCTCTGTTACAGCTACGATCACTCTGTCACGTGTGTGACAGTGACTGGGGCACGCAGTCACCTCCCTGCTGGACTCCCAGCCCCTAGAGAATGCAGCCCTGTCTAGTTCACTTTCGGATCTCCCGCAGTGACTAGCCCATTGTGGACAACGCTTACAGTGCACTGGGCTACATACATGACATCCACTAACCTCATTCAATCAACCACCGTTCCTCCGTAGCATATATTGGGATTATCTCCAAACCTCAGGAGATGAAGGAACCCCTCTCAAATTATACAGCCGACTGGTGACAGCAGCAGGCTTTGCACCAAAAGAAAAAAAAATCATATTTTAATTACCACACTACCTTGCCTCTACATCAGGGGTAGGCAAACAATGACCCATGGGCCAAATCTGGTCTCTGGCATGTTTCTGTATAGCCCACAAGCTAAGAATATTTTTTATATTTTCACATTTTTTTTTAAAATCAAAGCAAGAATATTTGGCGACAAATGAAAATTATATGAAATTCAAATTTCAGCATCCGTAAATTACTTTTTTTTTTAGTACAACCACACCCATTCTTTGACATATTGCCTACGGCTGCTTCCCTGCCTAGAACACCAGCACGGAAAGGCTGTGACAAAGGCCACATGGCCCATGGAACCTAAAATATTTACCGGCGGGCTCTTTATGGAAAAAGTGTACTCACTCCATCTCTAGATACAGAGCTAAGAAGCAGACACGCTTCTGTGCCCAGCTGCGCAGGCAGATTGGCACAAAAGGTCAGAGAAATCAGAGTGATGAGTATCGGGTCAGCTGGGAAGCACCACTGTCCCATCCGAAGGCCGTGCCTACACCTGGCCAAACCTGGAACCAGTGAGGCGGTCACAAAGCACTTGGCTCACATCCGTCTGCTCGCAGAGGAGGTGTTGCTAATGGTTGTTCTGAAGGTCAGTGAGGATGCTCAATAAGCCATTGATTGATTTGGCCACCTTGCAAGTAATAAGGATCTTATGGATGACTGAGCTCTGCAGATGATATGAAAATCATATTTAGCCTTGAGTCAGCAACCCCCTCTCCTGCTGAGCTCTCTGCAGAGATGCCAACAAGTTGCAGAACTGACAGATTTGAGTGTCACCACCCTCTGCTAGGGATGCTAATTGACTAGTGACAGAGCCAGGAGGCAAACCGCAGGAAGGGAGAGCAGCAAGCCAGATGCCCGCACAATCCTGTACTTGCAGGACAAGAGGGGCCCGGGTGACAGCCAGGAGGACCCAGTGGAAGCAGCCAGGAAGCGCTAAAGGCAAGAAGCCAGCCCTGGGGCAGGGGGCTCAAGAGAAGGGAAGCCCCTATGTTTGATGGGTCTCCTGCCAGATGGTCAAGGCAAACGACATCCCTGCCCAAGCAGGAGTTGGAACAGAGTAGTCACAACACCAGTTCTTACGAGCTACCCCATACTGATGGCACTGGCTGTGCCCTGGGACTTCACAGTCACTCTTCTGAAGGACGGTTATCCTGAAAATGTGCAATCAGAGGAGGGGGTAGGTAGCAGAAACCACATCCTTAGAAAACAGAGTGTTACAAAAAACTAAAGCAGAGGCTTTGGGGCCAGAATCCCCAGGCTTCAGTTTTATCTCTGACGCTACTCCTTCATGCACGGTCCTTATCAGGTCACTTAATTTTCCAGATCCCTGGCAAATCCCTTTGTAAAATGAACTAATAGAGTTCATTTAGAGGTTATGTATCCTCTGTGAGTCAGTATTAGGTTTGCATATAACCAAAAAAAACAAAAACAAAAACAAAAACAAAAACCACCAAACGAATAATAATGACTTAAATGAGACAGTGATTTACTTATCTGTCACATAAAAGAAGTCCAGAATTTGGTAGTTCAAGATTGGTACAGCAGGAGCACAGTCATTCATACACAGGCACCACGTATCCTCCTATGATGCACTTAAAACATACTTTCCATCTTGAGGGTTCCTCATAGTCACAAAGTGATTGCTGCAGTTCCAGCAATCATGTTTACATTCCAGACAGCAAAAAGCAGAAAGGGGCAATGGATAAATGGCATCCTTCTATATGAAATAGCCCCTGTTAAGGAGATTTCCCAAAAATCCAATAAAACAATTTCAGCTCCATGGACATTCTATCTCATCTTTCTACTCATTACCTTGAAATAATCCATCTCTGCCTTCATTCTTCCCTGTAGGCCTGCCTTGAGCAATACAACAGGCAGTAGCCACATGCAGCAGTAGAGCCCTTCACACGGGGCCAGTCCAAATTCAGATGTGCTGTTTAAGTGTAAAGTAAAATCTATGAGATTGTAAGAAAAAAAAAAAAAAAGACAAGAAAAAGAATGTGAAATACCTCATTAACAATTTTCTGTACTGGTTTCATGTTTAAATTATAATGTTTTGGATATTTCCTGGGTTAAACTGTATATTAAAGGTAATTTTACCTGTTTCTTTTGGCTTTAAAAATGTGTTTACTAGAACATTTAAAATCCCGAAAGTGGAAAGAGTTCTGGAGATAGATGTTGGTGATGGTGGCACAATATGAATGTGCTTAATACCACTAAACTACACTTAAAAACAGTGAAGTTGGTAAATTCTACATTATCTGTATTTCTAATAAAATACAGAAAAAATATTTTTAATTTTTTAAATTTAAATTCAATTAGACAACATATAGTACGTCATTAGTTTCAGATGTAGTGTTCAATAATTTGTCAGTTGCGTATAACACCCAGTGCTCATCCCATCACGTTGGAAAAAAATATTTTTAAGAAATTACATATGTGACTCGCTTTTCTGGCTCACGTTCTATTTCTACTGGTGGGAGCTGCTCTAGGGTAGAAACTTCTGGAGGGAAGCAACTACATCTCATTGATTTTTGTGTCTTGAGCCTGCGTGGTGCCTGTTTGTTAAGCGTTGGTTGGGCAAACTCATACATAGAATAACATATCTGATTACAATATGGCAAAGGCAGGTGAGAGGACTAGGGCCTGGCAGCACCAAAATGTGCCCCATGTGGAGCTTGGAGAAAAGTCTAGGAAAAAAGCAACGTGGCCCCTGTTGTGAAGGGGATGGTGCACAGCTCCATGGACCCTGGTTCAAATCCTAGGAAACTGTTACTAACCAGGGAATGACTTTCACAAATGACAATCACTCGGAGCCTCAGTTTCTTCATCTGCAAACCAGGGATGATGAGAGCACCCGCCTCACCACGCTGCAAGGAGAAATAAAGGGATTTGGTTGGCACCGTCCCCGAAGCATAATGAAAGATCAATAAATGTTAGCTTTTTTTATGAGCTTTTACGGGCCTGTCGTGAAGGAAAAGCAATTTTTAAAAAGTTGCCCGAAGCCAACCCGCATTAAGTCATTTCCCTGCTGAATATTAAAACAATTTTTAATCTGAGATGACAAAAATAATTTGAGCTGGCAGATGGCATAGTGTTGTCACCCACTTTGTTGCTTGGAATTGAATGGATTATACATAAATACCAAACTCTTTCCTTATTTGGGAAAGCACCTGACTGCGAGATCTGCTCTGTGGTCTGCGGTGCCGCAGCGGCCCCGCCCACTGGGGGGTCACAGCACCGCAGCGCAGGCAGGTGGACTGGCCACGCCGGCTGAATCACACAGGACCTGCAGCGTACGCCTCTTAACCCTCACTCGTCAAACAGCAGCGGCTTAGGGCGACATCCGCTTCTCACTTACACTGCGTGCCCAGCTCAGGCCAGTGCAGGGCCTTCGCTTCAAGTTACTTATACTCAAGAACTCAGGCGAGAAAGTGCCCAGAATTGTGGGCGCAAAAAACAGGAAATGACGATTCCCACGCAGGCCTGTAAAACTTACAGACAGAAATGACGCCTCTCTTTTGTGGACATTCATTGGCGGACACAAGTCACGTGTCCACGCCGAACGTGAAGGGACTATGGCCGCGGGATCCCATCTCATGGCCGGAAGAGTGAGGGCAGAATGAATCCTGCTGATGGCCACTGCCTGAGTCGATGATCTTCCAATGGCAGAGATGTATATGATGCCACCCAGCACCCCAAAATCACATTCTGGGATTCTAACAAAATCCCCCACTCTCTCATATCAACACAAAGCAATGAAATGCAAACTGAAATGATGTACTAATTTAAAAAAATGTTTTATTAAGTAATCAATGTGCCCAATATGGGGCTTGAACTCATGATCCTGAAATCAAGAGTCCCATGCTCTACTGACTGGGCCAGCCAGGCGCCCCCAGTGCCCTATGTTTTAGAACGCTGAATTACTAAAACCTACAATACCCAACGTTGTTAAGGTTTCAGTGAAAGGATACACGGAAACACTTGGAACTCATCATAAACCAGGACTTGTGTTTTGGAAAGTGTCAGAGCAAGAAACAAAAATTCATCTCCTCTGGCACATTGTTCAACTTCTGGGGACCGAGCTGAACGAAGCCATTCAAAAGCTATAGGCCCAAAGACATTTATTTGTTTATAATATGAAAAATGTTACTACTACCAATTAGAATAGCAAAATTATCATTTATAATTTAAAAAATGGAAAAAATTTAAATGTCCCACTATAGAAGACCACTTAAGTAGTTTATAGGAACTCATTTGAGGAATATTATTCATATATTTTCAATGATGCTTATAAAATCTAACAAACGTGGAAATATTTTTATGACAGTGTGACATAAAAATCGCAGGGTACAAAGTAATATGTAAATAATAATCACAACCATTTAGAAATGGATACAAAATGAAAATGCTGCAAATAATTAAGCCAAAATGCTAACAGCAGCTGTATTGATACTATCTTCACCTCAGATATAATAATAATGCAAAAAAAAAAAAAAACAACTTTAAAGTGGAATCTGAGTAAATGAAAATTATCTTCAGTTCAGAGGGGTTCTGTGAAGTGGATCCTTGGACAGAAGTTACACTTGGAAAATAGTCTTTCCATGACAGCAGGGGTCTATAATAGTGCAAGCTCACACTATGTGCTTGAAAACATGTCTTGTATAAACAAACATAGCCATAAAAATGACTCGAGAAAAGAGAGAAAGAGCAACATATGAATGTCAGATTGAGAACAGGAAGAGGAAGGGATCATTTCTCCTGAGAACGCTGGCCAGATCACATTAATCGCTAATTAAGAGAACTGGTTTTCAGGCCCAGAAAGAACAATGTCCCAGGATCAGTTCTGCCAACGGCAAGAAGGTTCTAGCGGCTGTGGAAACTCATTTCTTATCTCATGTCACCACTCAGGAGTCTCCTTTACTGTTACTTCTTTCTCCCCCTCAACCACTCCCTCCTTGAGAGTTACTTTCACACCCCAAGACTGGTCTAGGATAGGGTATAAGTTGGAACACCTGCGTGTCATAGAGAGAAGATATTTTCCTTCAGCCACAGAAAATATAGTAGTGATCTTACCTTCACTCTGTGATCTGCCCTGCTCTTTCACACATCCTCTGTAAATCTTAACTATTTAACGAAATTCCCAGGAAAGCCTAATTCTAGGTTTCCCTATGGAATTCGGACCTTACTTAATTATGCAAGACTGCCATATATGGTTGCACGAGATGTGCACTCACAACCCAGGAGATACACTATTTGTCAAAAACATCATAGACTTACTTATTTGTTACAATTCTTTAGCCAAAGACAGTAAATTGTCTTGTTTTATAACAAAATCAGAATAGCATGATCACTTTCCAGTAGATGAAAGAAAAACTGTCTTAAGGAAGGAGCTTTTTTCCCCCTAGTTTAGACAAAGTGCTATGTGGACTATGGTGGCTCTGAAGTCTGCTCAATGAGCACACACGTTAGTCCCTGCCTTTTCCTCCACCACCTACCTGTAAAAGGGGTGGCACACTCAAATGCTTCATGGGTCAGCCAGGTTACATAAATAGGTGAAGCAGACCACATGTGTGCATCTTTAGAAAGCAGAGGTAGTTAAGAAACTGGAAAGGAGAGTAGAGACCTAGGGTAAATGCCTTCAAGTTTAATTTAAAACAAAGTCATCCTGTAGGCTAAATATAACTCAAGTGGTAAACTCATCTGTCTGTTCAACAGTTCACAAACTCTGGTCCTTGGGCAAATAAGTGATGGGAAAAAGGGACAGAAAGCAGCTTATTTGTTGAAACTTAATCTTCCTTATTGTCAGCCGTCAAACCCACAGGAATTTGAAAAGGTTTTCAAGTTAGTGGTTCTCAACAAGGGGTGTTTTTCTCCCCCAAGGAGCACTGGGCAATGTCTGGACACATTTGGTTTGTCCCAACTGGAGAGGCCTGTGCTGTCGGCATTGAGTGGGGGAGAAGCCAGGGATCCCGCTTAACGTCCTGCAGTGCCCGAGACAGCCCCCACAACAGAGAATTAATTATCCAGCCTCAAATTAATTATCCAGTCACTGCTGAAAAGCTCTGATCTAAGTAGTTGTGTGACAACTAAAAATGGAAACAAAAAGACTTTTAGCTTGAGGTGAAGAGAGTCCTTAAACCCTAAGCAGTATCTACAGGTGTGGATGGTAGAAATAAGAAAGGGTTAGCCAGCTTCTGGACATGGCGCAGTGAGAATGGGTGACTAAGATATTGCCAAAGAACGGTAGACCTCTGTAGGCAAAAGGTTGTTCCAGCCCCTCATTCTGGGGATCCCTGGAAGCACCACTTTGTTCCTTGTTCACATGTAGGTGTGATGTCCGCTGTCTGTGTACAGACTGCATGGACCATTACCGTGTCTGTGAATTGCCAGGAATGTTTCATTAGCATGTGAACCATTGGAAATGTTTTAGCATCTCAAATTCTTTCCTCAGATCAACTTTTATTCGTGTTATGTTCTCTTGCTGCTGCATATGCACGTTATACTCTATGCCACCACTTGTTCATCAAGAGGTTGGGTACCGTGCTTCAGGTAGACTGTGAAATCTACCAACTGGCCTCAACACGTCCTGCCAATTACTTCAGTAGAGAAAAGACTTAGGAATTTCAAACTACCAGAAGCAGATCTTAACTCCATTCTGATGTAAGACTGCCACTAACTACACATCCCAGGAGGTCTGACGGTTCTAAAATGGGCAAACCAACATCTCATCCACAATTTCATTTACAGAGTTTCTTTCTCTGAGATGGGTTTAACAGAGCATACTGACTCTTTCTATTTGGTCCACGACCCCATCAGGATACATTAAAATGTCCTAAGATGACAAGAACCAAATTGGTTTGGGGGCATCAACACCTTACCTGGGAACCATAGAGAGTCTTCTCTTACAAAGAGAAGGTGGGAGGGTAGGGTGAAGCACTTACACCTAGTAACCAAGCGCTCAACATATAGAAAATCAATGAAAGGAAATTTCATATCCCTGGCACCCAGCACACTGCCTGAATGGCTGAGAAGTGTCAAACACCAGTATTTTTTTTTAATGAATGATAGATGGTATTACTAATGCCTCATCTAAAAACTTCTAATTTAACAGTAAATCTAGAAGGTCTTTTCATAAATATGCAGAGATTTTTAACAGCTGCACCATATTCCAAATCATAGATAGGTAATTGTTTTCAGTATTTCGTTATTCCAGACAATGAGCTAATGTAATATTTTCTGAAATTTCATTTCTCTCATTTATGACTATATTTGTAGCTGAAATTACTAGAAGTGAGAGCAAAAGATGGGCCCATTTTAATTTTGAAAACCATAGCCAAATTTCTCTCTACCTAGGCTGTTATTATTTATACTCCACAGGAATGTATGACAATGCCTATTTCCCCACATTATCACCAACACAACCCATGAACAATTTTTTATGAATAAATAAATGTAAATAGTTAGAAAATATTTTAGCATTTTCTTTTGTATTAACCTATTATATGACAGAAGTTCCAAGAGAGCTAAGGCATTTGAAAGCACTTGAAAGAATGGGAGAGGAAGAGAGGATGAAAAGAGCAATGCTGAGCACAGACTACCCTATATTAAACGACCTTGTTCTGCTTTTCCAGGAGCTATTGGCCAAATGCAATAAAACCCATATTATAAAGATTCTGACGTCTACTGCTCAGCCAACTCAGATTCCTGCCATTGCTTTTATAATCTTAAGAGGGCATTTCAGTGCAGCTCCAAAACTCTTGATCAATGCACCTGGGTCGACCAGCACATGGAATGACTTGGGGCTACATGACACGGGAGTCCTGGAGAAACGTTTATAGCTCTTGATACCCCAAATCATATTTTATGGATTTTTCCATGTATGATTTTTAAATTTTTTTATGAGTTTTAAATGTACATGAAGTACATAGATTAATATAAAGATTTCCATCATCAAGATTCAAAGCTGATTAGCTTTGAATTTTGTCAATCTTCGTTCATTTCTACCACCATGCATTTTGTGTTTTCTTGGCTGGACATTTTAAAACAAATCCCAGACATAATGTTATTTCATCCACAAATATTTTAGTAGTATGCAGGTATTCTGTGCACATGTTCAGCAGGAAACAGGGACCAGAGAATACATTACTATAATAAATCCTAAGAGTAGGGAGGCAAGGAGCGGCCAGGCTCCAGCTGGGTTTAAGTGAATTTGAGTTTTCCCCATAAGAGAAAGAAATTGAAAAACAGCCGTTAGAAGCTCGGAGTCTTTACTTTTTGCTTTCTTGAGTCATTATCTGAAGCATAACCTCACATATACTCAATAGAGTATCAACTTTCATATAGCAAAGCTGCATATACACCTATAACCTAGAGAAATCAAGTTATAGTTGCTAATTATAACTCTTTCTCAATAATTGATAGATCAGTAGACCAAGAATCACTAAAGATCAATAAACTTGAACTGATATTTAGAGAAATCCCACCTGACAACAACAACACATACTCTTTTTAGATGCACATGGAACATTTAACAAGATGGACAAACTCCAACAAACGTGAAACCACTGGTATCATATAAAACATGTTCTCAGACCACAAAAGAATTCAACTAGCATTTTGAAAGATATATGGAAAATCTACAAATGTTTGGAAATTAAACAGTATACTTCCAGATAATCCAAGGATCAAAAAAAAAATAGGCCAAAATCAATACAAATTATTTTGAACTATATGGTAAAGAAAACGTAACATACCAAAATGTATGAGATGCCGGTAGAACAATGTGTAAAAAAAAAAAAAAAAATGTAGCATTAAATGTGTTTATTAGAAAAATAGAAAGTACTCAAATTAATGATCTAAGCATCTACCTTAAGAAGTTAGAAGGAGAAGAGTAGAGAATCAAAATAATCAGAAAGAAAGTAATAAAGAACAAAAGTCAGTACAATGGGAAATAGGGCACCTGGGTGGCTCAGTCAATTGAGCCTCCGACTCTTGATTTTGGCTCTGGTTGTGATCTCAGGGTGGTGGGTTCGAGCCCCGGGTCTGTGCTTGGCAGGGGGTCTGCTTGAGATTCTCTCTTTCCCTCTCCCTTTGCCCCTCCCCTGCTCACATGCACACTCTCTCTCTCTCTCTCAAATAAATAAATAAATCCTTTAAAAAAAGATGGAAAATTAATAAAATAGAGAAAAATGAGTGAAACCAAGAGCTCTTTCACTGGAAGAGTCAATAAGTTGGTAAGTCTCTAGCTAGACTTATCAAGGGGGAAAAATGACCTTTCATCAACATAAAAATGAGAGAAAGGGTATCATTACAGATCATACCAATACAAAGGAATATTACAAAGAACATAATGGCAAGTAATTTAACAACCTGAATGAAATGGACAAATGCCATGGAAAACAATTAAAGCTCATTCAATTAATAGTAGACAGTAGATATATTAACTAGATCTCTATGTATTAAATAAATTGCCTCTGTAGTTAAAAATCTTCTCATAAAAAGAACTGAAGGTCCATTTGGCTTCAGTTGTTAATTCTGACAAACATTTGAGGAAGAAGTGATGCCAAATTCTATATAAAGAGTTCAAAAACTAGTTTAGGGAACATGCCCCAATTTTACAAGACTAGTATTAATCTGATACCTGAACCAAACAAAGACATTTTAAAAGAACTACAAAGCAATACCCAAAGAACACAGACACAAAAACCATTTATGAAATTCTAGCAAATCTAAATTATTAAAAGGATCGTACATCATGACAATGAGGTTTAACTGAAAAATTCAAGGTCATTGTAACATTTGAAAATCAAATTCACCATATTAACAGGCTAAAAATAAAAATGATACCTTCATCTTCGCAGATTTAGAAACACATTTTACAAAACACAAGTCAAGATGGACACTGTTAGCAAATTAGGAATAGAATGGACTTTCCTCAACTGGATGAAAGATGCCTACCCAAAAAACCTGTAACTAATGGTGAAAACGGAATGTCTTCATGTTTTCCTTGAGATCGTGAATGAGGTAAGGATGTCCAGTCTCACTTCTTCTATGCAACACTGTCCTATAGGTCCCAGCTGGTGCAGTAGGCAAGAAAACAGAAATAAAAAGCCTACAGATAGGAAAGGAAGAAGTAAAACGGTCTCTCTAATCACAGATGACATGATCATTTATATAGAAAATCCTAGGAGTCTACAAAAGAAACCTACAAGAACTAAGTGATTTAGCAAGATTGCAGGATAGTAAGCCAACATACCAAGAAGTCAACTGTGTTTCCAAAGCAATGGATAATTAATATGTACTAAATTCAGGCTGTTTGATGAGGAGCAGGATATTAGTGTGATTTCAAAGTACCTTTGCCCCGATTGTTTATTAGTCACAATGAACAGGGAAAGTATAGTAGCTTTACAGTAAAGAAACTGGAAAATGTCTTGACCTGGTGACCAAAATTCCTGTTACCAAAAAGAGGCAGAGACCTCAGTGCTCCCTAATGGGACATCCATAGAGGGACATGGTATTGGACAGTAAAGTCCAGTAAAGTCCTAAAGTACTCACATGGCTTGTTAATAAATTGATAGTATGTGTATATGTATACACATACACAGATAAAGAGATTAATCAAATGTGACAAAATACTGTAAATTAAATAATCTGTCTAAAGGGTATTTAGAAGTTCCCTGTCATGTTTATGTAACACTCTGTAAGTTGGAAATTCTTTTCTGACTAACAAAGAATGGAGACACTTTCCCATGATTCATAAACTCCTAGAAGAAGGTCCACCAGTGTCTTTATTTCTTTTTCCCAGTTAGTGACACATTGATACAGGTTGGCTTTCCCATGTTTGTGTTAGCATCCCAATTCAAGATGTAAGTTTTCTAGATTCAATGTCAACCAGTGAAGAATCAGAGGGAAGCTCGGAAGCTGTTGCAAGAACACGAGTCTTGCGTCTTCTTTTTGTCACTTGGACAATTTCCTTCCTATCTCTGAGCCTCCTTGTCTTTGTTTAAAAATGGAAAAAAAATGGTAATAATATACCAAACTCACAGGGCTGTTGTGAGAATTACAACAAGAGAAAGTACAGATCCATCCCTCTAACAGGCACCTAAAAATAACCAGCACCTGCTTCGAGACCTTGGATCCTTTCGCTCTCCCCTGGGATGAGACCAGGATGCATCCACCCCATGCCCCCAACATCTCATCTGATCTGGCTTCTGTTCTCTGATCTTGCCACTCTTCTTGTCCCTGATCTCATCAAGACCCCTGTTTTTAGCGCCATTCTTCAGACACACCCTGCCTCGGGGTCTGTGTGGTTCTGTTCCCTGGTCCTGACCCCCCTTGGCCCGGACCCGCACAGGGCTCCTCCCCTCCTGCCCCGCAGACCTCTACTCAAATGTCACTTATCCGTGAGGCTTCCCCCCCATATTACAAAATACAGACAGTACACACACTCAGTCCGCACTCCTTCTCTGCCTCTGCCCCTGATTTTTCTTTTCAGCCCTTGCCACACACAACTTCACTGTAACTGTTCATTTATTTATTGTCTGTGTCCTTCTCTTCAAATGTCAGCCATTTAATTGTAGGGACTTCTATTTATTCGGCACTGTATCTTGAGCACATAAATAAGTGCTTGGCACCGAAGAGACTCTCAATAAATATTTGCCAAATGAATACATGAAGGAACGGGGAGTCACCTCGCACACATCTAGTGCAAATATAGTCACTGCTTCACAGATATTACCTTAAGTCTGTTTAATTAAAATTTTTTTCTCTGTTGACATCTGTCATTAAATATCTCCACTGCTTCTAAAATGCAATGAATTTAAATGTACTGGATTTCACAGTGGTCTTTGAGATTACTGGTAGATTATTTGACATGTGACAAAACCAGGCTCTGAGATCACGCAGTCACAATTCCGAAGAACGAAAGGAGAAGGGGGGGACTATTCCTCGCACAGGCATATTTGAATATTTGATCATTTCTTTCCCACAGGTGCCAGCTAATTATCAATACAGGTCAACTCCGCAATAAAGTTGGATTTTCTTTCTTACCCAAGTTACAGATAATTGGCAGCTGTTCACTCACTTCTAAATATAAAATAGCAGGCTTCCATTTCAAATGCCACATCCTCTCACTCCGGAGAAGCAGAGCACATCTCAGAAATCCAGCAATTGTGTCTGATGGGCAGTGACACCAGCAGACAGTTTACTGTCAACACCCCGGCTGACAAATGACAATCACGATGCCACCGCCACCTGGGATCTGGGCCATCTGGGACCCTGTGAGTCACAGCCAGCTTGTCCCTCACTTGCAGCTGCGGACTCCGGGCTTTTGCTCCACAGCCTGCACTGACAGACCCAGCACGAGGACTCGACTGTTCAGTTTCCAGGGCCGGGAAAATCAGACAGGCAACCCATTCCCCTGGGACTTTCACTGATTGTGAAAACTATTATGAGATTAAACCAAGGAGGACCACCCATCTGTAAACAGCTGCATGTGCAATCCGTTTGGACAGGGATTCACTGAGCGCAGTCAAGGGACGCATAAACCACAGGATGGAAGGTGTTCGTGAGGCATTCTTGGGAAAATTCTCAAGTCAGGTCTGAAGCTCCTGACAGCAATTAGATTTCCTCTTGTAGAACCAAGGAGACTAACAGACTATAGCCAGTGTTCTAAATGTGGTAGGCCAAGGCCCTCGTGCTCATTCCTGAAATATAAGTGACGCACCGAACCGATGAAAAACTCATATCAGAATTAGCCCCACTTACGGGCTTCTTATTTAGAAATGTTCCCTCTTGCTTTTTTGACTGGTGTGAACGGATTAAGGAGAACCTGGCTCGTTTGTATTCTAAATCAGGCAAAAGCAAATTGAATCTGGATTTCATTACTGAGCCCCAAATCCCTGTCTCAGAGAATGTAATGAAAATGTTCAGCTGACTCTCCCCGCCCCTGTCAGATTAGTCACCAGAAAATAG
Source organism: Ursus americanus (assembly GCF_024610735.1). Lineage (NCBI taxonomy): Eukaryota > Metazoa > Chordata > Mammalia > Carnivora > Ursidae > Ursus > Ursus americanus. Next base: position 7,629,027 of record NC_142160.1, on the reverse strand, counting down.
GCACAGAGGCCTTGGTGTAGGATCAGGGGAATAGACTCCCGTCGTTGGCCCCCAACATTGAGCGAGCCAGCTTGCTTCTGGGCCTCATGACTATACAAGCTACTTAAGCTTCTGTCCTTTAGGAAGGAGCTGGAAGCAGTACAGGTGGTACATGGAAAATATGTGGTCACTGGGGATGATAGGGAGTAAGCTGCAACCCAATTTCTTGGGACTTTTTTCTATTGGAATCTCAAAATTTCCACTGCAATGTAAAGACTTAAATGTTTTTGTCCAGAAACTGAAGGCAGCCTCAATTCTGAGAGTTCCTAAAACATCAAGTTCCCAGGCCTACACCGACTTTTGGTACCAACTCTGAACAGTACCATGCATGAAACATGGATCTCGTAGAAATGCACCTTCCACGCGGGGTTTATGAGCATGGTTTCCTTGAGCACTGACTGTTCGAAGTGTGAAGACCCTGGAAGAAAGGCTTTCCATGTAATTTTCCCGTGGCACGACTGCTCTTTTTTCGTTCACTGGCTTCTTTCTTTCTTTCTTTCTTTCTTAAAACTACACACGACTCATCGGGTGGTGCAGAAAGAGGATGTGGGCCTTGGAGTCAGGAGCTCTGGATTCGAACCCTTGGTCAGATAGTCATTAGTCATAGTACCTAAAGAAAGTGATTTTCTTCTCTAAATCTCAGTTTTCTCATCAGTAAGACGATCTGGTTAAATCCGCCCTCAAGTGGATGGTGTCTTAGGTGAGATGATAAGTCAAATGTTTATAGTATAGAAAGTAAAGAGGACATTTTACCCTTAGCCTAGTTATGCCCCATTATGTAGGCCAGAAGAATTTTCTATTTGTTATAGGCCTGCATTCCTGAAAGCCATGAAATAGAAAAAACATTCTAAAGTATCCCCAATCGGAGATAAGCCAGCCACATCCTGATGTTCATTATCAAAGACAGGAATGACTTGTCTTTATTAAAACTGACAGCTTTTCTGCACTACCCAGATGGGATCACACACTGTAGTTCTGGGTTCCCACTGTAACTTAGAGGGAAACGTCCACCATGTCCAGAGCCCCTGATGTCCTGCAAGTGGAAGAGGATGTCCTCAAACCCCTTGCAGCAAGCACCCACATATGTGGCACCAACCTTGACTTCCAATGGAACAGGACATCTACAAAAGGAAAAGCGGTGGCACTGACATCATAAATCCGAAGAGAGCCTGGGAGAAGCTCCTGCTTGCAGCTCGTGCCATTGTTACCACCCAAACCACAGCAGATGACAGTGTCGTAACCTCTAGAAATACTGGCCAGGGATCTGTGCTCTGGTTTGCTGCTGCTGCCACTGGAGCCATGCCCATCGTTGGGCACGTGACTCCTGGAATCTTCACGAAACAGATCCAAGGAGCCTGCCAGGAGTGCTGTCTTCTGCTGGTTATTGATCCCAAAGCTGACAACCAGCCTCCCTCAGTGACATCTTATGCCAACCTGCCTCCTATGTCACTCTGGGTGACACAGACTCTTCTCTGTACTGTGTGGACACTGCCACCCCGTGCAACAACTAGGGAGCTCACTGAATGGGCGTCAGTCATGTGGTGGTGGTTGGCCTGGGACATCGTGCTCATGCGTGGGACCGTCTCCTGTGAACACCCAGGCAAGGTCATACTTGGTCTGCAATTCTATGGAGATCCTGAAGGGATGGAAAACGAACAGTAGGTTGCTGCTGAAAAGGCTGCGACCGAGCAGGAATTTCACAGATAAAGGACTGCTCCAGATCCCAAGTTTACTGTCACGCAACCCGAGGTGACAGGCTAGTCTGATGGCACAGGTGCGCTCGCTTGGCCTGCCATGGAGGACTGAGCCACAGTGCCCACTGCTCAGGCCACTGAATGGCAGCAATGACTACTGAATGGTATTAAGCTGCTCAGCCAAAAAGTGGAAATAAGGTTGATAGAATATAAACAGTTTCTAAAAGCTATGTCCAAAAAAAAAATAATAAATAAAAACAAAAATAAAAAACACCTGACTCATGTAATCCGATCTGTGGTTTGACCTACAAATATCACCGTCTCTCTTTATCTGGGAGCCTACTGTTGGGAAAGCAGGACTCCCCCATCTATGTTTTACTATCACAGATAAAACTCCACTCAGTACGCAAAATGTTTATTAAGTTTGACTTTCTTGTTTGACTTTTAACATGGAGGTCTCACTAAGATGCCCACACAGACTTAAGCAGCAGAGGTTCTAAGCTGCATTGCCTGAGAAGGGCAATTTATGAGACTTGCGGGTCCAGGCCTGTGTTGCGTGGCTTCCAGGGCGAGTCTAACTGTGCTAAGGTGGTGATTTTGTACTTACTGAGTCGGCTTCTAAATTATTTTTGGTTTACTGCTATCTGGCTATCTGGTTTTATTTCTGCCTCAAGCCTATGTGAATTAATTCTATCTAATGGATGCCTGGTCTCCTCTAACAAACGAAAAGTACTGAGAGGCTGGTGCTTATCTTCATTCGGTGTTGTCGGTCTACACTTTCAGGGACATCTTGAATGACTGAAGCCCCAAGGTGTATAGTTCACTGAGACCAGGGGCCTGTCTCGATTGAAGTAAGAGAGTTGCCCAGTGGAACATCCTGCCTACTGATGTTTTCTTTTCGCTGTAGAAGACACTCTACTTTTTTTTAATTATGTTACATTAGTCACCATACAGTACTTCGTTAGTTTTTGATGTAATGTTCCATGATTCATTGTTTGGGTATAACACCCAGTGCTCATTGCAATACATGCCCTCCTTAATACCCATCACCAGGCTAGCCCATCCCCTGATCCCCTTCTCCTCTGAAACCCTCAGTTTAGTCTTTCATGGTTCGTCTACCCCTCTGATTCCCCCCTTCATTTTTCCCTTCCTTCTCCTAATGTCCTCCATGCTATTTCTTTTGTTCCACATATAAGTGAAACCATATGATAACTGTCTTGCTCTGCTTAACTTATTTCACTTAGCATAATGCCCTCCAGTTGCATCCATGTCAATGCAAATGTTGGGTAAACATCCTCTCTGATGGCTAATAGTCCATTGTATGTACGGACCACATCTTAATGCATTCATCTACTGAAGGGCATCTCGGCTCCTTCCACAACTTGGCTATTGTGGACATTGCTGCTATGAACGTTGGGATGCATGTGCCTCTTCTTTTCACTACATCTGTATCCTTGGGGTAAATACCCAGTACGGCAATTTCCGGGTCATAGGGTAGCTCTACTTTTAACTTTTTGAGGAACCTTCATACTGTTTCCCAAAGTGGCTGTACCAACTTGCATTCCCACCAATAGTGTAAGAGAGTTCTTCTTTCTCCACATCCTCTCCAACATTTGTTGTTTTCTGCCTTGTTAATATTTGCCATTCTAACTGGTGTAAGGTGGTATCTCAATGTGGTTTTGATTTGAATTTCCCTGATGGCTAATGATGTTGAACATTTTTTCATGTGTCTGTTAGCCATTCGTATGTCTTCTTTGGAGAAGTGTCTGTTCATGTCTTCTGCCCATTTTTTGACTGGATTATTTGTTCTCCAGGTGCTGAGTTTGAGAAGTTCTTTATAGATCTTGGATACCAGCCTTTTATCTGTAGTGTCATTTGCAAATATCTTCTCCCATTCCGTGAGTTGCCTCTTTGTGTTGTTGACTGTTTCCTTTGCTGTGCAGAAGCTCTTTATCTTGATGAAGTCCCAAAAGTTCATTTTTGCTTTTGTTTCCCTTGCCTTTGGAGACGTGTCAGGAAAGAGGTTGCTGTGGCCAACGTTAAAGAGGTTACTGTCTATGTTCTCCTCTAGGATTTTGATGGAGAGTTTATCTTTGGGTATGGTGTAAGAGAATGGTTGAGTTTCATTCTTCTGTATATAGCTGTCCAATTTTCTCAGCACCATTTACTGAAGAGACTGTCTTTTTTCCATTGGATATTTTTTCCTGCTTTGTCAAAGATTAGTTGACCATAGAGCAAGACATTCTAAATGGCCTTGTCTGTGCCTGCTTTTCCTGCAAAGGTTGTTCACATATGCATGTGTAGAATTTAATGTGACCTGTGAATGAAATTTCCTGTACAGTCATTCTCTGGGTGTTTATAACTGAGAAAATCTCCCTTCCTTCTTACAGAGAAAAGGTGTTGGGAGATATTCCTCCATGGGTCTCTTGCTGGGACTCATACCTGTGTTACTGGGTATGTCAAGCATGCAAGGCACTGACTACTCTCTGCCTGGGCTATTTCTCAGGGCTGTGTATGCACCAAACAACCTTGACGTATGAAGCAGTATCTTCCTCTGGAATGAAGAGCTAGCTTGCTTACCGCCTGTTATAAAATAGTGGGTTCTCCGAGCTTAGTATTCCTTTCCTGTAATGCATACCACTGCATGTGCAGACACCCATCTGATCCTCTGCATCTGCCTGTGGCTAGTGGGGTTCAGAGAACCAACAGTATGCTGACACTCTGACTACTGCTCTTTCTCTGAGTCATAAAGTCTTTACTTCTGAGCCAAGAGTCTTGTGTCTTCTGTTAGCACTCATCAAACAGTGGCAAACTAACTTGTTAGCTTGCAAGTCAGATAAAATCTCACCCTTCACCATTCTTGGCAGAAACAGATGGCTTTGTAATATGGTCTGTAATTGTAACTCTTTGTGTCTGTGGCCAATCTTTTGGAAGTACCCTTGAAGACCACAGGAAGATACACGAATATCATGGAAATATGTCATTTGCATACATTATATGAGTATCAAAGTCAAGAAGACAGATTACCATTGAAAGGAAGGAAATGGGGGCACCTGCGTGGCTCAGTCAGTTAAGCATCTGCTTTCAGCTCAGATCATGATCTCAGGGTCCTGGGATTGAGCCCCATGTCGGGCTTCCTGCTCAGCCAGTAGCCTCCTCCTCCCTCTCCCTCTACCTCTGCTGCTCCCCCGTTTGTGCACTCTCTTTCTCTGTGTGTGTGTGTCAAATAAATAAATAAAATCTTTAAAAAAAAGAAAGGAAGGAAATATTTACAAATATTTTATGAGTTGAAACTTGTTTTGCTTGACTTGCAGAACAGAAGGCTCTGATTTATGGGTTGTACAACAACTGTATGAATGAGCTAGAATGTATACCAAAGTAATGAAAATGTTGATTGCTTCTGGCTTTTCATGAATACCCAATACTACTGCCCAAGAAATGTGAAGTGTTCTGAGTATGTGAATTGCCTTCTTTTGAAAGAAATAGGGAGCATTCCTACTCATAATCATGACAGATTAACTGGTACCATACTTTCCCTTCCACTGAAACAAGAAAACTGGGAAAATAGCTGAAACAGTGTTGTCAGACACTGCAGAACAAACAGGCAATGCAAAACTGTGATCCCTGAAAGAAGGGAAACGAATGAGGACACTGCTACAATTAGCCTTGTTTTCTGTCGAGAGACACTATCCACACTGCAGCACATGGTATGGAAAGCAAAATAGAACAGAGTAGTCTTGCTGAGTTGAAGATACAGAGATTGGCATGCAAGAAGACAAGCTGCTGGAATTTCTAAGGCAGATTACTTGAGAGAAAGCTCTTCCTATATGGAGAAAGAACTAAAAAAATTTTTGCATAGGGCTCCCCTTGAGTTTCTAGCTGAACAAATCCTAAGTAAAACACTTGGAGGGTAGATTTCCACAAGACGGTCAAAACCACAATGTGAAAAAGTAACTATGAGAGAGCTCTAAGCTGAACAATTCCCAGAGATAATACAGGGTGAGGAGGGTTTATAGTTCAGCCAGAGTGGAGAGACCTTGCTGAATACCTGAGATCTTACAGTAAAAACCAAGGATTGGACACACCTTAGTAACATGTCTAAACTAGACCTAGAGTAAAGACTTCCCTATGCCAGCCAGGGCAAAGCTAAAAAACAAGTCTCAGAAGAATCAAGCTGACCTAAAATTAGCTAATCCACCTGTCTGAACAAACCTCAATACTCCTTAAAGGAAGGCAATGGAACCCAGACGCTCAAGAGCACAAGATTTAGAATGTCCAGCTTCAATAACAGAGAGAGATCTACAAAATTCCCACGTACATGAAAATTAAAATACTTCTCAATATCTCAGGGACCAAAGAAGTAATCAGAAGAAAAATTATAATGTAATTGAACTGAATGATAATGAAGATGAAACACATCAAAGTTTGGTTATATAAATAAAGTTATAATTAGTGAAAGATTAATAATGCCTTTAAGAAATTATATCAGAAAAGAATAAAAAAGTAAAATTAATGACTTCAAGTTTCACTATAAGAAGTTAAAACAAAAAGGCAAAGTAAACTCAAAGCATGAAGAAGAAAGAAAATTATAAAGAACAGAAATCAATGAAATAGAAAATAAGTAAACAATAGAGAAAATAATGCAACCTAAAGCTGATTTGTTGGAAAGACTGATAAAACTGATAAACCTTTAGCTAAGCTGATTAAAAAAAATACATTAATAATCAATATTAGGAAAAAACAGGAGAAATTATATAGATATTATAAATTAAAGGATAACATGTAAACTATGAAGAAGTTTTCCAGTAAATCTGACATCTTAGATGAAATGGAACAATTCCAAGAAAGAATACAAAACGTCAAACTGACACAAGAAGAAAATCTGAAGAGTCCTATATCTATTACATAAATTTGATTTCCATTAATAAAACCTTAAGCCCCAGGGACTTCACAGGTGAATTCTATCAAATATTTGATGAAGAAATAATAACAATTCTATATTAACCATTTCATTCTAGATAATTCACTAAATTTATAGAATGTGATCATCTCAATAGATCCAGAAAAATATTTGACAAAATCTAATGCCTAATTATGATAAAAACTTCCAGCAAGAAATAAACTGCCCCAGTATGATAAATGGCAGCCACAAAAGATATACCACAAACATTATACTTAATGGTGACAACTGGACTTTCCCCTACATTTAGGAGAATGTCAAAAGCAACTGCTTTCCCAGGTCCATTCAACACTGTACTTGAAGTCATAAGAATTTCAAACATTCAAGAAAAAACATAAAAGGCATAAAGATCAGGAAATGGGTAAAGCTATCTCTGTGTGCAGATGACAGATTATTTAAAGAAAAAATTCTAAGGAATCCGAACTATAACTAATAGAACTAGAAAGTGAATATAAAATGTTGTGTTATCCAACATTATATTAAAAATTAATCAGAGACGTCTGGGGAAGATGGTAGAGTAGGATGATCCTGGGCTTAACTTGTCCCATGGATATAACTAGATAAAACCCACATTAGTGTAAATAACCCAGAAAATGACTTGAACACTGGCAGAACAGACTCTCCACAGCTAAATGTAGAGAAGAGACCACATGGAAGAGGGTAGAAAAGGTGGAGACATGGTCAGGAACCACACTGACCCACAGGACTGTTGCAGGAGAGAGGGACACTGCAGGCACAGAGAGGGGAGAGAAACAGACTATCACACCAGGCACCCTAGGCATATGAGACCTGTATGAATCTCCATAACACTTGGCTTTGAAAACCAGAGGGGCTTAACTTCTCAAGTTCTTACAATCAGTGGGGCTTAACACCTGGAACTTTATAAATCAGTAGGTTCAGCTCTGGGAGCACCTGAGGGTGATAGGAAACTGAGTCCCTGTCCTTAAAGAGATAGCACAACAAACAGCCCTGCTGAGATACAGCACGGAAGCAGCAGTCTCCAAGACACCTGGGGTAAACAGGGGGGATATTTGTTTGCTCATTTCAGGGCCTGTGCTTAAAGGGCAGAGATCTTTGGGAGATTTCTCCAAGAACAAAGGAGCTGATGGGTGTCATTTTCCTCCCCCGCCCCATAGCCTAGATACAGGGACACATGCAGGAATCAACAATGAGAATACTCTCCACCTGGCTTGCTAACAATGCCCCTGCTCCCACATGCTTCTTCTGACCACTCCAACCTGGTCTCAGCAGGAGTTTTCCTGGGAGGTTGCTGATGTCCTCCCATGCAAACCTTGCTAACACCATGCACCACACCCCTGCATTCTCCTGTGGAACTGCTCCCTCCAACTCAGCCTCCTCCCACAGCAAACACATGCCCACCTCCACATTCTCCTGAAGATTTGCTCCTTCCATCATACCCTCGGTAGGAGTCCATTCAAAGTGGTGCCACAAATGTGGCAGTGTGCAAGCAGCCCTAATAGGGACTAGCACCACTCCAAACTGACTCCTGCCCCAGGGAGAGGGGAAGATAACCACATACACCAGTCCAACTCAGGCCCCACCACTGGGCTGGGGACAGACACCTGGTCTGACTACAGGTCCCATGTACCAATGAAATCATCTCAGGGTACAACACAGGGAAAGCTCCCCTGAAGTTCGGTGCTACTGCATCTCTGGCAAACACCTTGATCTGACTCAGCTCAAGACCAAGCCAGCCCCACATTGGCTCACTAACAACACAGGCACACCCACAATAGGTAAAGAAAGCCACTGACCATAACTGGAATGAAGGAAAAAGTGGCTCAGCCACAAAAGTGGGGGACATGCAACACACATACAAGACCTCCCTGAAGTGCTAGGTTCTGGTGAACAGGGGACACTGCACTGCAGGGCACTACAGGACCTCTTCCTCATAAGGCAACTACTTTCAAGAGCAGGAGACATGGCTGACTTTCCTTACATCGGAGACAGACACAGAGAGTTAGACAAAATGAGGTGACAGAGGAATATGTCCCAAATGAAACAAAAGGACAAACATCACGGCAAGAGACCTAAATGAAACAGAGATAAGTAATATGTCTGATAGAGAATTTAAAGAAATGGTCAGAAAGATACTCACTGTACTTGAGAAAAAGAGCGGAGGACCTCAATGAGACCCTTAACAAAGAGATAAAAAACATAAAAAGGAACCAATCAGAGATGAAGAACTCCATACCAGCAATCAAAAATACACTAGAGGGAATAAACAGTAGACTACAGGAAGAAGAACAGATTGGTGATCTGGAGGACAGAGTAATGGAAAGCAATCAAGCTTAAGAGGAGAGAGAAAAAAATGAAAATAGATTAAGGGAACTCTTCAAATGTAGTAACATTTGCATTACAGGGATCCCAGAAGGAGAACAAAGAGAAGGCGGGGGGCAGAAGATGTATCTGAAGAAACAGTATCTGAAAGCTTCCTTAATCTGGGGAAGGAAACAGAAATCCAGATCCAGGAGCCACAGATAGCCCCCAACAAAATCAACCCAAGGAGGTCCACACCAAAACACAAAGTAATTAATATGTCAAAAAGTATTGATAAAGAGAATTTTAAAAGCATCAACAGAAAACCAAACATTTACATACAAGCAAAACCCAATAAGGCTATCAGCTGATTTTGGAGCAGAAACTCTGCAGGCCAAAAGAGAGTGTCATGGTATATTTGAAGTGCTGAAAGAAAAAAAACCCTACAACCTACAAAAAAAACCTGCTCCATTCAGCAAGGCTATCATTTAGAATAGAAAGAGAGGAAAGCTTCCCAAACAAAAGTTAAAGGAATTCTTCACCACTAATACAGCCTTACAACAAATGTTAAAGGAGACTCTGGAGTGGAAAGGAAAGACTATAAGCAGGAGTGAAATATGAAGTATAAAATCAGTAAAATTAATTGTATCTATAAAAATCAGTCAAGGGACTCAAAAAAATAAAAGAATGTAAAGTATGACACCATATACCTAAAATGTGGGGGCAAGAGGAGTAAACATTTAATGCTTTTAGAATGGGTAAGCAACCATCAACTTAACAGACTGCTATATGCCTAATATGTCATTTACAAACCTAATGGTAACCACAATTCAAAAACCGGTGATATGCAAAACATAAAGAGAAAAGAATCCAAGTATATCACTAAAGAAAGCCAGCAAACCAAAAAAGAAGCAAGAGAAGATAGGAACAGAGAAATACAAAAACAACAATAAAATAAGTAACCAAAGGGCAATAAGTACATACCTATCAGTAATTATTTTGAATATAAATAGACTAAACACTCCATTCAAAAGACATGGGGTGACTGAATGGATAAAAAAGCAAGACCCATCTATATGCTGCCCACAAAGACTCATTTCAAACCTAAAGACACATGCAGATTCAAAGTGAAGGGATGGAAAAGAATTTATCATGCAGATGGAAGTGAAAAGAAAGTTTTGGTAGCAATACTTATATCAGACAAAACAGACTTTAAAACAAAGGCTGTAATAATAGATGAAGTAAAACACTATATAATCATAAACAGAATAATCCAACAAGATGTAAGAATTGTAAATATTTAGGCTTGCAACATGTAGGAACGCAAATATGTAAAGCAGCTAATAACAGGCATAAAGAGAGTAACTGATAGTAATGCAATAGTAGTAGGGACCTTAACACCTCACTTACATCAATGGATACATCATCCAAACAGAAAATCAACAAGGAAACAATGGTTTTTAATGATACATTGGACCAGATGGATTTACCAGATATATTCAGAACAATCCATCCTAAACAGCAAAATACACATTCTGTCAAGTGCACATGGAATATTCTTCAGAAGAGAGCACATATTAAACCACAAAACAAGTCTCAACAAATTCAAAAACACTGAAGTCATACCATACGTCTTTTCTGACCACAATGCTATGAAACTAGAAATCAACCACAAGAAAAAAATCTAGAATGAACACAAATACATGGAGGTTAAATAACATGCTAGTAAACAGTGAATGGTCAACAAAGAAATCAAACAGGAAATTTAAAAAATTACATGGAGACAAATGAAAAATGAAAACAGAGCCATCCAAAATCTTTGGGATTCAATAAAAGTATTCTAAGAGGAAAGTTTATAGCAATACAGGCCTACCTCAAGAAACAAGAAAAATCTCAATTAAATAATTTAAACTTACACCTAAATGAGCTAGAAAAGAACAAACAAAATTAGAGCAGAGGTAAATGAAATATAAACTTATAAACTTAAAAAAAAAAGAAGAGATAAATGAAACCAGGAGCTAGTTCTTTCAAAAGATGAACAAAGTTGCTAAACCTTTAGTCAGACACATCAAAAAAAGAGAGAGAGGGGACTCAAATAAACCAAATCAGAAATGAAAGACAAGAAATAACAACCAACACCACAAAAATACAAAGGATTGTAAGAGAATATTATGAAAAATTATATGCTAACAAACTGGACAACCTAGAAGTGGATAAATTCCAAGAAATATATAGCCTCTCAAAACAATCTGGAAGAAACAGAAAATTTGAACAGATCAAGCACTAGCAATGAAATTAAAGCAGTAATCAAAAAACTCCAAACAAAAAGTCCAAGACCAGAAAGCTTCACAGGTAAATTCCACCAAACATTTAAAGAAGACGAGAAGGAAGGGAAGAATGAAGGGGGGTGTGGTAAAAAGAAGGGGGAATGAACCATGAGAGACTATGGACTCTGGGAAACAAACTGAGGGCTTCAGAAGGGAGGGGGTGGGGGATTGGGATAGGTCGGTGATGGGTAGTAAGGAGGGCACTTATTGCATGGTGCACTGGGTGTTATACGCAAACAATGAATCATCGAACAGTATGTCAAAAATTGATGTACTGTATGGTGACTAACATAACATAATAAAAAATTTTAAAAAAAAGAGTAAATACCTATTTTTCTCAAAGTACTCCAAAAAACAGAAGAGGAAGGAAAGCTTCCAATTCATTTTATGAGGCCAGCATTATCATGTACCAAAATGAGATAAAGACACCGTTAAAAAGACCCACTATTTCTGATGAACACAGATGCAAAAATCCTCAACAAAATTTTAACAAACTGAATCCAACAATACATTAAAAAAAAATCATTCACCACAATCAAGTGGGATTTATTCCTGGGATGCAAGAGTGGCTCAATATTTGCAAATCAATCAACATGATACATCACATCAACAAGAGAAAGGATAAAAACTATATGATCATTTCATTTATTTTTATTTTTTATATTATTAGGTTATGTTAAGTCACCATTATGTTAAGTCATCATTAGCTTTTGATGTAGTGTTCCATGATCTGTTGTTTGCGTATAACACCTAGTGCTCCATGCAATATGTGCCCTCCTTAATAGCCATCACCAGGCTAGCCCATCTCCTCCCCACCAAAACCCTCAGTTTGTTTCCTGGAGTCCATAGTCTCTCATGGTTCGTCTCCCCCTCTGTTTTTCCCCTCTTCATTTTCCCTTTCCTTCTCTTAATGATCTCCCTGCTATTCCTTAAGTTCCACAAATAAGTGAAACCATATAATAATTGTCTTTCTCTGCTTGACTTATTTCACTTAGCATAATCTCCTCCGGGTTCTATCCATGTTGATGCAAATGTTGGGTAATCATCCTTTCTGGTGGCTGAGTAATATTCCATTGTATATATGGACCACATCTTCTTTATCCATTCGTCTGTTGAAGGGCATCTCAGCTCCATCCACAGTTTGGCTATTGTGATATCCCTGATGAATACGGATGTCGAAATTCTCAACAAGATCCTAGCTAATAGGATCCAACAGTACATTAAAAGGATTATCCATCACAACCAGGTGGGATTCATCCCTGGGATGCAAGGGTGGTTCAACATTCACAAATCAATCAGTGTGATAGAACACATTAATAAGGGAAGAGACAAGAATCATATGGTCCTCTCAATTGACGCAGAAAAAGCATTTGACAAAATACAGCATCCTTTCCTGGTTAAAACCCTTCAGAGTGTAGGGATAGAGGGTACATTCCTCAATCTTGTAAAAATCATCTATGAAAAGCCCACAGCGAATATCATTCTCAATGGGGTAAAGCTGAGAGCCTTTCCCTTAAGATTAGGAACATGACAAGGATGCCCACTCTCACCATTATTGTTCAACACAGTACTAGAAGTCCTAGCAACAGCAATCAGACAAAAAAAAAAAAAAAAGAAATAAAAGGTATTTAAATTGGCAAAGAAGTTAAACTCTCTTTTTTTGCAAATGACATGATACTTTATGTGGAAAACCCAAAAGACTCCACCCCCAAATTACTAGAACTCATACAGCAATTCAATAATTTGGCAGGATACAAAATCAATGCACAGAAATCAGTTGTATTTCTTTTTTTTTTTTTTTCAAGATTTTATTTACTTATATGACAGAGAGAGAGACAGCCAGTGAGAGAGGGAACACAAGCAGGGGGTATGGGAGAGGAAGAAGCAGGCTCCCAGCGGAGGAGCCCAATGCGGGGCTTAATCCCAGGACCCCGGGATCATGCCCTGAGCCGAAGGCAGACGCTTAACGACTGAACCACCCAGGCACCCCATCAGTTGCATTTCTATACATTAACAATGAGACTGAAGAAAGAGAAATTAGGGAATCGATTCCATTTACAATTGCACCAAAATCCGTAAGATATCTTGGAATAAACCTAACCAAAGAGGTAAAGGATCTATACTCTAGAAACTACAGAACACAGATGAAAGACATTGAAAATGACACAAAAAGATGGGAAAACATTCCACGCTCATGGATCGGAAGTAGAAACACAGTTAAAATGTCTATGCTACCCAGAGTAATCTATACTTTCAATGCCATCCCAATCAAAACACCAATGACATTTTTCAAAGTGCTGCAACAAACAATCCTAACATTCGTGTGGAACAAGAAAAGACCCTGAATTGTCAAGGAAATGTTGAAAAAGAAAAACAAAGCTGGGGGCATCATGTTGCCTGATTTCAAGCTATACTCCAAAGCTGTGATCATCAAGACAGCATGGTACTGGCACAAAAACAGACACCATAGATCAATGGAACAAAATAGAGACTCCAGAAATGGACCCTCAACTCTATAGTCAATTAATTTTAGACAAAGCAGAAAAAAAACATCCAATGGAAAAAAAGACAGTTTCTTCAATAAATGGTGCTAAGAAAATTGGACAGCTATATACAGAAGAATTAAACTCAACCATTCTCTTATACCATACCCAAAGATAAACTCTAAATGGATGAAAGACCTCAATGTGAGACAGGAATCCATCAAAATCCTAGAGGAGAACATAGACAGTAACCTCTTTAACATTGGCTACAGCAACCTCTTTCCTGACACTTCTCCAAAGGCAAGGGAAACAAAAGCAAAAATGAACTTTTGGGACTTCATCAAGATAAAGAGCTTCTGCACAGCAAAGGAAACAGTCAACAACACAAAGAGGCAACACACGGAATAGGAGAAGATATTTGCAAATGACACTACAGATAAAGGGCTGGTATCCAAAATCTATAAAGAACTTCTCAATCTCAACACCTAAAAAAACAAATGAATCAAAAAACGGGCAGAAGACATGAACAGACACTTCTCCAAAGAAGACATACGAATGGCTAACAGACACATGAAAAAATGTTCAACATCATTAGCCATCAGGGAAATTCAAATCGAAACCACACTGAGATACCACCTTACATCAGTTAGAACAGCAAAAATTAACAAGGCAAGAAACAACAAATGTTGGAGAGAATGTGGAGAAAGGGAAACCCTCTTAACACTGTCGGTAGGAATGCAAGTTCGTACAGCCACTCTGGAAAACAGTGTGGAGGTCCCTCAAAAAGTTAAAAATAGAGCTACCCTATGACCCAGCAATTGCACTACTGGGTATCTACCCCAATGATCATTTCAATAGATGCAGAGAAAGCTTTTGACAAAGTACAACATACATTCATGATAAAACCATCAACAAAGTAGGTTTAGAGGGCACCTACCTCAACAGAACAAAGGTCATATATGAAAAACCCACAGGTAACATTGTTCTTAGTGGGGAAAATTGAGAGCTTATCCCCAAAGGTCAGGAACAAGACAAGGATGTCCACTCTCACCACTTTTTTTCAACTTAGTACTAGAAGTCCTAGCTACAGCGATCAGACAAGAAAAACAAATTAAAGGCATCCAAATTGGGAAGTAAAACCTTCACTATTTGCAGATGCCATGATACTATACACAGAAAATCCTAAAGACTCCCTCAAAACCTATTAGAACCAATACATGAATTCAGTATGGCCGCAGGATATGAAATCAATATAATACAGAAATCCATGCATTTCTGTACACTAATAATAATGGAGCAAAAAGAGGAATTAAGAAAACAATCCCATTTACAACTGCACCAAAAATAATAAAATACCTAGGAATAAATTTAACCACGGAGCTGAAAGATCTGTACTCTGAAAACTTTAAAACACAAATTAAAGAAATTGAAGATGACACCATCAAATGGAAAGATACTCCACGCTCATGGGTTGGAATAAAAAAATATTTGTTAAAACGTCCATACTGGGGGCGCCTGGGTGGCTCTAGTCATTGGGCATCTGCTTCGGCTCAGTGCGTGATCCCAAAGTCCTGGGATTGAGCTCCCTGCTCTGCTTGGGAGCCTGCTTCTTCCTCTGCCACTTCCCCTGCCTGTGTTCCCTCTCTCGCTGGCTGTCTCTCTGTCAAATAAATAAAATCTTTAAAAACAAAACAAAACAAAGTCCATACTACCCAAAGCAATCTATAGATTGAATGCAATCCGTATCAAAATACCAGCAGCATTTTTCACAGACCTAGAACAAATAATCCTAAAATTTGTATGGAACCACAAAAGACCCTGAATAGCCAAAGCAACCTTAAAAATGAAAAGCAAAGCTGGAGGCATCACAATTCCAGACTTCAAGTTATATTACAAAGCTGTAGTGATCAAAACAGTATGGTGCTGGCATAAAAACAGACACACAGATAGACACAAGAACAGAATAGAAAACACAGAAATGAATTCACAATTATATGGTCAATTAATCTTAAACAAAGCAAGGAAGAATATCCAATGGGTAAAGGACAGTCTCTTCAACAAGTGGTATTGGGAAAACTGGAGAGCAACATGCAAAAGGATGGACCTGGACCACTTCCTTACACCATATACAAAAATAAATTCAAAGTGGATTAGAGACCTAAAACCATAAAACTGCTAGAAGAGAGAATAGGCAGTAATTTCTCTGACATCAGCTGTAGCAACATTTTTCTAAATATGTCCTCTTTGGCAAGGGAAACAAAAGCAAAAACAAACTAATGGGACATCAAAATAAAAAGTTTCTGCAGAGCAGAAGAAACAACATAGCTAAACGACAACCTGCTGAATGGGAGACGATATTTGCAAATGACATGTCCAATAACAGTTTAATACCCAAATATATAAAGAACTTCTACAACTCAACACAGAACTAAAATAATCCAATTAAAGGTGGGCAAAGGGCGCCTGAGTGGCTCAGTCAATTAAGTTTCTGACTCTTTGTTTCATTTCAGGTCATGATCTCATGGGTCATGAGATCGAGCCCCACGTTGGGCAATGCACTCTGCAGAGAGTCTGCTTGAAGATTTTCTCCCTCTGTTCCTCCCCACCCCAATTTGCATGCTCACCCCTCCCTCTCAAAAATAAATAATCTTTAAAAAATTAAATAAATTAAAATAAATTTAAAAAAATAAAAAATAAATAAAAGGTGGGCAAGACACAAACAGACATTTCTCCAAAGAAGACATTCAGATGGCCAACAGACCCATGAAGAGATGCTCAACATCACTCATCACCAGGGAAATGCAAATCAAAACCACAAAGAGGTATCACCCCACATCTGTCAGAAGGGCTAAAATAAAAAACACAAGAAACAACATGTGTTGGCAAGGATGTGGAGAAAATGGAACCTTCATATACTACTGATGGGAATCTAAACTGGCGCAGCCACTGTGGAAAACAGTAGGGACATTCCTCAAAAAATTACAAATAGAATTACCAGATGATCCACTAATTTTGCTGCTGGATATTTACCCAAAGAATATGAAAACACTAATTTCAAAAGATATGTGCACCCCTACGTTTACTGCAGCATTACTTACAATAGCCAAATTATGGAAGCAACCCAAGTGCCCACTGAGAGACGAATGGATAGAAAAATGTGAAAATGTGAGATATATATATATATATATATATATATATATATATGTCTATCTATCTAATGGAATATTACTCAGCCATAAAAAAGAATGAAATCTTGCCACTTGCAAGAACATGGATCGATCTAGACGGTATAAAGCTAAGTGAAATAAGTCGGTCAAAACAAATACCATATGATTTCACTCATTTATGAAATTTAAGAAACAGAACACATGAACAAAGGAAAAAAGACACCAACCAAAAAACAGACTCTTAACTATAGAGAACAAACTGAGTATTACCAGAGGGGAAGTGGGTGGGGGAATGAGTGAAACAGGTGAAGGGGATTTAGAGCACACTTATCATGGTGAGCACTGAATAATGTATAGAATTGTTGAATCACTACATTGTATTAATATATATTAAATATTAATCATACTGGAAATTTCAAAATATCTATCTATCTATCTATCTATCTATCTATCTATCTATCTATCTATCTATCTATCATATACCAGCAGCAAACAGTTGTGAGTTTTCAAAATTTTATTTATAATACATTCAAAAACATAAAATATTTAGGGATAAATTTGTCAAAGCTGTGTATGACCGCAATGCTGAAAACTACAAATTGTTTCCCTTCTGGGAAAAAATTAAAGACCTAAATAAATGGAGAAAAATAACATATTCCTGCACTGAAGTAATGACATGCTGGTAATCATTTAACAATGAACCCCTTCCCCACGAAACAACAGGGGCCTTTACTAATTTCTTCCACCCTAGCCAAAATGAAGCTATAAATTTCTGAAAATTTAATAATCATCTCTTGTGATTTAGTATGAGCTGTCTTCAGCTTGCCAGTGACCGAAAGACTTAATATTGTTAAAATGATAATTCTCACCAAATTGATCAATCTCAATCTTAACTGGGGCAGGCATTTGTACAGAAATTGATAATTTAATTATAAAATGTATATGGGGATATAAAGGAGCAAGAATATACACAACAATCTTGACAAAAACGAAAGAGGACTTAAAGCATCAGACTTCAAGTGTTACTTTAAAGGTAATCCAGACAATGTGATACTAAGGATAATGAGTGGAGCAGAATAGAGAGCTCTAGAATAGACGAAGTCTGTACACAGTCATTTGACTTGCAAACGCCTTTCCAACACACAGTGCTAGAATAAATGGATATCGATATGGTCTAAAAGTAATCCTTGGCCCCATACCTCACACCATATAAAAAGTAATTAAGAGAGATTAGAAAATAATAAATGCAAAAAATAATAAAATACAGAAGCTAAAGCTAAACTTCTAGAAGCAAATACAGGAGAAATCATTCACTATCTGAGGGTAGGAAAGTTTCTTTAGGATACAGAATGCAATAAGGAAAAAAATAAAAAACTTGATTTCACCAAATTTGAAAACTTATTCTCAATGAAAGACATCATTATGCAAATGAGTAAGTAAGCTCCAAGCCAGGAGATGACGTGCATGAATTATGTGTCTGACACGTGCCTGGTGTCCCAGATACCTAAAGAACAACAACTCCATAGATAATCAATTAGTAAGAAGTAAATGATTTGAATTCATAAGCCCATGAAAAAGTGCTTAATATCATCAAGCATCAGGAAAATGTAAATTAAAACCACAGTGAGATTCAACTACACATCTACCAAAATGGAGAAAGTTTTATTTAATTAATTAATTCATTCATTTTTTTACAAAATGGAAAAAAAAATTTAAGAGACTGAAAGACCAAATGCTGGCAAAGATGTGGAACAACTCTCATCCATTATTGGTGGGAGTATACAATGGTACAACTGCTTTAGAAGAAATTCTGGCTGTTTATTATAGAACTAAGCGTGCACTTATTCTATGACCCAGCAATTTAACCCCCAGGTATTGATCCAAAAGAAATGAAAAAAATATATGTATGCGAAATGACTGGTGTGAGAATATTTATAGCAAGTTTACTCATGATAGCCAAGACCTGGAGACAGTCTGAATATCCACCAAAATGAGAATGGACAAGCAAACTGTGACTAGTACCTAGTAATAAAAGTGAACAAACTACTAATACTTGCAGCAACATGGATGTCTCAAAATATGCTCAGTGACCTTATTAAAGAGCGTATACACTGAATGATCACATTTACAGGACATTCTAGAAAAGGCAAATCTAATCTATGGTTAGAAGAAAGTCAGAGCAGTGACTACCCCTGGAAGGACAGGAGTAAGGAGTGATGGGGAAAGGGCATGAGGTAACTTTTAGGAATGATGGTGTTCTTGAGATTTGTTCATTTCAATGTATGTAAATTTAACCTTAATAGAAAAAAATTAGAAACGAATTTTGAATTCTAGTTAATGATATGCAGCTGGAAGTACATGGTGGCAAAATGTGTTGGTTATTATAATTTACTCCAAAATGCAGCATACACATAAGATGGACTGATGGATGAATAGAGAGGATAGAGAGATGGACAGACATGTGTTAAATTCCTCACTCTGGCTGACGCCTGTGTGAGTGGAATTTCAAAACAAGAAACTAGGTTAATTTCTTTATCCCAAGTAGTTATCGATAATGAAACAGCTTAAGATATTTTAGCTAACCAGAGGAGAAAATTTACCATTGCTAATACTTTACATTGTCTGTATTAACACTGTAAGTACAAAGAATCAATTTATATTCAAGGTAAAGAAATGATCATCAACCATCTAAAGCAGACCCAAGGCATTGTTACTCTTAACTTATCAGATTTGATCTCTTCCAGAGTGTCTTTTCTTCCTTCCTTAAAACACTTCCGGTTATACTTAGTTTACCTCCCTGCTTGCTTGACATTTGTTGTCTAGAATCTAAAGATGATCAACCGATGATTCAAAGGTAAAAAGACAAGATGGAATCATTCTGAATGACACTCAAATTGAAAAATCACATTTCTGCAAACAATCTCATTGTCAAGGAGAAGCAACAACAGTGATGAAGACGAGGACCATCCCTGGTTGTCTCTCCTGCAGCTCTGGATGAAGGAGGACCAAAGGGGGCGGTCAAGAATAAAAACATTCTCATAGTCTAGGAAAAGGTTGGTTATTCCCTAGCCACGGGATCAAGGAAGCACCAACACCAGTTTCAAATCATTCTATCAATCCATGACAGCTCACATCAGGAAACACGCTGCCAAAAGCCAACCAATCAGTAACAGCAAGGTCAACCAATGATGGAACTTGTCCCCAGGAAAGGCTAGGAAGGTGTCAGGACAGGCACAAAACTTACCCGCAGGAGACTCAAACTTCAACAAAGCGCTGCTGTATCCCAGAGTAATCAAGATGGATTCCTTCCCCACACGGCAACATTCAGTGTCTCTGTTGAGTAAGCATTTAAAGACACAGACGCCATCAGCTATAAAGGGTGAAAAAAAAAAAAAAAAAGATTAGGAAAATCCATTTTTCAGCATTGTAAAAAGGTTCAGCAACACCATCCTTACATTTCTCTACTTTTTTCAAGGCTCCCCATTTCTTTCTTCTTAATATAATGCCTCCTGAAATGTAAGGGAATATGAGGATCTGAGATAAAAGAGGAATTTAACTATGGCCCTACAGCAATTCTTTGCAGGTGGGTTAGCACAGAGCTCAAAACTAACTCTTACTGGCTCTTGCCTTTATGTCCAGGCCTCCACTCCCTATAAACCTTGTATTCCCCATAACATTTAGTATTGCTTGATGGCATCCCAGGAGGGTCCAGGTAATGTCCCTCTGGGTGATTCTTGAGCACCTACTATGTGACAGAGATCTCACACAATCTTCAGTGTAAGTATTGTCGATACCAGTGTTTTTAGGTGAAGACAGGACGGAGACTTTAGGTCCAAATATGCACAGCCAGTAAGTGGTAGAACCAGAATTAAAACCCAAGATTAAATTTGACTCCAAAGCCTATTGTTGCTCTTACCACATGAGTCCAAGGCAAGTGTAATAAAGAGAGAGCTTGGTTTCTGCAAGCAGGACCTGTGGTAAGTGGCTAGGCTTTCATCGGGTTCATACCTAGGTAATTGGGAAGTAACTCTCTATTCCTCCTTTTACAAGTTAAACAGGCCTTGAGCACCGGGGCAGCTGTAGTGTGGTGGCAAAAGGAATAAACTTGGGGTTTGGTTTTCATCTCTGATATTTACTAACCTAGGGACTTCAATCTCCTAATCACACTCAGCCACATTATTTCAGTATGCAACATGAAAATATTAACACTTATTTCCCAAGCTTTTTGTGAAGAATGAATAATAAAGGTAAAATAACTTCTAAAATCCTGTTAAAAATGATAAGGGACTATGGTCATTTCCCTCATTATAAAGTAGGTCTTCGTTCCCATCCTTAAAGTCTTCCATTCTCCCTTATGAAATCAAATACAGGAAGTGTTTTAACTTTAAAACATAGTTATATATAAAATTCCACTGTTACACAAGTACGTGGCACATTCATACACACACACACACACACACACAGAGTTAAGATGAACAAATATTTTCAAATATTTTCATCCATTACTTCAAATGAATGAATACTTCCTGATGGAAGCTTTCACAAATATTTTTTACAAAACATCTTGGCTGGTTAAATAGTGCAGATGTTTTGAAAACATTTTCCTGGCATGAAGCATGATTACAGGTTTAAGTATTACAGCCCAGTCAGTGTCTCAAAGGCATCAGTGTCTCCTTGCAGAGAGGCAGCCGCCAATAGTTGCAGAAGAAGGGAGCTTGGGGCTCTGTTATACAATATGTTTTCTTTGAATCACAAGAAATGGGGTCGCCCCCCCAAGAAATCAGGACTTTCCACATTTACCAATTGTTTAGTTATGGTTTTGAAGCAGGATGAGGGATGGATGCTAGACTTCTACAGTACCTTGCAGACTGTGAACTCTATGCAGGCAGGAGCGATTTTACTTTCTTTTTTTAAAATCATTATCTTTTTTTCTCTAAATCAAAATCCAGCACAGTACCCGGTACTTAACAAATATGTTTTTGAATTGGTGAAAGCATTTCTCCGTATATTGATTGCATGCCATCCCAGAATAGATAAAAAGCTCCAAAATTTATCTGGTTCAGTTCTCCTAAACCAGATATGGTCAGAATTTTTTGTTTTGCTGTTATTTGTTTGTTTGTTCAGGTGCGATTTGATTAGGGTATAAAGTGAGTTGCTGTTTTTTCCTACTTTCAGATATTGCAAAATGCCTGCCCATATATCTTCTTTTCTTCATCCTCTCCTACCTCTATTTAAATATGGGTGGAGCAGGTCTTTTTAAGCATGCCATAAAATCCAGTAAGTACTGGCAACTACTTCATTTTTTTTAACTCTATCTTTGGCAAAAAAAAAAAAAAAATTTAAATACTTTAAACAAAATTGAAAAGCAATGATAAGCTGGGGAAATATTTTTAGCACGCCCAACAAAGACTGAATATCCCCAAGATGCAATTAACTCTCAAAAATAAGAAGAAACAAGCATCCTTATTGAAAAGTTAGTAGAGGGATCAGTAGGTAATTGAAAACTAGAAAAAATACCAATAGCAAAAAGAATATGAATGATGAATTGCAGTAATATTCAAAGAAATGTGTAATAAAAGGATGAGGTCTAAATTTTTATCTCTTAGTGTACACATTTTAAAAATATATATTAACAATATCAAATACTGGAAAGGGTATGAGACAACGGTGAATAGTAACTATGGGGAATATAAATTTCTATATTTCTGGGAGGTGTTCTGTCCATAGGATTCAAATGTAAAGTCTACGTATTCTTTGCCAGACATTCTGTTCATAATTGTTTCCTCCAGGACGTACTTTATCCAGTGTAGATGACTGTATCGTCAAGGATGTTCATCTTAGACTTGTTTACTATTGCGAGAAAATGCGAAGAAGCTGAGTCTACCACTTTGTACATAGTTCGTTAAATGGAACACAATGCCTCCATGTTCAGGTTGCAAAACAGCCTGTATAATGTTATTGTAGCAATTTAATGTGTTTATCTTCATAGAAAGCTGTTGAAAAAGAGACACACCAAGATGTCATCAGTTGTTTCTTTTGCATGGGGAGTCCTGGGATCATTTTTACTTTTCCCTTTGTAAGGTTCTGCCTTGTTTGAATATCCTGTGAGACTATCTATTTTTCAGAGTCAGGAAATACAAACAATCCAATAAAAGACATGCTACCATCACTAGTGTATTTTACCATAATCTCATTCTTGGTGGGTATAACCATTCTTTTAATTCTCTCATGTATTAGGTATTAGCTGGTGGTTTTTCATTCAAATATATTGATTTAGGAGTAAATGTATCCAATACAAGTATTATCTCTATTCTCATTTTTAAGATCATTCATAGAAGTGAAGGTTTTCTTATGTTTTCTGTTTGCTAATCTTATAACGTGTAGTGATTTCCTTTCCTATCCTTAGACCATGTTAGTACATAAAACAAACATCCTAGTTGACTTCTGTTAACTAATGGGAGCAGTATTAAAGAGCAGCTATCTTAAGGTAAAGTATTTAATCAACTGAGAAATGTGTCTTTTTTATATTTAAAGAATCTGTATCAGAAAAATTACGGCATACAATCAAGAACTGTTGGGAACACATACAAATCCAAGACCGTGAAATACAATCACACTGATTAGAAGTAGGGGTCATCCGAATCGCCAAGGAACTGTTGAAAAGGAAAAACAAAGCTGGGGGCATCACAATGCCGGATTTCAAGCTGTACTACAACGCTGTGATCACAAAGACAGCATGGTACTGGCACAAAAACAGACACATAGACCAATGGAACAGAATAGAGAACCCAGAAATGGACCCTCGGCTCTTTGGGCAACTCATCTTTGATAAAGCAGGAAAAAAACATCCAGTGGAAAAAAGAGAGTCTCTTCAATAAATGATGCTGGGAAAATTGGACAGCTACATGCAAAAGAATGAAACTTGACCACTCTCTCACACCATACACAAAGATAAACTCCAAATGGACGAAAGACCTCGATATGAGACAGGAATCCATCAAAATCCTAGAGGAGAGCATAGGCAGCAACCTCTACGACATCGGCCAAAGCAACCTTTTTCATGACACATCTCCAAAGGCAAGAAAAACAAAAGATAAAATGAACTTGTGGGACTTCCTCAAGATAAAAAGCTTCTGCACAGCCAAGGAAACAGTCAAAAAAACTAAGAGGCAGCCCACGGAATGGGGGAATATATTTGCAAATGATGCTACAGATAAAGGACTGGTATCCAAGATCTACAAAGAACTTCTCAAACTCAATACACGAGAAACAAATAAACAAATCATAAAATGGGCAGAAGATATGAACAGACACCTTTCCAATGATGACATACAAATGGCTAACAGATACAGAGAAAAAGTGTTCAAAATCATTAGCCATCAGGGAAATTCAAATCAAAACCACACTAAGATACCACCTTACACCAGTTAGAATGGCAAAAATTGACAAGGCAAGAAACAACAATTGCTGGAGAGGATGTGGAGAAAGGGGATCCCTCCTACATTGTTGGTGGGAATGCAAGGTGGTACAGCCACTCTGGAAAACAGTGTGGAGGTCCCTTAAAAAGTTAAAAATTGAGCTACCCTATGACCCAGACATTGCACTACTGGTATTTACCCCAAAGATACAGACGTAGTGAAGAGAAGGGCCAATAGGCACCCCAATGTTCATAGCAGCATTGTCCACAATAGCTAAATCGTGGAAGGAACCGAGATGCCCTTCAACAGATGACTGGATTAAGAAGTTGTGGTCCATATATACAATGGACTATTACTTAGCTATCAGAAAGAACGAGTTCTCAGCATTTGCTGCAACATGGACGGCATTGGAGGAGATAATGCTAAGTGAAATAGGTCAAGCAGAGAAAGACAATTATCATATGATTTCTCTCATCTATGGAACATAAGAACTAGGAAGATCGGTAGGGGAAGAAAGGGATAAAGAAAGGGGGGGTAATCAGAAGGGGCAATGAAGCATGAGAGACTATGGACTCTGAGAAACAAACTGAGGGCTTCAGAGGGGAGGGGGGTGGGGGAATGGGATAGACCGGTGACGGGTAGTAAGGAGGGCACGTATTGCATGGTGCACTGGGTGTTATATGCAACTAATGAATCATCAAACTTTACATCGGAAACCGGGGATGTACTGTATGGTGACTAACATAATATAATAAAAAAAAAACAAAATAAAAAAGAAGTAGGGGTGATGTGGAGATCATATCCAATGTATATTGTACTAAGTTTCAGGGGATCTGCCTCCTTATCAAGTTATTATTACCATTAATAAGAAGTACATTTGCAGAACATTCTGACTCTTTAAAACATCCCCTTTCATCTTTTCAGTGGCACAGAAGGCTGGGCGCTTCTGTGTACTTACTGTCATTCTGCTTTAGAACTTCGCTTTCATTGAGGACATCTTTGCTTACTTCGTCAAAGGGCAAGGTCTGATCTGCTGGTAGCAGCAAAGTCACAGGTAGTGTTAAGTCCATGTGCACAAAATTAAGGCAGCTTTAGAAAAGCCCAGGGACTTGCTGCTCCCTCCCTGAGAAAAAGCCACTTGCTCTCCCAGAAGCTTCTCAAAGAAAATCATGATGGTGGTGGTCCAGATGCCCGTTCTATCTTCCACCTCGTCTCATCTGACAAGACTCCCAGAGACACACAAAGAAATCCATGTTCTACCCATTTTACAGGTAAACATGGAAAACGCCACAGGGTAAGATCAAGAGAATTGCTCTTGGCTCTATTAAGCAATATTTCTCTACTGCTCCACATAGGCACGCCCCTGTTTCAGCCCTTGCAAATGCAAAAGTCCAACCCCCGTATGAAAGCTACAATGCTAGTTGACTAAAACATTAGCTATTAGGCATGGTCTAGAACAGAGTTCTAAAATAGATTTTTAGGGGCGCCTGGGTGGCACAGCGGTTAAGCGCCTGCCTTCGGCTCAAGGCGTGATCCCGGCGTTCCAGGATCGAGCCCCACATCAGGCTCCTCTGCAATGAGCCTGCTTCTTCCTCTCCCACTCCCCCTGCTTGTGTTCCCTCTCTCGCTTGCTGTCTCTATCTCTGTCAAATAAATAAATAAAGTCTTTAAAAAAAAATAGATTTTTATATATAAAGTCCTAGAAAGAAGAGCACTCATGACATTTATGTCAATTAATAACATGGCATTGAGGGGCACCTGGGTGGCTCGGCCATTAAGCGTCTGCGTTTTGGCTCAGGGCATGATCCTGGGGTCCTGGGATCCAGCCCCATGTGGGGCTTTCTGATCAGTGGGGAGTCTCTTTCTCCCTCTCCCTCTGACCCTCCCCCCACTAGGGCCCCCCCAGGTCAAACCAACAAAATCTTTAAAAAATAATAATAATAGTATGGCATTGATGCCAAGTCTTTGCTAAGTGGCCCTTTTAGTATTTTCCTGTCTAGAAATATGAAGTCAGCCTACCTAAGGAATACGTTTTCTAGAAATAGAGAGCTAAACAATGATTGTGTAAGCAGCACCTCTAGAGATGGAATAAAGTATATAGATAACTGCACAGTTATTACTTCTAACTGCAATCACAGAAAAGGAGTGTAAGGGAAAAAGAACAGGATTATGGAACTCTGAAAAATCTAATATTAAAATTAGGCATCCATGCTGATAGTATTAACCACACAGTTTCCTATGAGATATGACAAAACAGTAATAAATGATACATCACAGCTTCTCTCTCTCCTCTGGAGAATTTTGTGTTTGAAAGATTTGATCCTAGGTTTTCGCTTGCAGAGTAAAAACTGAAGATGGACTGATTGCTTCAGGCTGAACGGGGTCAAGTGTTAACAGCAGAAAAGAAATGAAAAGAATGGGAAGGTACGTGGGATATGCAAGACAGGGCTCTGGAGGAGGTTTCAGAGTTGAGAATCAGGGTAGCACCCATAGGCTGATAGAGAGACAAAAACATGAAGTGTGGCTTTTAAGACATCGGGACATCAGTCTCAGGAGACCAACACTATCATCACCAATTGTGATTGCTGAAATGGTTGTCTGGTTGTTGGTTTGGGTTTTGGGGGGTTTTGTGTGAGATTTTTGGCAAATGCTATTCCCCTTCCTCTACGTGTTGTTTTCTAGTTATACTCAATCTGCCCCATGGCATTAGACATCCAGCACACGGTACAGTGTCTCCCTTCAGCCACCATTCAGCAGTGATGCAGTGCTCCCCACCAGTTCCCTGAAGATGCCTCTCCAGGTATGGTTGTCCAAAGTCATTCTCTAGTAGAATTTTAAGGGCTCAGGGAAACAAGTTCTTCACTAGATTCCTTAAGAGGGCTCACGGGAACAATATTCCCTAAACTCTTGCGTGTCAATGTCTTTTGTCTTTTACATTTTTGAAGGTCAGCTTTTCTGGATATAGAATGCCCAGGTCACATTTTCTTTCTCTTTGGATCTCTGGTATGTTCATGCATTTTCTTCTAAGGAATAGCATTACCATCGAAAAGACTAATGATAATCTACTTTTCTGTCACTTGTCGGTAATATACTAATGTTGCCCAGATACCCAGAGGATTTTCTCTCTTTCTTTAAAGGTCCGTAATTTTTGCCAGAATGTCTTATATTAGCCATTTTAGGTCAATATTTTCAAGTATAAAGTTATTCTTTCAATAGATATTTTCAAGTTTTTTATGTTAGCAAATTTTCCTCAATTATAATTTTCATATTTATTTCTTTGCTCTGTTATCTTCTTCTCAGACTCTTGTGTATGTGTTGGATCATCTTTGCTGATCATTGATATTTATAACTTTCTTTTGATTCCTTTTTACCTCTTTTTACATTCCTTTTACATTTAAATATTTTTCCATCTTTTCTCCTTTGTTGTATTTCTTTTTGCTTCTAGTTTAATCTTCATTGCTAAAATTGCTTTATATTTAATTATTTAATTTCTAAGTATGATCTTGAATTCTATCATTTCATTTATGAGTTTGTTAATTCTTCTTTATGTTACTCTTGCAGGTCTTGTGTAATTTTTTTTTTTTTAATTTAACCTTACAGACACATTTTGGAGCATTTACCTTTCTAGCATGCTTTCATCATTGATGGGGATGTTATTTTGCCCCTTCCTGCCTTTTTCCTCTATATGGCATTTGACTTCAATACTTTTCTGTTGTTCATTTTTATGTGATATCATCTTCCTAAACTTTTACAAAGATGGTAATTGCACGGACACTTTTATAAGACACTACCAAACTGTTTTCCAGAGTGACTGCCATTTCACATCCCTATCAGCAATGGACAAATGATCCAGTTTCTCCACATCCTTGACAACATTTGGTGTTGTCACCATTTTTTGCATACACATTTTTATAGTTGTGTAGTGTTATCTCGGTGTGGGTTCAATTTGAACTTCCCTGATGACTACTGATGATGAGTATTTTCGTGTGCTTGTTTACCATCTGTATATCCTCTTCCGTTCATGAGTTTTACCCATTTTCCAATTATTTTCTTAACTGCGGGACTTCAAGAGTTCCTCTTATATTCTACATACTGGTCCTTTGTTATACATATGTCGTTTGCATGTGTTTTCTCCCATCCTGTAGTCTGACTTTTCATTCTCTTAACAGGATCTTGTATGGAGCAAAAGTTTTGAATTTTGATGAGACCCAATTTATCAAATTTTCCTTTTATGGATCATTTTTCTGTATCAAGTCTAAGAACACTTTGACTGACTCCCTTGACCTTGCTCGTTCTATGGTTTCATTACATCTTTTCTTTTTTTTAAAGAGACTGAGAGAGAGAGGGAGAGAGAGAACATGTGTGAGTGGAGTGGGGAGGGGCAGAGAAAGAGGGAGAAAAAGACTCTAAGCAGGCTCCATGCCTAGCACTGAGCCCAAAACAGGACTCGATCTCAGGATCCTGAATTCATGACGTGAGCCAAAATCAAGAGTCGGACGCTTAACCAACTGAGCTACTCAAGTGCCCCTAGTTTCATTACATTTTAACTGCATAACTGTGACAGTCTCTCCATTGTAATCTCTCTTACAACTGAAAATGAGTTCCCATCACTCCAAGCTTCCAGATGACAATTAATGAGGCACATGTGCAATCATTGCAAAGCTCTGCTCAAACCTTCACAGATTCCCCCCACCTCCACCCCTCCACCCACTCACACTGGATGTTAAAGAACAGACTCTCTCCTGCCAGGAACTGTAAACCCCCCAAGCCCCTTTCCTGCTTCTCCCCAAACAACCCCCTAACCCCTAAACATATACCATAGAACCAAACTAACTACTGGCTGATCTCCAAAAAGTTTCATTAATGATGGTGGCAGTAGGGATGTGAGGTTCAAGAGTGGGACTTCTGAAATGATACAGTTCCCCTTCTGCTACTGAAAATATTACCTAATTTATAATGTCCATTTCAAATGCCACCACCCCATGGTACCTTCCCTGAATGACTCCAACTGGCTTATGTATCTCCCTTACTTCATTCCCCCAAGAGCACTTTGTACCTCTCTTACAGCCCTTAGATTCTTCTCTAATTTGTACCCCCATCTTATTCATTTTGCAAGATGTCACACCATTCATGAGCAGAAATTGTGACCTCTTCATCTGTGACTCCCCTGGAGGACCTGGTTCACAGCAGGGACCACAACTGCTAACATGACTGGAACCAGCACTGGCATCACTCAAGTTCAGATTCAAGTTCACGCAGTTCAAGCTCATGGCCTATTTGCCATGTCCACTGTTAAAAACAAAGTAAAAAGACAAACTTAGCTCATCTTTCAAATCTTTCTAGCCTCTGAATCAGTTTTTTTTTCACCATTCCCTCTTTTCTTCTGTGTCCTTCTCTCCACACACGACCACAGCAGACAGAACAAATAAACACTGAAGCTAGCTCCGTAATGAAATATTAAACACCTCTGTGACCAGTATTTTCAAATCAGGAGGAAGGAACTTTTCATTCTGTCTTTAATGAAATAAGATGCCACTTCCCTAACAGCTTCCCTAGGAGCCTACTGCTTGCTCAAATTTATTTACAATGCCTGTCTGAGTAATCCTTCAGTTCCCCCTGCCATATCTCAAGGTGAGAAAGTGACTGGGGGCCAGAGAGCCCTAGAAATTCTAGGAAAACAGCAGCAGATCTTGTTCTTTTTTTAATCACAACTCTTTCCGACCGTATACAGGTCTCCTCCTTCCCGCACACTACTCAGCACATAGAACTGATACACATGTACTGAATTAAACAAGCAAATTGATACAGTCACACAAGTAGCCTCCTAAGCCACATAACGAAAACCAAGCAGCCAACCAAACTAAGAAGATGAAACCTCAGAGCATTACTGATATCAAAGTGTCAAATGAACACCTGATATTTTTAGTTGATTTTTTTTTTTAGGCTCTGGCAAATGGTTGGGATCTTTTGGTTTATGAAATGTTTTTCCAGTTATGAGATGCGGATCAAAAGAAAAAGTTGACTTCCCCTTTTCTCCATGAAAATGTGAAATCCTCCCACTCTTCCTAAAGAAGCTGCTTCTCTTAGATTTAAATTTAATTTCACTGTGAATGTCTCTTTAGGGTAGCTAAATATCATAGAGTCTACATTCTGTCTGGGCGGCATTTTCTCAGATCACTAGCTTTCTCCTTGTGGTTTCTAAAGACTATAAACTGTCTTCTTGTAGTCATTCAATTGGGGATAATTGCTTCAAAGTGGATTTACCAGCTATAACAACAAAAAAGTGGGAGCTTCCAATGAAAGGGTATAAAATAACAACTTTGCTGTCGAGAGCTATTCTCGGGATTCATTTTTGTTTTCACCGTACAGCAGATGTTGTGGAACCAGATGTCTGCAAGCCTTGGTTAGGGGATTCGCTCGCACACGCAGCTAACATTTATGAGCATCTGCTAGAAGCCAGTCACTGTTGACTGGCACTACGGGAAGATGCAAAGAAAGATAAATAAACTGTAGGCCCAGCCTTGAGATAGCTCACAGTGCAAGGAGAAGAGGTCTGTTCAAGTTCTGCAGTACTCCAGAGAAACAAGCAACTAACTTTGCCTTGGAGATTCTTCCTAGGAGACAGTATCCTGGACCTGAGCCTTAGAAGAAAAAGTAAGAGCTTGCCAAGGAGAATGGGATAAAGGAGGGAAAGGGGGAAGGGACCTTGGAAAAGGCTGGTGAATGAACATGCCATGAATAAACAGGGCAGATCTGGAAATGAGATGTGGTTCTGCACGGTTTGCAGGTGGGCCAGTGTCTGCACTGGAGCGTTGGGACAGGGCTCTTTTAATGTTTTCATCTGCCACAGTTAATGTCGCCGTTTTGATTGACATCAGTTGCTCATAGTAACGTACGGGAGAACGGGGCAGCTAGCCATCCTTTGTTGGGCACTTTCATAGCCTTTACCTCATCTCTTCCTCACTGCTGGTCATGAGATAGGCTGCCTATTCTCTAAACAGCAATCCTGAAGCTCAGAGTTCCTAGGCTATTCGCTTAAGCTGCCCTTGGTCTGGATTGCTACTGTTTACTCTCACTGTTCTGCATTATGCAGCTCCCTATGACAAGTAAAAAGAAAGAGGAAAAAGACAGATAAACGCATTTCAAAATTTCTCAATACATGATGAGCTCTGAGATCCTATTTTCAAAGCAATAAGGTATGAATATTCCCGGCTTTTACTACTTAATCTTAGCTACTCTTAAAGGCCTACTTCAAACTCCAGCAGTCGTAAATGAATTGACCATGTATGCATGCATGTATTTCTAGGCTCTCAATTCTGTTCCATTGCCTGAGGTGTCTGTTTTTATGCCAGTACCGTACTGTTTTGATTACTGCACTTTTATAACATGGCTCGAAAGTAGGAAGCATGATGCCTCTTTGTTCTTTTTGTCAGGACTGGTTCGGCTATTCGGGGTCTCTTATGATTCCATATAAGTTTTAGAACTGTTTTTTCTGGGGCATTTGTGTAGCTCAGTTGGTTAAGCATTTGACTCTTGATTTTGGCACAGGTCATGATCCTG
Source organism: Ursus americanus (assembly GCF_024610735.1). Classification (NCBI taxonomy): domain Eukaryota; kingdom Metazoa; phylum Chordata; class Mammalia; order Carnivora; family Ursidae; genus Ursus; species Ursus americanus. The sequence goes on along the minus strand of NC_142160.1, from coordinate 7,597,099 downwards.
GGGTTGTAAGATCAAGCCCCAGGTCAGCTCCGTGCTGGGAGTGGAGCCTGCTTAGGATTCCTTTTCTCTCTCTCCCCTCTTCCCCCACACGTGGGCACGTGCACGCAAGTGCTCCCCCTCTCTCTAAAAAAAAAAAAAAGAATTTTTTTTTTTCTACTTCTGTAGATGCCATTGGAATCTTGATAGGGATTACACTCAATCTATAGATGGCTTTGGGCAACATGGACATTTGAACAATATTAATTCTTCCAATCCATGAACACTGAATACCTTTCTATTTATTTTTGTGTTATTCAATTTCTTTCTTCAGCGTTTTGTAGTTTTCATGGTAGAGATCTTTCCCCTTCTTGGTTAAATTTATTCCTAAGTATTTTACTGTTTTTGATGTTATTGCAAACAGAATCATTTTCTTTATTTCTTTTTCAGATAATTTGTTGTTAATATAATAAGTGTCTTTAAAATGATGAAAGAGGTACACGAGTGAACTGGAATAGAACCAAATAGAAATTTTAGAAATTAAATAGAAAAACTAAAACAATAGATGAGTTTAAAAACAGATTAGATACAGCTGAAGAAAGAATTGAACAAAAAACACATGTTGGACAAAAACACATTCCTAGATTTCCTCAGAGAAAGACAAAGAGAGAGAAAACATGAAATCAGTTAAGACACTGAGGCCAAAACAAGGAGATCTAATTTACACTTAATAGGAATTCTATGAGAAGGGAAAAGAACTACTAGGGGAAGAATAATACTTGGGAATATAATGGATGACCGTGTGCTGAAACTTATGGAAAATATACATCACCATATACAAGAAGCAAGAGTTACCCTCAGGATAAAGGGAAATAAATTCTATATTTAGATACACTGTGGTAAATACTGTCAGTATACCAAAAGAAGAAAAAATCATGAAAAAAGCCAGAGTAAAAAACAAATCGACTACATAGGAATGAAAATTATACTGACAATTGCCAAAAGGAAAGAGGTTTCTTTTGTGTTCCAATCACAATTCTCAGAATCAGAAATCAAAACGTATTTTTTTAAGATGACACTCTGGCTCAAAATGAAGTTTAGGTTTTAAGCCAAGCTCTTTTTTATGAAATTACTGACTTGAAGGACACTTCAGGTCACTCCACCCAACTCGCTCAATAAGTGAGGACCTGAAGCCCAGGTTGTGAGCTCTCTAAGACCTTACAGTCAGTTCATAGCAGATCTGGTACTAGAACTTTATCTTCCATTAACCTCCCTGCAAGTGGAAATCTGCAAAGTTGGGATTATCTTTACTTAGTCCATTATATTTGCCTTATCGCACTTAGTCCAAAAACCTTAAATGATTTGCCAATCTATATATAGGCACAGTCACACCCACACACCCTCTTACACATACTACTAGCACTACCATAGACTAGAAAACATACCAAAAACTAGTCACGGCTTCTGAAACTCTTGGCAAATCAGAAGCAGCTCTCACGGAGTTTGGATGGGTCGCTGCAGATACACTCCATGGTGACTGGTCTTTGCATCCCAGGGTATGAGACTGCACCAGACTCCCCTGCACGCACTCAAACAGCACGTTCATTGCTCAGCACTACCCAAGTTCTGCTGGCTTTTCTGCCTGGAGAAATCTAAGAACACACCAGCACCTTCCTTATTATCTTTAGGTGGTAAGTAAATTATTTAAAGGTCCAGATTCTGGATGTGTGGATGATTCACACATTGAAACAGACATACACTTGGAAAAATGAAGCCCGAAGTATCTCTTTACCAAGTAAACAAATAATATCTTTCTGTTAGTTAAACCCAGAATTGTAGAACTATAAAGAACTCAAGTTCCTCTATATTGTTGCTCAGAGTGTGCTCCATGGATGGACCAGCATCTCTGGAAGCTTGTTAGAAACACAGACTCTCAGGCCTACGCCCAGATTCTGGACCAGAGTTACGTATCTTACCAAGATCCCAGGATGACTCATGACCAAGAAAGTCTGAGAGGGGCTGGTCTAACCAGTCAAATCCCAAAGTGAGGATTCCCCATCCTATGTTTATGTCGCACCACGTATTTTTTTTCTTATTCCTTTCTGTTCATTCATTCCTTTATAGCACACGTGCCTATATTCTCAGCACCTTCGCTCATTGAAAACTAAAATTCCTAGATGTGAGTAGTAGACCTTAAAATACTGTTAAAATGATTAGGCATCTGACTGCATCTTTTTCCCATTCAAAAGGAATTTCTAACGCCCCTAAAATAAGCTTAATTCAATGACTGTTTCATTTACTCTTGAGAAAGATATAATTTAATGTTTTTGCTCCTTTGTATACATAAAGGAAAAACAAAGAACTGATCTAATCAGTTATTCAGTGAATTCAGCTCTGTTCCACCGGTTTTCATAAAAATCAATGATTTAGGAAGGATTTCCAGTTTTCCTTAATGCTATTATTTTCTTCTAAGTGCAAAAGCAGTTAGTGTTTTATTTTCCTAAGTGGTATAATAAGCCATCTAGGATTTTAAAATGTAGAATATTTTCTATATTCTTTTACAATTAGGGAACAACTAGGAAATGTTTTTCTAGTGCCATTTAATGCAGGTGATCTTGCCTTAGAATTTTCCAAGAAATGTTAGGTTTGACGAAAGGATGACAAGATGAGGACCAGGATCCTCATGGGCAGTCAAGTGATAATTTTGTGCCTCCCCTTCACTTTATAAAGAAATCAAGAATTCCTTTAAGAGACTCGATCTGATGCAGCACTGCATTTTCACTTCAGTCACAGAAAGATTCTTTAATGTTTAGATCAGCATTTTTTTATAGAACACAATGCAAGTCTTCAAATAATTTGAATTACTTTGTAACTTAAGAAAATACAAGTAAGCGGGGACAAAATGGTTTATTCAATAATTGTGTTGAGGCAATTGGATAAACATTGAAGGGATAAAAATAGTTATATATTTACCTCTTATTCTCCCTCTACAAATTATTAGATTAAATATTTATTTACAAAAAAATGAAAGCATAAAAGCAACCAAAGAAAATATAAATTGCTATATAACCTTGGGCTGCAGAATATTTGGAGACATTTTTCAAGCATTATACCAATGACAGGAGCCATGAAAAATAATAAAACCCAAATATATGTGACAATCTATTTTTGAAAGCATGCAAATTTAGGACAAATTACAAACTGGAAATATGCTACAATATTTAACGAAAGAATAATATCTTTAAAGATCCACAAAGAGATAACTAACATTTTGTCTATCAAATTTGTGAAGATACTATTCTATGTCTTTAGTGAATGTGGGTTTACATAGAGAGAATACTCTTATATGATGACAGTGTGAATGACAGAATATTTTGGAAGGGCAATTTGGTAATATATATCAAAAGTTTTAAAAAGAATCATGCCCTCTGGCCCAGTAATTTCAGTTTGATGAGTTTACCCTTGGAATATAATAAAGATTGTGTGGAAAGATTTAATTATAATTCTCTCCATTGTAGTGCCGCTTGTATTTCTGAAAAACTGGAAAAATTTAAATGTCAAGTAATGGGAGAGTAATTAAGTAGATCACGGTAATCCACATGGGAACACCATGAAATTGCCCAAACTAATGGTAATGTGGATGGCTGTTCCTTATGTATTTTAAATGAAATCTTTAAATAAAATGTTTTGCATAACTCTGATTTTCTAAGGAAAAAAATTATACACCCAGAAGTGTCTGTAAGCATAGGCACTGAAGCTTTAACAGTGTTTTTTTTTTTTTTTTTTTTTTTTTAATTTGGTAGGTAGAACTATGGTTTATCTTCTTGGTTGTCTCCATTTTAAAATTTTTCAGTAATAAATATGTATAGCTTTTTAATAAGAAAATACAAGTTATTTTTACAAAAAAAGAGAGAGAGAAACATAGTATATATCTCATATGCCTTGAAGTGGTAATAATCACTTAGTATTACATTGACTTGAAAGGCACAGAAAATGAATCGTGTGCGTGTATATTTCAATGTGCTGAAATTGCACTCTAGGGAATTATTGGAATGCATCTGACACCGAACTCAAGAAGTGCACCATAAAGAATGAAAGCATCAAGGCTGAGTGTATTTGTCTTCCCACATTTCCCTAAAATGGTTTCCAAAGAAATAAGTGTAAGTTCATAAATAGTAATTTATGCATATCTTCCTAACCCACTATTATTTTAAAATGCCATGCTGTATGTTGAGTAGTAAGCTTTCCTAACTTGACCATCTGCCTTTCTTTTTCCTAACTCAATCTGTAGCTATTTAATTTTTCTGATAAATCCAGAACTTGATACCGTGTACAGATGAGAGACTCTGTCCGCCATTCAGACTAAGGCCACCCTCTGAAATACTACAGGACAAAAATTTCTCTCTCCTACTTTCTCTCCTCTGCCCTATTTCTAATCTAAAGTTCCCACCACTGAGACACATGGTGAGGACCAGCCTTCAGACTGTAGATCTGCAACACTTGAAATACTTGCCTAAAATACATGTATAGATGCGTATATTTATAGGCATTAACTATACAATATATATCTGTGCGCCTAAAGTAGTTGACAATAGGGGCGCCTGGGTGGCACAGCAGTTAAGCGTTTGCCTTCAGCTCAGGGCGTGATCCCGGCGTTGTGGGATTGAGCCCCACCTTGGGCTTTTCCGCTATGAGCCTGCTTCTTCCTCTCCCACTCGTCCTGCTTGTGTTCCCTCTCTTGCTGGCTGTCTCTCTCTCTGTCACATAAATAAATAAAATCTTAAAAAAAAAAAAAAAGTAGTTGACAATAAAGAAACATAATGGAATTTGGAATGTGTTTACCATCCAATTATCAAATCAAACAAAAATTTCAACTTAGGTCTACTTAATGTATTAGACACTACTGTTTGTATAAGCAGATGAAAGCATGCCCTAATTTCTCCATATTCAGAGTTCTGTGCAAAATATTTCTCATTGTAATGAGTCCTTAATTCACCCTGGAAAGGTAACTTAAATTAAAAAATAATTGTTCTCCATCACAAACCTACAGATAGAGCCCAAATTTATTATCTTTTCATATATATATTTCCTATCTCTATCTATAGATAGGGATATTTTTTCATATATATAAATAGGTATATATTCTGGTATTTTAATTTACTTTCTCAAGCTGGTCTTTAGTCCTTACATAAAGTTACACACAAAAAATTAGTAGGAAGGCTAAAAAGCACAACTTCAACTCAGAAAAGTAAGCACTCACAAATGTACAATGCTCCAGGCTCTGCTAAGCTGGAGGGTAACAAAGAAAAGCAGAAAGAGATTCTGTTCACAAGGTGCTCGCAGTCTCAACTTAGAAGCAGAGTGGTGCAACCAGAACATGGTGTTACGGTAACAATGTGCAGGGAGGAAGAGCACCTGCCCAGTCCTGGAGGGGAGGGGAGCTGTTCCAAGAGATTTCCAGGAGATGATTCAAATGGAAGCTTAAAAAAATAAGATGGCAGGGAAGTAAGACTGAAATGATCCAGGCAGGAGTAACAACGGCTATAAAGACACAGAGGGATGAAAAAGCAGGGTATGTGGGGGAGGTGACACTAGTCTGATACAGCTGAAACATGAAGTGTGGGGCCAAGAAGGACAGAAGTGAGTAGGGGCCTCGTCCATTGTTAGGCTTTAGTCGAAGGAGAGAAATCATTCTAGCTAAATGAAAACACATTTAATTTAGAGAAAGGCTTAGGAAATCATTGAAAGGGCTTTGTAAGTAGTTTTTAGGCCAATCTTTAAGGCGTGATCCCCAAAACAACCCCTCCCAAATGACCGTCCACTGAAGCCACTGTCTCTGTCATGATCAGAAAGTGGGGAATCTAGAAGCTACTGCTGCAGCTGCTGGCTCTGGGGCCACACACCTTCCTCTACAAATGATGTCAGCAAAATGGGTGTTTCAGTCCCAGCTCTCAACACCCATGAAACTATGGACCAGTCCCTGGGAACTCTGACGCCTCTGTCACTAAAAAGAAATGATAATAAATTTAAAAATCCAAATGCATTCATGGTAGAATGATCAGAAATGATGCCTCTGGATCATTCTGACTTTCAGAAGCATTCCCTGGTCCACCTGCTTGATGGAAACTCTCCAGCATCTAGCATGCCTAAGGCTTGCTACCCGACAGCTAAAATGCATTCAGGTCATTGAAAGTGTGATCTTCAGCACACCACGACAATGAGCCTGGTTTTCACCAAGGATTTTTTTTTTTTTGAGATGTAATTCACATACCATAAAATTCACCATTTTAGAGCATATGATTCAGCGATATTTTTAACTCACAAGGCTGTGCAACCATCACCACTATATAATTCCAGAACATTTTCATCACCCTTAAAAGAAACTCTATACCCGTTAGTAATCACTCCCCATTTCTCTCTCCCTCCAGCCCCTGCCAACCACTAATTTTTCTATCTCTATGTATTTACCTATTCTGGACTTTTCAAATAAATGGAATCACATAAAATGTGATCTTTGTGTCTGGCTTTTTCCACTTAGCATATGTTCAAGGTTCACCCATGTTATGGCGTGTACTAGTACTTCACTTCTTTTTATGGCTAAATAATACTCAAACATTTGGGTAGACCACACTTTATCTATTCATTAGTTTATCCATTAACCAGTTGGGCTGCTTCCATTTTTTTTTATTATTTCCATGAATAATGCTGCTATGAGCATTCTTATACAAGCGTTTGTTTGAACATGCTTTCACTTCTCTTGGGTATATACCTAAGCATGGAACTGCTAGGTCATATGATAACGTTATGTTTAAATTTTTGAGGAACTCTCAGACTGTTTTCCACCACAGCTGCACCATGTTACATTCTCATCAACAATGTATAAGGTTTCCAATTTCTTCACATCCTCTCCAACACAAATGTTAACTGGTCTTTTTGTTATTAATATTACTATTGTTATTATCCTTGTGGGTGTGAAGTGGTATCTCATTGTGGTTTTGATGTGCATTTCTCTTATGACTAATGATGATTAAGCATCTTTTCATGTGCTTATTAGCCATTTTATTTCTCTTTGGAGAAATGCTCATTCCAATCCTTAGCTCATATTTTAATTCTGTTATTTGTCTTTTCATTGTTAACTTATAAGTGTTCTTCATATATTCTAGATCCTAGACTCTTATCAGATACATGATTTTTAAAGATTTTCTCCCATTTTGTGCGTTGTCTTCTCATTTTCTTGATACTCTCCTTGATGCAAAAAAAGTTTTTAATTTTAATCAAGTCTAGTCTAACATACCTGTTTATTCTTTAGTGGCTTTTGCTTTAGGTATAATATTTAAGAAACCATTGCCTAATCTAAGGTCATAAGATTTAAGCCAATGTTTTCTTCTAAGAGTTTTACAGTTTTAAATCTTATACTTTTATCCACTTTGAGTTAATTTTTGTAGTGAGATGGTCCAAATTCATTTTTTTTGTATGTAGTTTTCCAAGTACTATTTGCTGAAAAGACTATTCTTTCCCCCATTTAACTAGCTTGACAACCCTTGTCAAAAGTCAATTGATCACAGATGTATGGACTTATTTCTGAACTTTCAATTCTAGTCCACTGATTCATATGTCTGTTCTTATGCCAGTACCACATCATCTTATTATAGCTTCGTAGTAAGTTTTGTAGTTGAGATGTGTGAGTCCTCCAACTTCGTTCTTTTTAGAGATTATTTTGTCTATTCTTGGTCCCTTGCATTTCCATATAAATTTTAGGATCAGCTGTCCACCCCTGCAAAAGAGACAGTTGGATTTTCGACAGGAACTGCACAGAGTCTGTAGATGAATTTGGCGAGTATGTCATATTGACAGCATTAAGTCTTCCCATCCATTAACACAAGATGTCTCTCCATATACTTAGGTCTTATTTAATTTCTTTCAAAAATGTTTTAGCATTTTCAGTGTTTCCTGCACCTCTTTTGTTCAACTGATTCCTAAGTGTTTTATTGTTTTATTCAGACAATTAGGAATTTTAAAATATTATTCTCAGATTGTTCAGTGTTTAGAAATGCAACTGAGTTTTGTGTGTTGATCTTGAATATTGCAAACTTGCTGAACTTCTTTATCAGCTCTAATAGTTTATTATGTGGGGGGGGATCCTTAGGATCTTTTATATACATATATAAGTATTTTTACCTCTTCCTTTTCAATATGGATGTCTTTTATTTCATATTTTCTTCATAAATCCTTTGGATACCCCTCCAATACTATGTTGAATAGAACTAGTGAGAGCAAACACTTCTGTCTCATTCTTGATCTTAGGGGGACGTTTTCAGTGCTTCCCCATTAAGTATTATGTTAACTGTGGTTAAGAAACTGTGTGGTCACCAAGGATTTTAAGCAGTAGACTGAAGCATTACAGGACTGGAAGACATGGAGATACAGGTTAATAACTGAGAGATTTACTCTCTCTGCTTTATAAACTAAGGCCAATTACATTATCATTATATTTAGTGTCTGCTGAGTTTTTCCGTTTGTTGTGTCTCTCCACACTTTATACTCTCTACAAGGAAAAGGCAGTTCCTAACCTCCTGTTTCTAATGAGATCACTTATCTTCCAGCTCCCTACACCACCTCTGTAGAAAGACAAAAGCATTCCTCATCATTCCATCTTCAAGAGAACAGTTTCCAAGAGAACTGTACTCACCTCTTTGCTGTCATACCACCAGGAAGCACAGAAGAGAATAATGACCCAGTGGCTCCAGACTTTCTAGCTAGTTGCCCACTTTTCTCACATTCAGGATTTATCCCATCATGCCTCACAGTCCCATTAACCTCACACACTACTAGAATGTCAGTCTCCCCAAGTCATTTGTTTATCTGGCCCAGCATCCCATAATTCCCTGACCTCCAACATCCGTATACTGTACACCTGGTCTTTCCCTCCAAAGCCTTGATCTTGTATCAAGTTCCCCTCATCCTCTTTTATATCAGGAATCTGGCTACACTTAACAAGCCCACTTCTCCTGCAGCCTCTCAACTGAATGCCATTTTTTAATAATACTCCTTATGTATCTACTACTGATAACAAATTACCATCACCTTAGAAGTTTCAATCAACATAAATTTATTGGCTCACAGTTCTGTGGGTGAGAAGTCCCTTTCTTCATGAAAAGGACTGACTCCTTTTTCACATTCACTTTCTGATAAAGCTGCCCCCACCATTCCATCTTTAGCCTCCCAGTGACTTCCTCCCACATAACCCCATTTTCATTCTCCACATAGCTGTTTTATTGCCTAATATTTTCATTTAGTATATATGTCTTAGTATATTACAAGCTCTCCACTAAAATATTTACTTGGATATTTTTCTCCTGTTTATCTGGTAACTTTACCAAACTTCATTATTATACCCAATAGTACTTTCAGTGGATTCTAGGTAGATAATCAAACATTTGGAAACAATGACCATTTTGTGATTTCCTTTCTGGTACTTTTTTTTTTTTTTTAAAGATTTTATTTATTTATTTGACAGAGAGAGACAGCCAGTGAGAGAGGCAACACAGGCAGGGGGAGTGGGAGAGGAAGAAGCCGGCTCCCAGAGAAGGAGCCTGATGCGGGGCTCGATCCCAGAACGCTGGGATCACACCCTGAGCCGAAGGCAGACGCTTAACGACTGCGCCACCCAGGCACCCCACCTTTCTGGTACTTTTTAAAAGCTTATTTTATTGTCTAAAACTTCCATGACACCATGGAATAAATAGCAGTGAGAGTAGGCATCTACGTCTTTTTTTTTAATATTAGATTAATATTGGGGTGTCTGGCTGGCTCAGTCAGTGGAGCATGGGACTCTTGAACTTGCTGTTGTGAATTCAAGCCCCACATTTGACATAGGACTTACTTAAAAAAAAAAAAAAGGAAGAAATATTAGATTAATATCTCTATTGTGTGACCATTTAGTGTGATGTCTGCTATAGATTTATGACACAAATTCCTTACCATATTAAGAGAGCTTTTTAACATTGTTTACTAATATTTTTTTTATCACAAATGAAGCTTGAATTTATTAAATTAATTTTCGACATCTTTTTAGTCTGTTAATGTGCTAAGTGCAAAATTTTATTCATGGGTATTCTGTTAAACTATCCCTGCATTTCTTTGTTAAACTTACTTGGATATTGGTAAGTATTATTCTAATAAGCTAGTATACTTAAATTGTTAAGATTTAGTATTTTTCACTTCTTTACTCTCTTATGGGAGATTAATGTATGGTTGCTTCACTTTTTACCATATTTGGAGTATATGTTTCTTAAGGATTGATAAAAGTCTCCCAATTAAGTATCTGAATCCAGTAAGAAAAAAAAAAAAATGGCGTTTAAAAAGTTCTCCAGAATTGTACTCTTTCTTACCTTTTGGAAATGCTTTCCAAACCATTTGCTAGTTTCTGGCTTGATAAAACTGTACACCAGGACTTCTCAGGTCAAGCTGCCCAAAAACAAGGCACAGGATGGAAGGGCAGGAAGGAAAGTTAAGTGCTGGGTCATCCCACTTTGAACTATATATTATAGTCTTCATTACCTCTGGAGAAGTCTAAAAGGATAGATGTAAGATTATCTGTGACTTTTGCTGTTTCCTTGTCCTTGTCCATTGAGTCCAAAGGCAGGAATTGAATAAAGCTTAAAAGCTACTTACTCTCATTGTAGAAAACCCTGGTTTCTGATGTTCAAGTTCCCATCATCCCGTGACTGTGAGAATCAGTGTCCTGAAGCATTAACTCCATTAATACTTTCCCATAAATCAAAATGCTTCTTTTAACCTATTTCTTTTTAAATTTTTTATGTCATGATCTTTTAAACTTGCCCCTTAATAATCAGATACCAGTTCTGAAGTAGATGGACTTTTTGCTTTATGGTTTTCTTTCTAATTAAGATCAAGGCGGGCCTTAAGAAGAAATTGACCCTACTGCCTAAAAAGTGCCACCATGAAGAACTTCAGAGGAACTCTTAATTGTTTTACAGCAAATAATTCCATAAAGCACATTACTTTGGTCACTTTGGTTTGCATTTCTACAAATGATTAATCTTGGAAGACACACCAGGAGGTTGTCCTGCTTAAACCCAGCCTTCTGGATGTTTTAATGAGTTATGACTGTGGTGGATATTTGGTCGCACCTGCTTCAATAATTTTTCCAGACGAAAATTTACGTGGTCACGCTATATGGAGTAGAACTTTTGGTCTTGTCTGCACATACTGACTCTGTGTTAGCACAGATGGACATTTTTTTCTTATGAAAATATTGATCCTGCCTTTGGGTCTTTACTCTCTATCCTGCCCTGCGGTGTTCACTTCCAAGCAGAATGTGTTCATGAGTGCGGGGGTAAGCA